>NC_135533.1:40191821-40536821 GCF_045843805.1 Urocitellus parryii | reverse complement strand
GGTTTGGAGACTGAGATTTGCATGTTTGGGAAGTTTGTTGAGGAATTTTAAAGTTTTCCCATGTATGAATATTTGAAGGACTCACAGATTCCACAAAGCACACTTATGTAAGATGTTTAGTTAATGAGAAAAGATGGTTTCAAAAAGAAAGCAAGTACAGGTAACATTGGGGTCAGAAAGACAACAAGATGCTAGCTTCCAAGGGCCCTTATACACACAAGGATCATGCTTCATATCTGGATTAAACCAAGATCTATGTAAGAAATATTGGCTTTGGGAGAACAGAAGCTTCAATAAAAATTTTATGCCTCTCCAATCATGCTGTCAAACCAGGCTGTTTAACCAGTTAAACCATTTGGAAATCATCAGTAAAAGAAAATGACCCTGGGGGCTGGAACTGAAGTTTCAGACTTTTCACAGCATGTGATAAATCTCACTGCCCTTGTCTTGGCCAAGAGTCAATGTCAGGTATCCAACTATCACCAGAAGTAAAATTAGGGTTCTTCCAGTAAAGCAGCAGATCAATTCTATCCTCCAAAAGATTGTTCTTGGAATAACCACCTACAAGTAAGAGAGAGAAATATAGCAAACTGGAAACAGAGGCTGGGTTGCAATGTCAGAGTTCTCAGCCAATGCTGTGGGGACCCTGGAGGTAGGAAGGCCTTTCAAAGGTGTCCCAGATTGAGGCAAAGAGCAGAGAGGAAAATCGATGTTGCCTCATCAAGCTGTTATGCATGGCAATTAAACATGGCTGAACATGTGAAGCTATATGTAGCCTTAATCAAGTACTTAGCCCTGGGAAGGCAGCTGTCTTCAGCCATGTTCAGTTCAGGGGGGTAGAAAGTAGAGAGCTGAAAACTTCCAACATATCCAGCAGCTAAGGAATGAGAACCTGAATCCTGAAAGTCCAGGGGCCCAGTACAACAGGTATACAGTTCTTCCGTTGTATTTATTATTCCAAGTTGCTTCCCACAAGTTCCTTTTTTCACATAAATTTTCAAAGTTGGTTTATGTCACTTATCATTAGTTGAAATTTTACTGATATTATGCCCTTTTAAAATCAGTTCCCCAACTTTTTTCCATATTTAAATTTTGGTTCTATTTATCTCTTGGCTGGGGTGACATAATTGTCATAAATACTGCCTTCCAATCTTTTTTTTGTAGTTCACCCTCTTACAAACGAGTCTATATTTATCTTTATATTCTCAATTTTGTCTACCACAGGGTTGTGAACATAAAAGGTCCGGAGTAAAATTTGACCTCTGGTCAGCTGAACAATAGTCCTCTTGGGGTTATCTAGGCCATGGGAGCATGGGGGACAGAGAAATATTTCATATAAACTTACCCAAAAGTGAAGGGCAAGGATCCAGGCAACAAATACCCAGAGTCTTATTCCAAAAATAGAGACAGTTATAAAATTCTCAAAGACCCAGAAGCATAGGAGTATGTGCCAATATGAAGAAAGCAGTCAGCATCATCAATCCCAGATGAGACAGAAGACTGCCAGCAGGTTTATAGCTCACAATAACAAAGAAAACCAGGATGCATGGTGCTGCAAGCCTGGGGCAGATGCCCAGGCAGGCAGCAAGCAGCATTCATGTTTTGGGGAAACAGGCCTTGGCCTCTGCGTTGGTGTTTATATATAAAGCACTGTTTCAGGAGTAGAAGACTATACTGTGATTTGAAGTTTCATTTAGAGCCTTTGTTCAGCATACATAAGGCCCTGGGTTCAATCCCTAGAATTCGTTGGGGGAAAAAAAAAAAAAGTATATTGAGTTCACATAAAGATGGCAAGCTTTTAGGCTGAGGTTTAGAGAAGAATTCTGTCTTTGAACATAAAGGGTAATTTGACCAAATATGAGAGTGAAGGTCAAGGCAAAATCTCAGTGTCAGTAGATGAATCCAGCACAAAGGAGATGGAAAGAACCGTGACTCGAAGCAACAGATACCTAGTCATTGAGATGCAAGAAACCCTATCCCAGACATTGGCTGGGAGAGAATGTACAAACCATGCAAAACTAGGTAAAATTGTAGTATTTGTGAGGACATTTCTGGTTTTGCTTATGATTCCAAAATCCTGTTCCATTTAACATGTGCCCCAGACAAAATCTGAGTTTGAATGGCATATTATGTGGTCACTCTACATGGTATATACTCTAGGGAATAGGAAGGCCAATGAATATGGAGTCCTAATTTTTACAACCTCTGCTTCAGTCTAGGAACTGCAGGTAAGACACTGAGAGCAGAAGAAAGGAAGCAGAGGTGCACAGACTGACGGAATGAGGTGACAAAGGAAGAAATAATCAAAGACCACCTACCTAGGCAGAGAAGCAAATGCACTCTGTATCCAAATATAGCTTTTTTTCCCCCTCTGTGTGTGTTTTTATTTTTAACAGTATCAATACAAATGAATTGGTAAATTATTTGTGCCCCTCATAGATATGCTTTTCTCTTTAATTTTTTGTTTTGTTTTTTCATTGGCAACTGACCCTATTGCTTTCCCCCAAAAGCAGTGGGATTTGGCTTGCATTAATTTAGTTGAAACTCCTATGGTAATGCAAAAAAAAAAAAAAAAGAAAGAAAGAGAAAAGAAAAATTGATATAAGCAACTTTCAGTTAACATAAAGAAAATGATTGTGTGACTAAAGGACACACGCAATTGCATATATCTAAATCGTTACCAAAACAAAGCTGTAGAAATCTAGTAAAATTATACATTTTACTAATTTGCTTTAATTCAAGTGAATTCTATAGCTTAAATTTAACATTCTTACTCCTGGGAAACCAAATTCTTTAGAGATTGAATATAAATCCTTAGGCCAAGACAGAGTCTTTAATTGAAAAGTAATCTTATTCTTTCTTTTCTGTTTCAAGGGGTAAAAAAAAAAAAAAAAAAATTAAAATCACTATATATTTTTTTTTTTCCTTTTGGTCCTAAGAGAGGTTTCCCCATTCATGACATAATTGAAGTTTTCAAACCAAAAACACCTTTAAATCAGGAACAAATCAGGGCCAAATAGGATTCCTAAGTTTTGAAGAACAGGTTCCATGAAGCTCTCAAAGGACTCAAAGTAGGACAGTGTAGTAAGAAATGAGGCTAGAAATAAGGGCAGGTACCAATGGGGGAAAAGGCTTAGCAAATAATTGTCTTAAGAAAACATTCAACAAAATCTGGAAATCTTATAATCAGCGTGGCCACCAATATCGTTAGATTTTATCTCAGTTGCAATATAAACAAATGACTAAGAAGAAATGAATTCTCTAAAGTATTGTTTCCTGTATTTAATTCGTTTCAAGGTAACACAGTGTAGTGGCTAAGAATAAAGCTTGAAAAATCAGTCTATCCGGACCCAGCTCTTAGCTCTATCTCCTACAAGGTAGGTGACCCTGGGCACCTTATATAACCTTTAATTCTCAGTTTCATCACCAGTAAAATGAGACTGACCAAAATACTGTGTCACAGACTTATGAGAATGTGTCCAATTAATGTAGTCTCTTAAAGTACTTAAAATTATTTTCCTTAATCCTTTTTTTATTCTGCCAGCCAAAGTCAGAAGAAATTTTAATGACTTCTCATCTGGGACCTGGATATTTAGGTTTCCCACTGACTGAGATGGTTTTATTCATTCAGGTTTCTGTATATAATCACCTCCGGAACTCCTTTTAAACTCTGTCGGTTCAAATGTTGACTTCTGCACATATGGGATTATTTATCCATAAAGTCTGGACAACAAATTTTCTTTGGAAGACTGGTGCTTCTGTTTCTAATGTACTTTTAGAATCCAAAGTATGTTTATCATCCTGAGGCATAGCCACATACCACATGCTTGTAACAAATAAAATAATCAAAGCCACCTATAAAATATTGGAAGAACATAGGTGCTATCACTTAATGCCTAAGTTTTACAAAAGCCACACAAACAATTTTAGCCCTTATATAATTTTTATAACTATAAACATAAACATGATGGAGCTTCCATAAGTACTATTCTTAATATTGAAATATACTGAATAATAGAATCACATTGAATGAGTTGGAGGAATTACTACAAATAAACTTCCCCTTTTCCCCTTGATTTGCAGGTGCACATATAAATTCTAATATTTGTCCAGAGGGTATAATTACTTTGCCAAAAGACAGGACTTTTAGTAACTTCCTCAATGCTCTTATTTCCTCAAGTGAATGGAAAGAAAACAAACTTGCCTATACATGATAGTTGCAACAAGGATTGAATATAATAATAATTTTATAGCATAAATAACATGGTGCTTGATGTATGGAAGGTGCTACCCAAATTATGCATATCATCTAAGAAATCATTAATTGTTTGTATGTCAGAGTATATTTTTACACCAAGTACAAAATTCTTAAAATTTAAAATCTTAGAAGTCAGGCAGCTAGAAAATTAAATCATCCATGTAAGCTGCTCATTAAGCAATGGTACATTTGGTTCTGGGGATGTGAAATATTCCTTATCCCTCACCAAATTTTTGTTGTTATTTTTCTTATTATTAATCATATTTTAAATCTATTTTAGTTCAGTAAAAATTTGAAGCTGAAACATAAGAAAGCACCCTCATGAGTCTATGATATCTCAGGAAAAAAAAAGTTTGATATAAAATGCATTCTTTAATGTTCGTGAACTGGAATAGGACTTTCCATTTCCTTCTTGCTACTTAAATATTTTCTTTCAAAGTAATTTAAAACATATAGCTGTAAATATTACATATGTTCAATAGGAAAATACCAGTAAGCAAGAAAAAGAAGGAAATAAAAAATTGTGTAATTATCAGCTTCAGACAGAACAGAGGAACTGGTACTGAACAAGTTCTGCCCCCAAAACAACAGTGAAACTGGAAAACTGTGTGAAGGACTCATTCAGTAGACAGCACAAGAGCATGACTTCCAAAGGTAGGGTGTCCCAGCTCTCTTACTGGGGATAATTCCCCAGTTTCCCAGCATAGGGAGCTGGATGTCAGGCACAACATGATGAGTCTTCCAGGAGGAAGGGGCAGGAATACAACTTGGAGGCAGTCAGCGGCTGGAATCTGGAGAAGGGAACAAAGAGGTGGGAGGTGCACAAAGCTGGGGAGTAGGGGTAGGTAGGGGAAGCTCCTTTAGGGATTTCCTGTGAATCCTTAGCTGAGGAATCCTGCACATGCGCAGAACCAAACAACTGCCAAAGTGGCTGCTAGGGGTTTGAAAAAGAGAGACCTATAGCTCTAACAGTGCTTGGAAGTGAAGTTGCAGCCTGATTTCAAAACAATGATCAAGTTGAAAAGTAGAAAGTCCCCTCCTGAGGAGTAAAGATCACACTCTAAAGGAAGGCCAATTATACACATTCTTTCGGAGCATAAGCAGGTCTAAGCATTCTCTAAAGGGTCTCAGAACATGCAGTATTTGGAGTTTGGTCCTTGACATTTTAGGTCTTGAGAAAAACCATTAGCTTTTCACAAAATGGGCCCACCAAAGCATAAAACCAAACCAATATATGGTCACTGCAATCAGCCAGTTACTGACTTGCCTATAAGGAAAAAAAAAAAAAAAAAAAAAAAAAAAAAAATATATATATATATATATATATATATATATATATATATATATATTGTTCTTCAGAGATAGATAGCAGAATCCAGAATTGCTACAATGTCTCATGCTGATATTCAGTTTAAAATAAGTGAGTATGTAAGCAAAGAAACAGAAAAATGTGGTCCCTAGTCATGAATAAAAGCAGCTAATAATTGACCCCAAAGGGCTCAGATGTTGGAGTTAACAGGAAATAGAAAATGAATGCCCAAAAGAGATTCACAAAGCCAATTTTTTTTTTATTTTAGGAATTAGAGGGTGTATTGATGTCTTCCATTGCTTAATTATCTGAATATATCTGTTTTATGTGTAAAAATATAGAAACTATTAATATTATGAATTTATATATGATTTGGATCATATTATAAGTACATACTGGTATTAAAATATATCCATATTCATTGGCTTATAAAGATCAATGAAACTATCATTTTAATTTTTAATTAAACTGTTTCCAAGATAAAGTGACCTGTTCAATTTAGCATATTGGACTTACAGTGTAATGTTAACACATGTTCAGGTTTGGATTGTACTTGCCTGATGGAGTTTAAGTATTGTGTTATTTAAATTCTTGAGTTTATATTTTAGAATGTCTCGAGAACAATATGTAATTGAAATTAATTTTTAATATGTAATTCCATTCCAACATGATGCTAAGTACTGTATTAAAGTTTAGTCAGGAACATAGAAAACATAGTAGTAATTTTCACAGAAGGAATTTAATACAGAAAACAGCAGTTAAACAGTCACTGAAGGACTAAAAGAACAATCAAGAGCATTGAGGCAACATGAATTGTACTTAAAAGAAACATAACAAGAGCGGGATGTTGGGGACATCTGAACTGGCAGAGCTAGAACTCTGACCTTGGAGGAGATGGCTTTTCTATCCCTTCTACTGCACTATTTTTTCAGAGGAGGGATTCACCAAGAGGGGAATACCCAGAGAGGGGATCCCTGGGAAGCACAGGCTGGTCTGGGAACCTGGAAAGAAGCTGGAAACCAGAACCAACTGCACTTCAAGAGGTAAAAGAATGTTTCTAAGAGGTGGCACCAGGCACCACAGGCAAGCAGAAAGAAGCAAGTCCTTGTCTCTGTGTCTGCCCCCCATCCCTTCCATCCCCCTGTGTGTCCCTTGAGTACTTCTCATTGGTATTACCTGTCTGGAAACATCCAACAAAAAAATGAAGCTTGTATGGAAAGTCGGTTCTAGAGCCAAAAGACAAGCTTATTAGTCAGCACACCATATCTTCACAATTTTTAAGCTCTTAATTTTAATTCATCCCTTGGTCAATTTGAATAAATCTTCCTATGATTTCAATGCCATGATTTTACACATTTTTTGTGTGTGAATTTAAAACTAGAGTATTATTTTCTTTTCTTTGCCAATAAATGAAATTCATCCTTTACAAAAATCTTGGTGTGTGTGTGTGTGTGTGTGTGTGTATTTTTTAAACCAGGGAGAGAACTCAGGGACACTGAACTACTGAGCCACATTCCCACCCCTTTTTATAAGACAGGGTCTCACTAAATGGCTGAGAGCCGTGCTAAGTTGCTGAGGATGACTTTGAACTTGTGATTCTCCTGCCTCAGCCCCCTGAGCTGGGATTTACAGGTGTGCACCATTGTACCCAGTGACAATTGGTTTTCATGCTTAAAATTTCTTAGATATTATTCTATAATATCCAGGAATTTAGTGTGGCAGAGGAGAGGTTGAACACTACATTATTTTGTTTCCTTTGTGGTTAATCCATTTTCTTCTTGGTATTCACCAAAACAGTAATTGAGACATGTCCAAGATTCTCTGCAAAAAAAATAACTAAGACATGGCCAAGGCTCTCTGCATTTGCCTGGTTTGATAGAGTGACTTTCCTTTGTATCATGGTCTGTCTTTGGCTTTGAGATACGGTTACATATTTTATCATTGACTACTGCATCATTTCCATTGGTTCTATTTTTTCCTTCATGCATAGAATTATCTGTATGTTGACTTTTGAGTCTTATTCCTAGATACGTATTATTTCATTTCTTATTATTTTATGTATTTTTCCTTTTCCTTTGATGGCCAGAAAAGCTATTCAAATATATCCTTTATATCCCTGATTCAGTTTTCTGCAATATCACTTCCGTTCAGAACTGCTATTGCATTTCAATTTTTTGTAAATCTTTCTTATCATATCTTCTTTCCCTCACATGCTGTTGCTTTTTAATATTTTTAAATAAATCCTATCTGCTATTAGTAAATACCATGAATCCTTGAAATTTATTGCAGAATTTTCTAAAAATTTCTGCTAGATCACTTACTAGATAATGTTCAGAAGTATTTTCAGCTTCCAAGTCTTAAGTCCCATTCTCATAATCACTTTCAGTCTGTGGCCCTGACAATGGGAAATTTTGTCTTTTAAGATATATCTCCAAATGGTCTACTGTATTCAATTTAAATGGTTCTCATCATAGAGGGTGTAGATATGGGGAAGTTTTGTTTTCTCTGACAAATATCATTATCTAGTCTACATTTCAAGAGCAAGTTTGTTTGCTCAGTTCTCAGTTCAATTCTTTTTCCCAAAACATTTCAAGTCATTGCCTTCTGAGATGAAATCCTTTACTATATCTACTTCATGTTTTCTGACATCCTGAACACAAAGTGTACATGAAACCTTAGCATTTCCAGCATGCTCTAACATGCTAACATGAAAGTTATTCATGCTTTCTTTCCCATCTTTACAAGTTTACTTGTGATAATTTTGTCATCTTGCATCCAGTGTACTCCTGAAGGTTCTTCTCACCCTCTTTCTATCTTTCACACTTCTCCAGGTGTTTTCACTGATTTGGGTCCTCTTTCTCCCCACTCTCTGCAAAATGTATAGTCAGAGGCTAGATGTGGTGGCTAATATGTAAGCAAAATACTTGCCAAATTATGGCATTTCCTTAGTGAAAGGAAAGCGAGGAACCAGGAGATGGGTGAGTGAGAAATGAAAGACAGAGACCAGGCAGAGATACACATGAGAGTTTATTTGTCATCTCTCTATAAATGGAAAGAGGCAATGCAGGTTTGAGTTCTGGGATTTTTATGAGGCAGGCCATAGATTAGAGCCCCAAGAGTCCTAACACAGGTGGTTAAGGGTTGGGTTGGTGTGAAGGGAGAAGTGAACCTTTCTCAAAAACACCCTTGGGTGGGAAAGCAAAACTTTTTCTTAAGATAGAGGCTGTCACTTAAGATGACCATCCAGATGCTAAGCAAGGACCTTACAATTAGGGATTCTATTGTCCCCTGAAAATTTGAATCTGGATTTTTTCTATTTGGAAAAGAAAGAAAAGGATAGCTTCGTAATATGAAGCAAGAGACATTGAATTAGGAATGGTCTTGCTTTTTATCACTTCAGCTTCATTAATGCCCCAGCTGTGGTCCATTTGAAGATCCCACATCAGTCATCTCTGCTGGGAAGGTTGAAAGACCCAGACGAACTGTAAAGAGAAACATCCTTAGAGAAGTCCACTGGATTAAGGAAGAAGGTGAATTTATTTACAAGTCCTTCCTGTCTCTTGCTTCCCATTGGACAAAGTTAACTCATGGGGAAGTGAACTTCGTCACTCTTCCAGGTTGTACCATCTGGTGTTTTGTTTTGTTTTGTTTGTAGCTGTTCAGGATGCCAGACTTATGGTCTGAAGTGTATATTTTGCTTGGGACAAGGAAGGGCAAAAAAAAAAAAAAAAAAAAAACCTAAAAGCCCAAGCATTTAAAACTGGTCAGCCTGGTTGCACTGAAGTTGCCAAAAGATTCTTGGCACTTGCAGGGCCAAGAATTTATTGGCTGCTGCCAGGTGGAAACAAAGTGGTCCAGGAAGAGCAAGGGCCAAAAAAATCTGGGTAATTAATACAATAGGCATGATGCAATATGACTTATAATTAATAAAGAATTGTTAATTCTTGTATGACAGCACCAATCGGACTTTCTTCTCAAAATTGTTATTACTTTTTGGCAATGTTGTCATTACATTTTGACAACTGAGCTCTTAAATTTCAGTGTGAGTCTAGTGGGAAGTTGATAACTAGTGCTAATGGCCAGATGTGAGATTCACTTTTCAGATTTTCATGAATACTTCAGAGAAAAGTAAGTTTGTTCTCTCTACCTAGTTTAACATGTAACTAATAATTATCAGTAAGTCAATTTGTAAAATTATTCTAGCTGATTTATTTTTAATGAAAGGTGAACTCTCATTTAGTAGTTGACATTGTTTAATTCCTTTTCAAATTAAAAAGGATTCATTCTCTACTGGAATGCCTAGTATTTGACATGTCACATCTTCTGTTTATATTTTCTTTTGAGGGATTTAGCTGATTTAGATGAAAGTTTGAAAGCTAATAAGAAGTATCAAGATAAAGCATGAAATTATTTTGTTGTTCCGACTGCTTTCTCGAAAAAATGAATAGCAACTTTTCACATTAATATAAAACCCATGATTGTAGAAATCATGATTTATATTTAATCACTAGATAAACCAAAATGTATTGTCTATTAAAATGTTTTAATATATCATCATAACAAGTTTCTACCATTTTGAGTAATATTAGTAAGTAAAGTAGTTCTGTAATTCCCTCTCTTCACTGATTTATGTCATTTTGTACAAAAAGGATATGTTGCTGCTCTGCCAAGAATAGGAAAATGGTCCTGAGATAGTTTTCTAGAGGGCAGAAGTGATTTTTTCAAATAAAGTTTTACACTATGATCATACCTGCAGTCATTTGAAGTACATCTTTATAAAGAAATTATTAGTTTCTTTATTCAGTATTCCAATGGGAAGAAATAAAATGAGATATGTGCACTGTGTCCCAAAACACATAAATAGTCAGTTCTCTGGATTTAAGACAGTAAAATAACTTTATTGCTTAGAAAAGTATGTCTCTTAAATACAAATACGAAAAATAAAAAGCAATTCTTTCCTAGTCAGTTTTAACCTTTGTTCATTTAGGTAATTGGGCGGATGGAAAGAATTAAAGGATAGAAAAACAGCAGAAAGAACACATGGCCAAGGAGAAGACGAAATGAATAGTGAAAGGAAAGTTAATGAGAAAGGTACACAAAATTTATCTGTCAAGTATTAGAAATCAGCATTAAAAATTAGAAGTACGTGAACTAAAACCTTCATTATTTCACATAAGCAGAAGAACTTTGTTGCATTATTTTAATTTTTTAAAAATCAAGATATTCTAAATGCATTTTTTCTAAATAAGTGGTTAACATTATAATAATCAAATTAAGTAACACATAAACCCTAAGTTCATAGAAACTTGTACTTTTCATTATAAACAAAAGTAATTTTTTAACCAAAAATGTATATACCTTAGCAGTATATTATCTACCTCAGCACAGTTCTACAGTGTGTAATATATAGTGTATGGAGAAGTTACTCTGTACGTTTCCTCTCAGAATCTGACTGTACAATGTGACCTTTAGTGGAAGCTGGCATTATGTACAGATATTTTGATATCTCAATTGCATGAAAACATTCCTTAACAAATTGAAAGCAGTGACCTGTCTCCCTCTCTATATAAAGTGGAGAGTAGAATCTTTCAAGCCGACTGAAGGAAGAAGGTGGAAGAAGGGTCATCAAATAGTGTTAGAGCAGCTTCATTGAACAGCAGAGCAAGAATGAAACAATCAACCCTTCTCATTCTGTGATGAAGTCTTTTAATAGATAAGACAGAAATAATGAATAGCTTCATTTCTTAAATTTGGATTTCTTTTTAAAAATGCTTTAGCTGAACTTCAATTCACACACCTGAGTGGGCATAAATGCCTTCGTGGAGGAATATTTGCCTTCGAGCATCAGCTTTTAGGAAATTGACCAGGACAACTCACATGAAAAATGTATATTCTTATAAAGAAACTTTTTAAAAACCAAATGACTTGTTTCACTTGTTAAAAAAAAAAAAAAACTAACAGGCTTTTCCAATTTTTTAATATTTCTGGTAGCAGAAAGAGGTTTTCAGTTACTCGACAGCTACACCTTATCTCACACTGCAATTCTCTCAGGCAATGCAAACGCATTCTTGTGTCCTTTCACAGTGCAGTTCACTTGGAGACAAAAGCAAGAAGAATTTGTTTCACTTGAGCTATTCCCTTTTAACATATGCTTTCCGGCTGACTAAAGTTATCTTTAAAATTGTAACAGTCAAAAGGGCATCAGCCATAACCATCAAAATGGTTATGAATTATTTTAGTGTTACAATGTTCAATAAAGGACAAGATATTGGTTATAATTTGTTCATTATTGTTCTAGCATTCATAGTTTATGGTGCACATATATAGTTCTGCAATTACTTACAAATTAACAGTATTAAAAAAATACCTGATTTTAAAATATCATGTTCAAAAACTACCACTTATGAAATACGACCACTGGAGAAAAAAGAATTCTTGTGTTGCCATTCTAAATAAGAATATCTCATTGGCCTTGCTGTTAAAAGAACAATAGAAGACTAATTAGCTCAACTATGTATTAGTCCCAGCGAGGGAACCCCAAAGCCCACAGTAATTTTGACACAGATGTATGCCACATGATACCTTTATTATATGCTAATGATATTTGACCAGGAAACATAATAAAAACTTTTTTAAAAAAAATCAATTAGAACAATTCCATTATAATAGGAAAGAAAAGGTTTATGTTCGCTATAAGTTCTTAGGATTTTTGCTAATTTAATTATATTTGGTACATCACCATTGTATGGATCAATCTAATGTACTTGACAGCTGAAATAATGGTTTGAATATCTCTAAATAATCATTTACAAGTTGTTAATGAACATGGAAATGTACACAGTAAGCTAACAAGTAATTTTGTTTTTTATGGTGGGACTTCTTTTCCCATGATTTTTGTTGCATTGAATAAAATCACATCATATCTTTTCTTATTGAAACAAAAATTTCATCAGTAAGTACAAATTTATTTAGTGTATTAGGCAGGAGGGATTTTCGTTATTGTTGATAGTGGTGGTGGTGCTGTTGGTTAGTTTTGGTTTAAACCAAGAATGCAGCTTAGATATTTTAAAATATGTATCTAAGTCCACAGATGTTGGGATTAACTAATAACACCCTGAGTCTTCTCTATTTTTCCTACTCTGCTACACTAATGTTCTCTGGGGCCAGAGTTCTTTCTAGTTTGTTTACCAAAGTATGTTTGGCATCTAGCACAGCATATAGACTTAGATAGTATTTATTGAATTTACTTATTATTGAATAAAGGAAGAATTGAATGCTAAAATTCTCCATTATGAGGAGTTGCAAAGCAGGAATCCATTTTGTGATATTTTCCTTGTTTGTCATGTACTAATGCCTTGTGTAATTAAACACCAAAGAAAATTTAGATGTCGCTGATGGTGGAAAATGATAATAACAATGATTATTTGAAAGTATTTTTGTAAATGGTGGCTTTGCTTTGAAATCACCTGGGAAGTTTGTTTTGTTTTGTTTTGTTTTGCTATTGTTTTGTTTTGTTTTTTAAATACAGTTACCTGATTTTCCTCTCAATAAATCTGTTTTGAGAGGTCTGATATGTAGTGAAGGGCAATGGGATTATTTAAATCTTTCCAGTTAGTTCAAAACATACAGCTAAGACTGAGAACTAGTGTTCCATATGATCCTATCATGATGAGTATGATGAAGGGAAATTTCAGGACACTTACCTTATAATTTTAATTTATGAAAATAAAAGAAGTTTGGGACTGGGGTTGTGGCTAAGCAGTAGAGTACTCACCTAGCACGTGCGAGGCACTGGGTTCGAGCCTCAGCAGCACATAAAAATAAATAAATAAAATAAGGTACTGTGTCCAACTACAACTAAAAAAAAATTTAAAAAGAAAAAATAAGTTTTTTTTTTAAAGCCAATTTTAGGTAATATAATAAATGTATTCCGCTTCTGCTAGACATGCCAGCACACCAATCAAATTATATCTTCAAACACTGTTCTCAGCCATTTTGCTTATAGTTCAAGGAGGAAAGTTACATAAACAAAGACTTATCATGAGTTAAAGTGGCTCTAGTCCTGGAATAATAACAATGCAATTATGTGAAAAATTTGAAGTTTGGGGAAGGGAAGAGAAAGTGGGGAAAGGTTATGATTCCAAACCAAATAATCTATTTCCATCAGTATCAAAGCATCAGAAGATGCAAATACATTCACTTGCTTTCCTTCTCAACTGTCACTGGTGATAGTCACACTATAATTTATGGATCTACAAATAGTATGCTAGAGCTATAATTGTGAAAGCTGTATTTTCTAAGCTATAAATTGGGATACACCTTGAGGGTATCTGGCAGCAGAAGATACTTGATGCCAACCTCAGTAAATTAAAAAATAACTAAAGCAGTCTTTCCAAAAGTACTCCTTAATGGTCATTCAAACCAGGTAGCCCTTGAGGGTGTTCTTGTTCCTACTACTGGAATTTTTAATGCATCTCAGATCAGGGAAGAACATTTGAATCCTGATACCAAAAAAAATGTTTAGAGAGAAAGAGAGAGAGAGAAAAAAAAAAAACTACTCAGGAAAAAGGAAATAGTTAAAACAGTGTTTATACCATAATCTTTCCATTTATTGACTGTGTGGAAGTGGAAATTTTTCTTTCTTTACAGAATTGCTTTCTCATCTATAAATTGAGAAGAATAATCCTGATTTGGCAGCACTGTTAGGAGAATTAGATAATGTACCAAAGAAATATGTATGAAAATGTAGTTCCTATCATAATAATTATAGTTGTTGTTAAGAATAAAAATTATATTCCATGTTTCTTCAAAAGAGCATGAACATTTTGTTGATTTCTTTGCAAAGAACCTTAATCATAAGTCTAAAATCTTCCACTAGTAGTTAATTGTTGGTGGAAATACAGATTACCACTTTCGTAGCTAATCCACTGATGAGATGATGCCCCAGAAATGTAATAGAAAGTATTACTTTCTGAAAAAGAAAGGAGAGCTAACAAGATGTTTTCACCTGTTTTAAGCTAATTTTTTAAATACTTACGTACCACAGCAGGATCGTTTCACTTCCAACAGCTCTTCAGATGCAACTACCAGCCAGGTTAAGAGTTTAGTGCATAGTTATTATGACATGATTTTTTGACAAGAGCAATCAGCTATTGTTAGCAAGTGAAAGTTGAAACGATTGGATTGGTCAAATAATAGCACTTTAGGCCAGGAATGCAATTGAGAAAAGGCAACAGTCAAAACACTGCCAGAGTGATTCATGATGTTGGAATGTCATCTGGATTGGGTCAGAGGAAATGGAGTGGTATCTTGGTTTACAGCTCAACTTCAAATATAGATTCTGATAACCTCTTGGCTTAGAATTGTGATCAGAGTCAGTCTTCCCATCCCTGTTCCCCCACGTTTGACCTTGTCCTACTCCCAGTAGGGAAATAAGATTGCAATGTGGACACCAACCCAGTCTTCCACATGAAGGACCCCTGCTTTCATGAAGCTCAGAGATCTGGGATATAGAAAAGAGAAACTTCTGGATTAGACAACTAAAGGCAGGCCTTTTGTACTAACCCAGATGTGATTTCCTTGTGTGTAGGAAAAAAGGAAGCCACACATATTCTGCCTGGCTAGAATATGTGTGGCTTCCTTTGATTTGATTGAAACAAATCAAATAGTGCCAGAAGGGCTAGAACAGACTTGTTCAAGGCTGTTTACCACTCCATCTGGAAGGGTCAGGGATTAAATTCATTCTTTCCACTGCTATCTCCTCCTGATAGGCAAAGAGTAAGAAAAGAAAGTTTCCCCCTCCTTCTTTCTGTGCAAATGTCAAGAATGGGTTTGTAAGCATATCTTAACAATAATTTGATTGGTTTGACAAACAGGATTGTACGAAAAATATGACAAGAAAAGTGTTGGTAGATATTCTAAATAGGAAACTAAAGCATCCAAGACTGGAGCGTAAGACATGAAGAAGGATGGAAGCTAAGAAAGGGAGGAAGGAGAGGGCTCTGAGCATGGAAGAGTAAGCAGATACTCACATTCCTGGTTCATAGCCTCAGGGATTTGGATTCAGCATGCTTGAAACAGCAGGGGCATGGGCATCATGGGATCTACTTGGTTTAATGTTCCAGATAAGGACCGTGTAATTCTGATCTCTAAACCCTCGGTCAAAATCCTCGGCTTCTGCGTGATGAGGAAACTCTAAAGAATTTAAAGCAAATTTAGAAGCAAGCATATAAAGCAAGGATTACAGTGGAAGAGAAAAGAACTAATGCTACCCTCATTGTATCCTGCAAATTGAGGAACTCGATCTTCATTTAGAAGCTTCCCTGGAACACATGATTGAGTACTGCACAGGAGGAGAATGGGCACTGATGGAGTTCATAAAATCTATGGGTGAGTTTCCCATTAGGTGCAGAGGAAGCACACAAGACCCACACTCACCGTGGTACAAATGAGACAGACTACACACAAGCACCCAAAGGAAAAACCATGCAGAAGCTGAAGTTCAGCCTCACTTTGCCCCTCCCTGGCATGAGACTACCTCCAGAGTGGTGCCTCTTTCTTATTTGTCCATAGTTACATCTGGCCTAGAGGTGTCCCTTAGACCACCAGGTATCCAGGCGAGCCTTATTTACTGTTTAGGGCTTTACTTATTCTGGAACCTATCTTACATAAAAAATAATTACATTGATAGTAAATTGCTTTCATTTAGTCTTCAGCATCCAGTTCTGTTAGATCAACAGTTTGGGGATAAGGAGGAGGCATTCACTATTTTTTGCTACAGATAAGTAAAAGATGATTTTGTCATTAAAGCAGTTTATAATCTAGCAGATTAGAAAAGAGACACACAAATAACTAATCAAGACATGAAATTAAGGAAGCACAAAGTCTTTCATAAAAACTAGAAGGAGATTCCTTCTGACAGAGAAAACTAAAATAATCCAGGAAATAGTAATATTTAAGCAGCTGTTGCAAGGTGGACAGAATTTTAACAGCAGATGAGAGAGCTCTGTGTACACCACAAACTCAGCCCAGAGGCAAGATGGTCAGCAAGGATGGAGACAGAGGGAAATCATTGTGCTTTCAGGGAGAGTGGAAAATTTTCAAGAAGAATGAGTAAAAGCAATGAGAAATAATACTGTCAAGCTATAATTAAAGGAGAAGGGCTATGTGCTTCACCCAATGTAGTCTTTTGCAGAACTGGCTACATGTCCACTCTGGCCTTTTCCAGTGAATGAACTCCACATTTATCTGTTTTACATAATCATGTCAGAAGCTAAAAAGAAATATAAAATGAAGTCCACTCATCTAATATGACTTCATTATTCAGATGAAAAAATGATGCCAAGAAAGACACAGAAGGCCCAGCCAGCATCACAAAACAAATTAATGGCAGGCCTGAAATAGAACCCAAGGCTTTCACTCTTTACCAGCTCCTCATACTGCAATGCTAGTATACCCAGATACACAGGATGGCATACTAGAACATAAGTGCAGCTACAGAGTTAGCATGGTACTAATCTTAGGACATGGATTTAATTCAATAGTGAGCAAGTGAAAGTATTTTCTTCTATAAAAACGAAATGCACAAATTTTTAAACATGCAAGCTATTACATTAGGTATTCCAGATTCCTGGAATATAGCATAACTCTTGCTGGCAATAGAGGTATTTGGATGGAACATTTTAAGAAGCACTTCATTATAATGAGCCTGGAAAAGGAGGTTGTTGCCAAATTTGGAGGTCCTTAAACATCACTTTCAGCAGTTGGATTCAATTCAATGGGCAGTGCATAACTCCCTAACTTTTTAAACTGTGGAAGAAAATTATTTGACCTAATTTATGTTTTAATTGCCTTACTTTAATGCTCCTAATGTTTGTGTCTTTTAACTGGCATGCAAGATTTCTCTTTGTCTTTGTGATTGATACTGTATGCCTGGAGCCAAATTGTCAGTTTAGGTAGCTGGCTTGGTTGTATTTTGCTTCGTGTGTTTTCCTAATTTATAGGTCCTTTGAAATTCTTTGGGACTCGATCTGAGACACAAGCACTAGAGCAGCACAGAACCTCCAAAGACTTCACCCCACCAAGTATGAGAAATAGAAAATACGATGGCTGAAGGAGGAACTCCTGTTGAACAGGTCTTTTGATTCCAGTTCTTATACTACAGGTGGTTTACAGAGTCAAAGAGTCCCTGAGAATAAATGAACTTGACTTGCCTTAGAAGGTTTAATAATGGTACATGGTACATGGTCCAGCACAGTGTATCCCACATTGGAATTTAAATTTAAAATGTTTTTTAAAGTCTCTGTTGTTGTGTCTAGGAAAACTTCCAAGTCCATGGTCTTCTTTACTTCAAAAAGCTAGATCAAAAAAATTTTTAAATATCAGTCAGTTTTCTGTTTTATAAGTTAACAATGTCAGAATGCACACTAGAGCAAAGAAGTCAACAAAATTCAACACTACCTTTATTACAGTTACGTAGCCCTTTGGTCTCCTAGATTATCTATCTTATATATTTTCTCTCAGAAGCAAGGACAAAACCAAGAAACACTAGCTGGAATTGAAAGTGATTTTTTTTCTTCTTTTTAAAAGAAAAATTTATATATATATATATATATATACATATATATATATATATATTAATATACCACAGTTTTAGTCAGCTTTTTCATCACTGTGACAAAAATACTTGACAAGAGCAACTCAGAAGAGAGAAAGTTTAGATGACTAATTTTATTGCTCTGGGCCCAAGGTAATGCAGCACATCATGGGGGAAAGACCCAGCAGAGGAAAGCTTCTCCCCTCACGGCAACCAAAACACAGGGAAAGACAGAGAGAAAAATAAAAGAAGGGGCCACAGGAAGAACAACCTCTCCAAGAAACTCCCCCAGAGGCCCATTCCTCCAAACATATCCCACCTGCCTACAGTTACCACCCAGCCATTCCATTCAAACTCATGTTGACAGATTGGATTATAGCTCTCATACTATAACCATTCTACCTCCAAACATTCCTGCATTAACAGGAGTTTTTGTAGGACACCTCATCTCTAAACCATAACAATCGTAGTATATACATTGGGACTGTGAACTTGTAGGGTTAGGTCATTGTTCAACATTAAATATTGTGTGATTGCAAGGAAATATAAGTTTAACTTACTTTGTAGAATTGCTTCTGAATTGCTTACAGTCTAAAATGTTTAAAATTTCTGGGAATCCATACAAATGGAATGCAAAGGTTGTTATTACAGTGCCAAAATCCAAGAGTCCTTTTACTCCATGAATTGTTTTTGAAAATACAGCATCTACTTTACAAAGCATGTTCTATTGCATCACTCAGGGTCACTTTCAACCAATGGATTTTTTTAAACATTATTAAAAACTCTAAATTTTTATTTCTCTTACTTTTCAAATGCCATTCATATTTGTGGTGCTTCTTTATTAATGCTATTGTTTTAAAATGAGGTCCAGAGACTCCTGATCTCAGCAAATAACTTGGTGAATATACTGTTGCTTTGGGGCAAGAATAACTTAATATTCATAACCCTTGGAATTGAAGAAGCAGAAAGTGAAAAGAATCATTGTGATTCCCAAGCTTTAGGTATTGGGGCTAAATAGCTGATGTGAACAACTTATCAGGGGATTGGCAACATTATTAAAGTATCATGTAAAAGCCAAGATCACTCTGAGTTTCAAAAATCTAGGGAAGGAAAAACTCCAGTACTAGTTGACATTTCAATAAAATGTGGCTAAGAAGAAAATGCCTCGTATCAAGAGATCTCGATGGGCTAGCTTTGAGCAAAACAATAAAGCAGAGACAAAGCAGTAAGATACAAATATATCCTCATGATAACACACAAAATCTGAAAATCAATTAGGGCCATTTCAAAATAACATAGAATTAAGCAATTTTATGAGAAATTTAAATGAGAACCAAGTCAGTGAAATGGCTGTGTGTGCTAGTTCTCAGCTAGCAGAGATGTACTGCTCTCTATTCACGGCATTACAAATGTCATTTCAAGCCCCTCAAAATGTTCAAACTTAATTTTTCTATTTCATGCAATTAATATTATATAGAATACACCCCAGTGTGTAGCAAAAGTAGAAAGTATAAAGAACTGTTAGATTTTTAGGGATATGAGTAATTTTATTTTTCTGGAGACATCCAAAATTTTCCCTACTTTTAAGTAAGAATGTTTCACTGAAAATCAAGAAATATAAAATGATATCATATATGTGATATCATATGTGTGTTTTTTGCTTCTATTCATTTATTGTTTTTGGTCCTTCCTTTATTTTGCATTTTAGGTAATATCCAATGGCTGAGTACCACTCTAAAAATTTATTCATATGCTATTTGTAAATTGCATATCAAAAAAATGTGACAAATAAATAGATGGGTTATGCTGGAAAACTGAATTCTGAAATGGATCTATCAGTATTCATAGAAAAAGATAGCTTTAAATTTTCTAAGAATATTCCCTAGTACCATACAGCTTGCCCAAATTTTGAGAAATTTAGAATGAAAGTGAATAGTCAGACAATCCAGGCTTTCAACTGGAGCTTAGAGGAAAAAAATTACAAAGTCCCAGATAAAAGAGAAATAAACAATAGAGAATAAAAGATCTGATAGGGCCTTGTGTGAAGCATGCAAAAAAAAAACTAGAAATAAATGGCATTGCAACTATTTTAAAAACCTGTATACAAGGAGAATGCTAGAAAAGAATAAGGAAATGAAAAATCTATTGTGGAAAGAAGCAACCTAACATCATAAGCAAATTTCCCATGAATAATTGACTTCTCTTCTGAAGGAGATTCAAAGAAGCCAACTTGTGGAGTAAAATCCACTATGGCAGAACTAATAACTTAGACACTGTTATACACAACAAGAGACAAAACAGACACTATAAAAATATAAAACTATTAGGAAAAGGGGTATAGTTATGGTGACTGCACAAGAAGAAGAGTACTGAGATTAGTGACTAGGGGGATAATAGATAGAAATAAGGTTTTTTTTTTAAAAAAAATGCATCATAAAAGAAACAAACAAACAAACAAAAAATCAATGTACCTAACTTAGGATGGTCAACAAAGACAATAGAAAAGAGGCCTCAAAGCACAGGCAAAATAAAAAAATTGGATTGCAGATCCAACAGATGTATTATAGTCTTAGAAAAACTTTTTACTGAAATCTACACAGAGAAAAATCTTGATAAAGTTTTAAACTTTGAAGGATAAGGGAGAATTCTTCAGTCAGGAAACAAAAAGTGAATTGTGTGGGTATGTATGTTTATGCAGGTGTATAAATATATAAATAGTAAAAGGTGAAGTATCAGTCTAATCTCAGGCTTTTACTAAACCAGATTTAATGTCAGAGGACATAACAACACAAGGGAACAAGTGTTCCAACATTCAGTTGGAAAGAGCTACTCAAGATTCCTGCATAAACCAAGTAGTTACAAATATGAAAGCAACAGGAAGATAGTTTATAGAAGAAAAAACGGCAACACCAAAAATTATTCAGGGAAAATCCAACTCATGATCCCTTCCTTCCTTAACAACAACAAAAAATAAATAAAAAGGAAAGAAAATAATTCATGTTTAAAATCCACCAACTAATGATATGTGATTGGAGATGCTGGAGTGAAAGAAGAAAGACAGTTCAACACCCAAAGACATTGAAGCAATAACAACAAAGCAGTAAGGTAAGGAGGCGAAAGGAAAGAATGCTCAGCTACATTACCATCCAAGGATAAAAGCCAACACAAAGCCATCTCATTTTAGAAGAAGTGGCCACTTCCTGGGAAACATAAAACAAACAAACAAAACTACTTAATGAAATCCTGTCCCAAGAGACGAATGAATTCTTTTTAGGTTCAGAACTGAGAAAAAAATTATAAAAGAACTGAAAGTGAGTTTTGAATCCACTAACATAAAAGCAAATAAACAAAAATGTAGAATTCGAAGGAAATTTATATTATGCACTGGGATAACTTGTGTACAAAAGTATGGCTTTAAAATACAGAGGGAATTGATGCTCTGGGAAACTGCAATCAAGCTAACCTGACAAGCGACTTCCCTGTATGAAAAAGGAATTTTCACTCACCACCCTCCCCAAACACCTTCCTATGCAGAAGTCATCGACACTATATAGTTCAAAATAGGCTGTTGCTGGTTGTTAAATAAGATATAGCCAGAAAGAAAATGTGGGAACCCTTCGGGATACTTATTACTCATCCTTTAGCAGAATTCACCCCAGAAGAGGAAAAAGTTGAAACATACTTTAAAATTTGATTTCATAATCTTATTGTTTTCATCATATTTTTCTTAACTTCAGGCAGATCTTTGGGAAATTATATTAATAGTGAAAATAAAATTTTATGTAGAGTTCAGAAATTCTATCAGTTTCATTTCAGTTTTAAAATTCTTCATAAAGACAATCCAATTTAAAATCAATATTTTTAATGTAAAGATAGCACACTATTGTTATGAAATCATCTATTTATCCATCTTTCTACATATGCAAATGCCCTATCTTCAACAATATTCAATTTTACTAAGAATTACTTCTGATGGATTTTGATTGAATGTCAATTTTGGCTGATTGCTGCATTTTTATTTTATTCTACTTGGTGTTGAACCCACACATGCCCAACCACTGAGTTACATGTTATGCCTCTCAAGAGGCTGAAGCAGGAGGATTACAACTTCAAGACCAGTACTAGCAATTTAGTGAACCTTGTGTCAAAAAAATAAAATAAAATTGGGTTCAATGCCCAGTACAAAAACAAAAACAACAACTAAGAAAAACCAATAACATAATTTTTAAAAATAAAAAAATTGAAGTTTAAAATGTAATATTTCAAGTGGATAACATTATAATTGTTACCACAGTACAAAATACCATTATCTTCATTCTATAACTAAAATTGCTTAAAATTATTAACAATATATCATTTCTTAATAACAATATCTACAGTGAGACTTTTGACTTCCTACATGTTTCAACTCATATGTAGGATTTTAAAGTCTTAAACATGAATATTTCATATTTGAATCAGAGCTGTGACATCTAAACATCTATCAGACAGTAATTTCATTTGTCTGACACCAAATTCTTTTTCAATTAATAAAGTCACTCAAGATTTATTATTTTAATCTCACAACACTTGTTACTTGTTATTGACCTGAAATTTCACATTTTCAGCCTACTCTTTGAAAAATCAACATATCTTATGCTCCCAACATCAAAACATGTCCAAAAAAAAAAAAAATCTCATCGAGGATAAAAATGTTCTTGTCAGGTAAACTATGCTTTAGAGCACACCTGAAGTCCCCTGCCATTAGCATACAAATGTCAATTTCTTAAGTCTATCTCATACCAATCACTGGGTAGGAAAGAGAGTTTAGACACATAGAATAAGTTGCAGTCTGTATGTGACACCATGTAGACAAGGGCATGTACAATGGAAACAGACTGCCTGGATTTGAAATCTAGCTCTATGATTCACCAGCTTTGTACCCTGGGCAAGTGTTTTAGTCAGCTTTTTTGCTACTGTAGCTAAAGGACCCAACTAGAACAGCTAATAGGCAGGAATAGTTTATTTGTAGGCTTACGGTTTCAGAGTTCTCAATCCATAGACAGCAGACTATTCCTCAAGGCTCATGGAAGAAGAGTGTGGCAGAGAGAAGCACCTCACATGTTAAGCAGAAAGCAGAAAGAAGTCTCCACTTGCCAGATATCCCACAGGGGCTGGGGTTGTGGCTGTGGCTCAGTGGTAGAGCACTTGCCTAGCATACGGGAGGCACTGGGTTTGAAGCTCAGCACCACATAAAAATAAACAAATAAAATAAAGGCATTCTATCCATCTACAAATGCAAAAAATAAAAACAACAACAATATATATATATATATATATATATATATATATATATATATATATTTCCCAAAGCTGTGTCCCCAGTGCCCACCTCCTCCAGCCACACCCTACCACTTCAATTCCCACTCAGTTAATCCCTATCAGAGGATTAATTCACTGATTGGGTTAAGAATCTCACAATCCAATCTTCTCTGAAGTTTCTTGCCTCACCCATGAGCTTTTGGGGGATATCTTACATCCAAATCATAACAGCAAGTTACTTAACTTTTCTGTGCCTTAGTTTTCTCATCTCTTCAATGAGAATGCTAATAATGCCCATATTACTAGCTCATTGTAAAGACGAAAGGAGTTAAAATAAATCATTTAGATACCACCCAATACATAATGGACATATACATTAGTTTTTATCAGTATCATGGTAGCAAATATCAAAATATAAATTATTATTCCTTTTAAAATTTAAGAGCATATATACCAAATATGATTATTGAAATACAGAATTCTTGAAAATCATTTTTGACATTCCAAGTGCAGCCTCTCTAACTAGAGAATAGACTTGAGGGCTGAGCATGCATTTGGATTGCACAGGACAATCTCAGTTTGCTGAAAATCAGTGTATGCTTTTTGTCCCAGCACATTTTTAATACCATTCCTTTTACTCTCAGAAATAAGCCAGTTTGGATTATAAAAGTTATGGTTTTCCTGTAATTAAGAGGACAGAACTGTTATTTGGATGGGCTAGCTCAAGGATAGAATGTAAACTTAGCTTTAAAATTAATTTTACCTATGAGAAGTTGAAATAAAAAGTCTCTTTTAGGATTAAAAAATACATTAGCAATTCATAATTCATTCCACAAATATTTATGGAATGCTTATTTTGAGGATACGGCTTTTCACTAGAGGACAAATTCTTTACTCATGGAGCTTATCTTTTTTGAGGAAAAACATAGAATTAACAAGTCTCTAGAATAATATTTGACACATAGTAGGCATGCAATAATTTGTAATAATTTTTAAAAAATGAAATATAATTAACTTTAATAAATGCTCTGAGAAAGTGAAATGATAAGACGGAGTACCTCAATTTTTTTTAAAACAATAAGATGGTCCCCAAATGGCCCTGAGTGTGCAGTCTGGTACCTGGATTTGCACAAGAGATCTAGGACCTGCCCCAACCCTCGCTCTCTAGCTCTTCGAAGTACAGGGTCTGCCTCCAAATTCAGCTTCACAAGGAACCAGTCTCCTTCTCCACCTGGGCCCCAACATCTCTAGAGTCCAGGCTGTCTGATGTCCTTCATAAATAAAGTCACCCAAATGCCTGACCTATTAAAATGGATAGAAATGAGTGGGCAAAATTTGTCTACTACAGTAAGGATCCACGCTGCTTTTTCAGCAGAGTTCCATGACTTAGCATTTCTCTGTCCAGGAAGCTCTGGGTGATGGAAGAGCCAGGTGGACCATGCCTTCTCTCTTGAAGAAGCTGACCTTGAACTTTAGTATTGTATCCTAAAGGTAATGAGAAACCAATGAAAACTTTAAAGCCAGGAAATGAGATAGTCTGATTTGACTTAAGATGATTAGACTTAAGATGATTATTCTTATAACTGTATGGACAGTGGATTGGAAAGGAACAAGAATAAACTTAGGAAGATAAGTTAATAAGTTACTGCCAGTGACTGAAAGAGTCAGTGCCACCTGGACCAGCACGATGGCAGTGGAACCTGAAAGAGGTGGAATGATTTGAGATATATTTTGCAAGACTTGTAGATGAATTCAATGTCAAAGGTGGGAAGATGAGAAGAGTCCAAATAACTTCTGTTTTATTTTCTTGGAGTCGCTGAATAGATAGGGTAATATTTCATGAAAAGAGTAGGTTACCTGAGTTAAATCAAGAGTTTTCTTCTGGATATATTATGTTGGAGATGCCTATTAGACATTCAAGTAAGAACAGTAAGGAGACAGAAATATAAGACTTAGGTGGAGAGCTCCTAGTCATGGTAGTGGTTATAAAATGTAATACGGGGCTGATCCTTAGGAACCACAGGTACCCTGGAGGTTTGGACCTCTGGAGGCAGTGGTAAAAATCTAGAACAAGAGGCAGGGTGGAACAAGTGCTAAGCATCTCCTATAAGAGGAGTGAAAAAGCCAAGTTGTTTCCCCCACTAATCTATGATGGTCTAGGTCTTTTCCCCTTCTTGGGGCATTTACTGGTATGCAGGAGTGAGAGGAGATACCAATCTGGATGGTGCTGTGCCTTACAGTAGTTCGCCATTCAGTGGTAGTAATTATCCCATAAAACATAAATGAAAAACTTTGGCAGAATTGGCATAAAAAATGGGTTGGTAATATAGCTGAGAATTTGAATGTGAATGGTGGGAATATTGAAACCTAAGCTCCAGGATTAGGGCCACACAGTGACCACATGGTCACCAGCATTCACTTGTTCAACAGGAACTGTGTCAGCAGAATTTCAAAACAGAAACAAGAGTCTAGGCCATTGTTTCTCTTTATTTCGTTATTCCTTGAGTCTTTTCTTATTTAATTCTAGCTTTTCTCATTCAATTTCCATAATACATAAGCTAATTTTTGAATATTTTAATAAGAATTGTACATCTCAAAGGTGTCCAACATGATGGTTTAATATACACAGACATAGTAAAATAGTTACTATAGTCAAGGATAATTGACATACCCATTGTCTTACCTATTTACTCCTCTTTTTTATTTTTGATACTGACAATACCCAAAATCTCTTTAGCAAATTTCCAGCATACATAAAGCATCATGCCATACAAGAGATCTCTATACAGTTCATACTACACAACTGCAACGTGACAACTTACTGCCTGCATTTTCCCAGTCTGTGCCACCCACAAGCCCCAGATAACCGCTGTTATATTCTCTGTTTCTATGTTTTCAATTCTTTTTGTTTCCACATGAAAGTAATGTCATGAAGCATTTTCCTTTTTATGTCTGGTTTAGTTCATTTCACCGGTTTTTAAAAATGATTCTTTGGTCTTTAAGTTCTTACGTAGTCACTAAACCTCTGTTTCTTCCTCCCAGGCAGTGTGAGATGATCCAGCTATGGGAAAAAGATTCACCCTTCAGGGAGAAGAATTTGGGCCTCAACTTCCTGAAGGCTTGTCTTATTAAAAGCAAACTCTCTCTTCTCCCCTACCATATTATACATAATCTATATGTTAAATTTTTTACATCTTTCCTAAGTATGATTTGACATGACAATTATTTGAATTTAGGATCAGACAGTTACTAGCAAGCTAAATGCTTTTATAGCTTTCAAATATGATGCAATATTGGCAAAACATAATGAAGGACTTGAGGTAGAAAAGGGGGACATTACTTAAAAAACAGAATTCTGTAGATATTTATTTATTTTCCCCATTTGTTTCTCTACATTGCATTTGGTATCATTAAATGTGACATTTCACCTACTATCTTTTAAGCTTCTTCAGGGTAAAGAAAAAAAATACAGCAGATTTTCTCTTTAAGAGTAAAGGATGAATGTTATGTTGTTATGGTTACCAAAGCTGTAAAGTACTTAGAGAAAGGTAGTTCTTCAAAAGTTGCCATAACTTGGTAATAGTGTACAAAAAAAATGCATTTATGTGAAATGCATTCATTGTTACAGTATTAT
This sequence comes from Urocitellus parryii, assembly GCF_045843805.1. Taxonomy (NCBI): domain Eukaryota; kingdom Metazoa; phylum Chordata; class Mammalia; order Rodentia; family Sciuridae; genus Urocitellus; species Urocitellus parryii. Next base: position 40,509,724 of record NC_135533.1, on the reverse strand, counting down.
AATTGTCCCCAGGATGCTCCAAAGGATTTTTGAAGAATGACTTCCTCAATGCCTTTTAAAAATTAACAAGCCAAATATTTATTACTTTATTAAGAAAATTGTTCTCAGCATTTCTCTGAATTGTATATATTTAAATTCATACCTAAATGTATTTTACAGTAATTTATGCATGTCTAGAAACTTTTATTGAGAAAAGACATGAATCACTTACAGCTAGGCCAGGGTCTATAAAATATTTATCAGCTGTGCTTATACCTGTTAATTGAAAGGAGGGGAAATCAATATTTTAGGTGACTCTTACTCTATATTGCCTACTTGATATCACCAATATAGGATATAATTTTAATGGATAAAATTTAATTCATGTGTCACATTACATATGCATGTTAATATTTAGCTGTCAATTAGTCATTTCATTCTATTTCTAAATGTAGTATAACAAGGCTAAACTTAGTCTTGTGATACTTATTTTTGTGTTCTGTTTCTTTAGTATGCCTAAAACTTCTAACTACAGAATAGAGACAATATCACTATATGATATGGAGGTTTGATAGAAATATTTATACCTTTTCCTAATATTTGTTGCAAAACACCATGAAATATCCCAAAGACTAATTAAATTAGTTCTCAGGTGTACATATGGATCTTAGCTTCACAGTCCTGTAGATCCTGATTGATCAGGTTTGGGATGATTTTCTGATATCTCTGCTTTTAAAATTCTAAAGGTGGCTCTATGTAGCATCAGGAGTTTTTGAGAGCCTTTGGATTAAAGAAAAGCATCTTTGTAAAGACTGAACATTGCAAAGAACCGTAAAATTGGAACATGGAAGAACATTCTAAAGCTTGTACTAGACCTTTATTATCTCTAAATTCTTAACAATACTTTAAATTAAACCTGAAACGGTATTGTCCATTCAGCAAAGTTTGTCAATAACTTTTGGCTGAAGGTTGCTCTGAGATCAGTGGGACAAGATGATGACTTTAGCTAAATTGGATCTAAGCCTTGCTGTTTGGGTCTACCAGGTTTTGATTTTAATTGAGCTAAATGTTTTACAGATTTTTAGAATTCAACTTTAACCAAGGCTTGCCTTGTAGAATCAGAAGTTCTGGCTACATGAACCTTACTTTTCTATCAGACTAAACTATGCTGCCCCTTCAGAAGCAGCTGTATGATCCAGGTTGCCTTGGCCCCCATCTCTCAAATCCTGTGATGCTGGTGAGGGTAATAGAGGCAATACGTATGTCCCTCTTTGCCAGGGCTGGCTTCCTGAGTGTGAGACCTTTCTGAGCATGTGGTAGCAGGTTCTGCCACTCAAATCAGGGACTTACCTATTATGTCTACACAATTTGGATTTGCACTTATCTACCCATCCTTTTCTTTTTCTACCTAACTCTTTATGATTCGGCTTAACTATTTACCCCCAGTAAATTCTATCAAAAACCTCCAAACTATTTCAAGTGTTTATTTTTCTGAGTTCCCAATACTCCAGATCTTTTTTTTTTCCCTCTGAAACAAAATGCTCACATTATTCATGCTATTGAAAATATGTGTGGGGCTGGGGATGTGGCTCAAGCGGTAGCGCGCTCGCCTGGCATGCGTGCGGCCCGGGTTCGATCCTCAGCACCACATACAAACAAAGATGTTGTGTCCGCCGAGAACTAAAAAATAAATATTAAAAATTCTCTCTCTCTCTCTCTCTCTCTCTCTCTCTCTCTCTCTCTCTCTCCTCTCTCACTCTCTCTTAAAAAAAAAAAAAAAAGAAAATATGTGTGTACTCCCTCCCCCTAAAACCAAATGTAGGAGTGAGTTGCACATGTGAGCAGTATATAGGAAAAGAAGGTGCTGAGAGCACTTAGCACGTAAGTCTTATGAGGGCAGGAGGGTGCCTTGTGACATTCATTTAGCCAGACATGCATGCATAAAAAGTCACATAAAGTTCCCACTCCTGACTGTATTACATCTGTGGAATTTCCTGAATATCACAAGGGTGATGGAGATAAAGTCCCTGACCTCAAAGAGCTTTCAAGTTAGCTCCCGGAATATTAGGTGTAATAGTTTTTTAATTCAACTCTTGAAATCCAAAGCAAAACACCTGAAAGATGAGAATGTGTAATTCCTGTGTTTTGTTTTTCTTCCTGTTTCTGTAAGCTCTCATCACCTGATTATTTTCTAACTAGATGTTAAAAGTCCAAGGAAAATGTGAGGCAACAAATGGGATCTGAAAGGTGCCTCATTTAGGAGTGAGGAGAGCGACAGAGTGGAAGAGGAGAAAAGATGAATGAGAACGTAACCACAATTAATGAGGAAGAAATAAGCCTGGAAGATTTGGGTGGAGAAATGGAGTGCTAGAAGGGCATTGTCTGTATGAACTCCCTTAATATCCCCCAACAGCCAGAGCAGCAACAAAGGATAAACACAATAGGAAAGCGTCACAGGTAAGGCAGGATGAAAGGTTAGTCAAAGTGATGACAACTTTCAAGCTTCTCCAAGAAATATATGTTGAGTTCTTCTTAGTTAAGATCACAGGAACAATCCCCTGTTTATTCACGCAGAGACAAAAATCTTGGAATGTGGAGTTTTGCTTTCTTTTTTTTTTTCCTTTCTTTTATTTTTCAAAGAAATAAGGCAAAAAAAAAATACTTTAAAAATAAAAGTGGGTCAAGCAGAACTTTACCTGGAGCAGTTACTGTCTAAATAGAGCCTATTTTCATTTTTAGAGCTATCCATCCCTGTGACAGCCACCAAAACAATTCTAAGGATAGATCTGCTTTTAGGGTGGTATTAATACTCAATAAAAATGCTAGTTTCAGAACTCTCCCTCTCTGGATGCTGGTTGCCTATATGCACATAATTAGGAATACATCGGGGTTAGAAACACTTTTACATATTATCAGTTTGTTCCCAAAGAGATGCTCCAGTTATACCTGTTATTTTAAAATTCAGAAAAGTAAATTAGTAAGCTATAAGTTGAACCGTAAGCATTAATATATTTTCTTGGTTTAAAAATGGTCCATACTCAATATAAAAAGTATGCCAGACAGAATGATGAAAATTCAATGTTTATTAATTCTATTCTGCTATCAAGAAAGCATCAAAATAGCTGTTCATATTTTGGTGTTTGGTTTTCCAGACTTTAATTGCAGAAGTTTTATAACTATTTTTTTCGTTTTAATATCTATTACTTATATCAACAACTTACAATGCACAAATTTCATTTTTTTATATTAGATGATCTACTTAACCAATTTCTTACCCTTGAGCATTAGCCAGCTATAAATTTATCAATAATGCAAACCTGTCCTATGCATCTTCCTTTCTTTATTTGCAACTCTAAATATTTGGGGGAGATATTTTCATGGGAATCTACCTCTTTTCTGGGCTTGATTCAGTTTTTTCAATTTTTTTAGAGAAATTTGGATTTACAATCCACACCTTGAATGAGACAATTTTTTTAAAGAGAGAGAGAGAGAGAGAGAGAGAGACAGAGAGACAGAGAGAGAGAGAGAGAGAGAGAATTCTTAATATTTATTTTTTTTTAGTTTTCGGCGGACAAAACATCTTTGTATGTGGTGCTGAAGATCGAACCCGGGCTGCACGCATGCCAGACAAGCGAGCTACCACTTGAGCCACATCCCCAGCCCCAAGACAACTTTTATCTACATATTTCAACCAACAATCAAAGAGCATTGTTCTTTTTTATTATGTACCATATATATAATTTTGTTTCAAATAACAAATTTTGTAGTTTAAATTTATATTATTTTTATTTATTACTGATATTGCCTTATGAAAAGCTGCTTATATTCATTTTGAATGTTTTTATTTATGCTTTTATCCATTTTCTATCATAGTGTTTGTTTTTTATATTATTTGGCAGGAATATCTTCAAAATAAACATTAATCCTTCGTTATGTGTACTTTGTCCCAAGCTTGTCAGATTTCTATATGATAATTTTGAATTTCAGAAGATGGTGTTTGTTTTTAATATGGCTTAACATAATAATAGCATTTAATGAATAATTTCTGAGATCATACTCGGCTAAAGACTGTAAGTTCAAAAATGGTACAATTCACACGATAATCTCATTAGACACTCTTATTATCTCCATTTATAAAGCAAAAACAAAGAGAAGAGGTAACAGAAGAAGGTGTTTTAGAATTCAAAAACCAGATCCATCAGGCTGGAATGAGAACCAAAGGAAGGGTTACCCATGAGAGCTGAGACCATAGATAGTAGGGCTGCCCAGAGAAGCTGGAGCCCTGAAAGAGAGGGGCTGTGGAGCCGAGATGGGGGAGATAATGAATGTGCTGGAGGTGGCTCCTGCCATCTTTATTCAAACTACCTTCCAATCTCCTCCTGCTCATGTCTCCATTGGAAGACAGCTAATAGAAAACGTGCAGAAGAGTGGAAAGGCAGAGAGAGGATACTGAGCCAATAGATGAATGATCAGCATACATGCATACTATCAAATATTAAGTCTCTCTGTTTACACAGTCAGCTTTTTCACTACTTTTACCAAAAGACCTGATGAAAAATTTCAGAGGAGGAAAATTTTACTTTGAGGTTCATGGTTTCAGAGGCCTCAGTTTATAGATGACAGGCTCCATTTTTCAGGGCTTCAGGTAAAGCAGACCATAGTGGCAGAAGAGTGTGGTTGGGGAAAGCAGATAAGAACATGGCCACCAAGAAACAGAGAGAGAAACTCCACTTGCCAGATACAGAATATATACTCTAAAGGAATGCCCCCAAAGACCCACTTCCTGCAGCCACACCATACCTGCCTTCAGTTACCACTCAATTAATTCCTATCAGGGAATTAATCCAAAACACTGTTACTGAATTTTTTTCTTGGGGTTGGGTGGTATTTTTGCATTGGTAAAATAATATTTAGTTGTTCTTGTTTTACATTTTAATATTAGTATATATTAAAGTTCTTCTATATTTTGTTGTTTTTCAAATTCATTCTTGGCAAAATCTGCCTATTTATTTTTCTAATGAAATCCAGAATCACTTTTTTCAAGGTCCTAAAAAATTTTTAATTAAATTCCAAGATTAAGTTCTGAAGAATAGGAGCAATTTAGAGGGAAGAAGTATGGATAACCTACAGAACTCTATTAATAAGACTTAAATAAATTTCCCTGTATAAACAGAGTATAAAGATGTTGGTTCTAGCCAAGTCTATAAATTTAATACAACTCTAAATTTTTTTAAGTTACCTTTGAAAATATTTCAAAATGATTCTGAAATTATGGAGGAAAATTACAGTTAAGACATTTTAAAAGAAAAAAATAATATAGACTTGAATTTCAATGTGTTAAGCTTAATTGAAAAACTATATTAAGGAAAATGATGTCAAAAGACCCCTTAATATTTTGCCCTATCGCTTTTCATTGCTAAGGTGATTATGTCTATTCTTTCTCATTTTAATTTCTAACATAAATACCTTACTCTTTTCACTATATTGTTTCTTATACTTTTATTTTTTTCATGATTATTGGCAATTAAATTTTACTCCTTTTGAATTTATTTTGTCAAATCATATTTTTTGAGAAAAACAACAATTTTACTGAGATTTATCTTTATATAATTTTAGGAATTTAATTTTAAAAATCTCTTGCATGTCTGTGGTGTTATCACTCCATCTTATTCCTAAATTAGTTATATGCTAGTAATTAAAATGCTTTTGTTTCAAGTAACAGAAAACTGAGCTCAAATCGACTTACTGAAAATGTAGTTAGATCTCACTTTAGGCATTACTGAATACAGGAACTCAAAATATGTATAGGAAAATTAACTTTCCCCATTCATATCTACAGCCTCTCTTTTACCTGCAGTTTCAATTATGTCTTATGTCTCATACATCCCCCAAGATTTCCGCATTTCTTCATAAGCTTGTCTTAATGATTGTCTTTGTTATTGCAGGATTTTTTTCATGGACTAAGTGCTTAGATTCACTTTAAAAACTTATTTTTCTCAAAAACATGAATTTCTGTGGTGTTTAACTTAATAATCTAAAGGTGTTTAGAATCACCAACTGAAGTTCCTTTTGGCATAACACAAGGTAGGTTTCAAAGTGAGACTAAGCAGGTGTAATAGACATAGAATCTCTTCATTGAAATAGGGCCATAATGAGTCTAATGCAAATTATTTATGTAGGCATATATTAAATTATTTAGCGTTCAATTCGTCAACTAGAATTCTATGCCACTGTATATGCCTCTGTGTTTGGGATGAGACTTATATGTGCTGAACGGAACTCCCCAGCTTCTCCTTAGGTAAAAGAAAAAATAAAATGAAGCAATTCTTAATGCTTTTCCTCAGGCTTTTAATTTAACTAACAACAAGGATGCCCTTTTGGCTGAGGACAACATGTTGTTTTCATGGAAATAACAACATAAAAGTCCTAAATGGCACATGCTTTCTGAATAACTCTGACATAATTCTACTGAATATCTTGAGAGTTTTCTCTACGTTATGTTGTCAGACATCCCTGTGTCTTGTTGTACTTTTGTACCCCCAAAGCTTGTATAACCACATTTCATTCTTCTGAGTAAAATGAAGTAATTGCGGAGCAGTATCACTTCCCATAGTCAAGAAGTAAGCCACCAGGACACAGCTGGCCTTGCCTGGGAGTAAATGAGGAAGACTCAAGATGAAAAACCTTTCACTTCCCCTGTGCGGTCTGACTGGAGCATGGAGGTTAATTTACAAAACAGCATGATAGCTGACCTGACACTGCTGCAGCTCATTAATCTTGTGTCTAAGTGGCAGATGTGGAAGACCTAGCCTCATCCACCTTATGCAAACACTCTACATAAACAAACATGAGGTAAAATTTAAAAATTAGATCCAACTGTCTGTCTGTATAGTGGTTAGGAGCAGAACTGGCAGAACCAGATTTCAGAGTTCAAGACTTCCCACTGCTCTAAGGGGCTCTGGGACCTCGGGTAGTTTTTACCTCTCGATGCCTCAGTTTCTGCACTTGTACAATGGGAATGAATAATAATAGCTACTTCATAAACTCACAAAGAAGACCGATTGAGTTCATGTGTCTAAAGTTCTTTCAACCACATCTGCTCAGAGTAAGGGCTGCCATGTTGTTTTCCTTTTCTAGGAAAGGCTGCTCCCACGTGTTATGTATTTTTGACAGATGATTTGGGCCCCTGTGCAGTTATAATATATGATACCCAGATATTTAAATCACTGAATCCTGGGTCTTGAAAGGACATTCATATGCCAATCAAAAAAAGCAAAAAAAAAAAAAAAAAAAAAAAAGTGTTAGAGCATCTGTGAATTGGGCAACCCCTCTGGAATCAAAGGAATGCATCAGAGATAACAATGGTTTGGTGACCGATCCCCCAAGGGTTCAGATTTTCTTAATCCTCAATAGCTAGAGAAGGTGACGCCAAAAAGCAATGAGCAGAAGTGTTGAGAGTATAGTGATTCCTGAGGGACCAGATTCCCAGGGACATGACTTCCTGGTCCAAGACAGATCACTGCACAGGCTATGGGATTCGAAGAACCACTACTCCGAATTCCTGTCCTCTCCTGGTTTTTCTTATCCATCCATGATCTCAGAGCTCTGATACTTTATCCCCTCAACACCAATGCACCCTGGCTTCAGAGTAGCAGAACCATTCAGGCTAACCTTGCCGTTTTCTTGCCCATAATGTATGACAACTGAGCAATCCTAAAGAAGCATGCAACATAATCATGGACATGAATTCTTCAGCAAAAATCCTGCGAGCATAGAGACCATGACTCTTCCACAAACATCCAGAAAGAAAGCCTTGGAGTTTCTGTAGCACACTCTCTAGATATTTTCTCTGCTAAAAGCCCAAAAGCATCTGACTTCAAATAAACATCTTTATTTATTTATTTATTTATTTATTTATTTTGGTACTAGATATTAAACCAAGAGCAATTTCCCACTGAGCCTCATTCCCAGAGCTCCCTCACCCCCCTTTTTTTTTTTAATATTTTATTTAGAGATAGAGTCTCGCTAAGTTGCTTAGGGCCCGCTAAGCTGCTGAGGCTGGTTTCAACTCATAATACTCCTGCCTCAGCTTCCCCAGCTGCTGGGATTACAGGCGTGTGCCACTATGCCCAGCCAAAGAAATTTCACAGTTCAATCTTAGCCTTCAGATTAGAGAGAGGCAAATCAGTGGCCAACAAGTTAAGATATTGGCACATTGCCAGATAGGTGACCAGTTTTCCATAAATTATAACTGTTGTTTTATCATCACTATAATGATTGAACAGATAGAGAAGGACAGAAGAAAGTAATTGCAGAGAATTTTTTAAATGCACTAGAGGAATCAAATATTAAAAATAGCACTATATATTATATTATTGACAAAAATTGTTTGTACTTAAGGTGAATAAAACAACTCCATAAAATTGGACCACTTTGCATAGCAAGAAAAGATTTTCACTGTCTAGTCCTTAGACTCATTTCCACTTTTGACCTCAATAACTTTGCTCCTTGACTTATGGGATTTCTCTTGTTGATAGTCATAGTTCCAGTCCTGCTTAGCTTAGAATCTTCATTCAAACCCTCATCTTATTTCATTTGGACTTTTGAAAAAGGATCCAAATTGTCTGCTCCAAGAATAGGATATAAAGTACAAAGCACCCTACTACTAGGAATTGTCCCCAGTATTGCCTCCACAGACCTAAGCAGGTCCTTAGAATTCCACCACAATAAACTAAATATGGCCTGAGGGGGAGGGGAGGGAAATTGGGTCTCTGTACTAAAATTGTGGACATCCAAGTGAGGATTACCAATATCTGGGCAATTTATAAGGCTGAGAATTCTATGTGGACTCAAACAGAGATTCTGCTCTAGAAACAATGGACTCTGTTTTCAGCCATCTCCAATCAGGGAGGTTTAGATACATCATGAGAACCTCATTGTACGGTATTAACAATTGATAATTTTGAGTTCACTCATTCTAGTTGCTCTCGAAAGAGTCCAGAAGAATGACTTGAATTTGACTACTTCATTAGGAAGTATATGTGTAAAGCAGAAAATCAATGAAGCCAAATCCTTTACTTAATGCTACCAAACAAGAATTTTCACACCAAATAACACACCAAATACACACCAAATAACAAGCCCTTCAGGAATCTAAGGTTACCCTCTACTGGCATGGCCCAATTTGGTGATTTTTACAAAATGGAAACCATATCATCTAGAAAGCAAGAATCATGACTTACACTTACAATAGTTCCCCCTTATTGATAGGGTCTACAGTCCAATACCCCTAGCAGGGGCCTGAGACAGCTGTTAGCACTCAATTTTATAGTTACTATGCCTTTGCATAGACATATATACCTATGACAAAGTTTAATTTATAAATTAGACATAGTAAGAAATTTACAAGAAGGATAAAAAAAAGAACAATTATAACAAGGTACTATAATAGAAATCATGTGGTCTCTTGCTCACTCGCACTCGCTCTCTCTCTCTCTCTCTCTCTCTCTCTCTGTCTCTCTCTCTCTCTCCCCTCTATGAGAATGTGTTCTTTCAACCCTCTCTGTCCTGAGATTTGTGATGACACAGTGCTGCAGGTGACTGGGGATAACTGAAATGGAGGAAAGAGAAACCACAGAAAAGACAGGACAACTGTGTTATTCTTATTATAGTGCGTATACCACCCCAAATTTTTTAGTGCAATATTAATTATTTCCTTCATGGTTTTCACAGTAATTTTTAGTTATCTTTTTACTTCATGCGATGTTTTTGTGCTCTGAAAGTTGGTTAGAACATAGACTCAATTTTCAACTTTAAATACAGAGCCAAGTACACAGAAAAGGCTGTGTTAACATTAGTTTAAAAAATGAACCTGGTCCAATTCCTTCATGTTGCATTAACAGATGAGGAAATGAGCTTTAGTGGTCTCATTTGATGTACTGGAGACAGTGCTTTTGTTCAGTGGCAAAAAACAGAAGTGAATACTAACGTCCTTACTCTTAGGAGTTGTTATTTCCCCATCTACAACAATTTGTTTCTTTTAATAAGTTAAAAAAGTGATTCTCAGCCCTAAGTGCACATTAGAATCACCCAGGGAGGTTTACAAAATCCCAATACCCAGGCCATACTCTTCATCAATTATTCAGAATCCTTATGCTTAGAGTTCTCTGGCAAACTCCAAAGTACACTAAAATTGGGAACTGTTGTGTATTTATGCGTGCACATACAGTTGTGCAAGAGAAGGTCCACAATTTAAAATTCATTGAAGAGCAAATTAAGAAGCAAAACCATGTTTTGAGAAGGCTTCCTTGGCCGCAGTATGGTTTTTGCAGAGAGGTCATTTGATAATACAAAGACAAGTTACTTGTCCAGTTTCCTAAATAAGAGATAAGAAAGACCTTAAAGCAGGTGGTAGTAATGGTAATATCACTGGAAGCATAAGAAGGATGTATGAGATGCTTGCAGAAATAGCTCCACAAGATTTGGGAACTGATTGGATGTGAATGATACAGAGAGAAAAACACCAGGGCCTTGACAAGTGTGCCTAGCCTGATTCCAGGAATAATTTGTTACCCACATGTGGTAAATTAACACTTTGAATGACAGTGTACCAATTTGCAAATTACTTCTTTCAGGGCATTAATGACTGAAGAGTATAATCACCATGGCATTATTTTTATTGGCATTAGCATTAATAAATATTTCATGAACAACCAAAAATTACAGTGCCTATACTTTGAAGAATAGATATTGTTCCAAAATATGAAATCCAGACCTTACACTATTACCAGTGCCAAAATTTCTCTAAATATTTATAAATAAAATAACAATTCTTTTGAGTAGAAGATTAATTGAGATGGGTTGCAATTATGCTTAATGTTAAGTAGTTTTGTTTATGTAATTATAAATTGGAAGGCTTGAAGAATTGAGCAGCATGAATTCTAGCAATAATTCAACTATAATATTGGGGATTTCATAAATTCTCAAGGTCTCAGTGGCCTTATCTGCAAACTGTAGAAAATTATACTTTATCCACCTCACAGCAATGGTCTGAACCAGATATTTCCCCTTTACTATAGGTTTCCGTGATGATAGAGTTTAGAAAGGGTGCTGAACAGGGAGTCTAATGTCCGACTGTATTCCTCACGGTGTATATCATGCTCTGAATGTTGTGTCCTCAAAAAATTTGTGCTAAAATCCTAACTTCCAATGTTAGGATACCACACATTATTAGGTTGTGGGGCCTTTTCCCTTGTGAATGGGATTCATAAAATAGGCCACAGTGAGCTCCTTTGTCATTTCCATCATGTGGGGACACAGCAATAAGGTGTCATATTATGAAATCAGGAAACAGGCCTCATCAGACAATCTACCAGACTTCCCAGTCTCTAGAACTGATAGAAATAAATTTTGACCCAATATATATAGTATTTTGTTATAACCTCACAGACAATGTCTGAAATACATTGGTAGTTTCTGATTTTCTTTCTAGCTCCAGAGCTCAACATTAAATATTACAGAATATAATACTTTCAAGAGGATGGGTGTAACAAGATATCAAAGAAAACTAGCACGCTAAATTTCTAGCAAAATGAGAAGATGATGGCCCCACTCCTGGCGAAAAAAAGAGGAGGAGTCCTAGAATTGTCCTTGGGCTTTACCTTACTCACTGATTGCCCCCCGTAAGTCCCTGAAGCTTTGAGGTGCTAATGCAAGGCCTTTCTATACTGTTTTTAAAAATATGTATTGATATGAGTGATTTTGTTACCATTTTAAAATTTGGTAGTCCAGGACTTTGATATGAATATTTTAGAGAATTTATAAGAGAAGTTGACTTTACTCAACTGTGAGGTATGCAGAGGAGAAGACACTTTATTTTGTGGCATTTTGGCAGATCCCTTTCTCAACCTGCCTGCGTAGGCATACAAGTAAAATAAATTGATGATTCACAAGGATTGAGTTGATGAAGTGCAGCAATAAAGACTGCCAGGTATAGGAATAATTCAGTCTTTTATTCTAATCCCCTCAAACGTTGTAGTCCCAGAGAAAAATAGTCACACCATCAGCAACTCCTAGTGAATGCCTTCACACCTCTGGAAAAGGGCCTGCCAAATTTCTCAAGGAATTATGAAGTGAACCAGACAAAATAAGCACATTCATTGAGCATCCACAAGATGAGTAGGAGGAACTGGTGAGCACCATTTCCCAGACATATGTCATTTTAGGCAAGCAAGCAAATGAAAATGACAAAATGGTAGCATCAAAACAACTGCCCTCAAAGGATGTATTTAAGACAAAAAAAAAAATAGAATTCCTAAGGGCATGATACCAAGGTCTGGTAAAAATGACAAAGTTGTTTAATAGGACTAGTAGAAAGAACTGAAGTCACTCAATGTTCAGGAAATAAATAATTCCACAACTATTTATTGAGCCCGTACTATTTGCCTTGGTGGAGCCTACATGTTGGAGAAAGAAAAACACTATTAACATAGTAAACTAGATAGTATGTTAGAAAGGACTATGCAGTGGATAAAAAAAAGAGAAATAGAAGGGTCCAAGGATTTCATTTTACTTAGAGGATGAAAGTGATATGTGAACAAGGACTCAAATTGGCATTGGCCCAGGGATAATGGGTAGGTACAGTCTAGGCAGAGGGAACAACTAGGGCAAAGGTCCTGAAATAAAAGTGAAGGGCTTGTTGAGGAATGACAAAGGGTATAGTGTGAATGCAGGATTGATGAGAGGAATTGTAAGCCTCCGTGAGGTCAGAGACTGGAGTGGGCGTGAGTTGGAACTGGAAGCCATCTTGGAGAGGCCTGTGGCTTTTACTGAGGTGTCAGGCAATGGAGTGACATTATTGGCACAGACAAGTAGACTGTCTGTGTAGACAATAGACTGAAAGTGCAGAACACCAGCCCTATTAGGAGGCTGTAGCACTATAGAAGAGGGCAGCATGACTCTGATGAAGAAGTGTTCTGATTTCACTATTTAACAAAGGGAAATGGGTTTTGTGGTATGTTATCTAGATTTGCTTCCCCAGGTTGAGTCATATCCAGGTGCAAAGATAATATGGTGGGTTTTGGATGAGAAAATGAACAGCCAAGCCTGGAAATTTTGCTCTTTTCTATTAAAATATCTCCTTCAAAAAGTCCATCCATTTCTTAAATTCAGGTATTTTCTTTACCCTCTGACACTAAAGTCATCTTGCTGTTCCCTTCCTCTAGCTTAAGCTGACATTTCTTGCCTCTAAATACCTGCCAGTTTCCACTTGGTCATGGGTTATTTCGCCAAATCGGTATTTCCAAAATTTATCCTGTCAGCACCCAATTTAATTGTCTCAGTCATGAGTCCAGAAGTCTGTCAACCACTCTCTGGCTTGAAACCAGAAGCCTCTCTGATGCATAGCTCTTTATCCCATATATATTGGCAATCTTTGAAAGGTTTTAATGATTCCTTCAAAACATCTCTTACACAAATTATGTCCTCTCTCTCTTGCCCCCACCAACTAAACAAAGTACCTCTCATCCTTATATTACTGGAATAGTTTACCAAGAATTTCCACCCCCACATCCTCTCCCAACTCACCTAAGACCCATAAACACTATTTTATTGACATGTAAAACATTTCAAAGACCCATAGTGCATTAACTACTATCTAAAGAAAATGGATTATTAAGTATGCAAATATTATTTACACTGTTTAAAAAAAGAAAAAAAAGTCCATAGTTTTGATTATATGAAAATTAACATTGTTTATTAAAATATAGTGACTCAAAGGATAATCAAACCTGGAAGAATGTACAATTGTTTTCAAATAACGCTCCTTGTTGGAAAAATCATCTGTGATGACATTCATTGTCAGTGAAGTATTGATTGAAGATGCAATGAATTGTCTTTTTGCAAAACAATCTGATAAAACTTTTAATAAGTCTTGAAGACGTCTCTTTGGCAATATAATTTAAGCTTTATTTGTTGTCTTCAGGAAGGGTGAATGTAGAGTTTACAAAACGTTTTTCAAAGAAATAGTAACAAAATAAAGATTGGGAAATTACCCAAATACTCAAAAATAGGTCTTTTATTAAAAAATGTAATGTAACCGGTGATTGATTATTATAGAACCACTAAATACATACTTTCTGAAGGATATTTAAAGCCATAGGGAAATGCTTGTTTAAGATAATATTCATAAAACATAAAATTACAAATAATGTATATGTTAGATTCCTATTGCTGCTGTAACAAAATATCATATACAGCCACTTATAACGATATTAATTTATTATCCAATTGTTCTGGAACTCAGGAGCCTGAAATGAGTCTCACTGGTTAAAATCAAGGGGTTGGTGAGACTACATTTTTCTTTTTCTTTCTTTCTTTTTTTTTTTTTTTTGGAAGCTCTAAAGAAGAATATGGTTTTATGCCTTTTCAGGTTCCTTGGGACTGCCCATGTTCTTTTGTTCATACCCTCCTTCCTCTTCAAAAGCCATGATGGCTTATTTAGTTTCTATGACATTTCATTATTGTCATAGTGACTTCTCTCTTTCAAATTTAAAGGGCCCTGTGGTGATGTTGAGTAAACCCAAATAATCCAGGGTGCTCCAAGTTATAACAATAACAAAAAATAATCTAAATAATCCAGGATAGTCACCTTATTTCCCAATCTGCTGACTAGCAAGAGGTACACCTGCATCCTTAGTTTCTCTGTGCCATGTACCATAGCCATATATAGCCCAACATATTCATAGGTTCTAGTGATTAGACATAGACATCTTTAGGGGTCAATTTTTGGTTACCACAGCATAATTTAAAATTTTATAATCTATAGATACTTTTTGTACATATAAAATTATTTGAAGTAACAAAATATCAATGGTCAGTCCCTGTGGTTGGATAATAAGTACTTTTTAAAAAAAAAATACTCTTGGGCTGGGGATGTGGCTCAACCAATAACGCGCTTGCCTGGCATGCGCGGGGCGCTGGGTTTGATCCTCAGCACCATATAAAATAAAGATGTTGGGTCCACCAAAAAACTTAAAAATAAATATTAAAAAATTCTCTCTCTCTCTCAAAAAAATATTCTTTTGTATCTTCCATATTTAATGTAATGAATTTAATGGTAATTAAAAAGAAAGGAATAAATGTTATTTAATGTCTTTATTTTTGCTGTTAGTTCAGTTTAAACTCCTTTCCATGATTTTCAAGGCCAATATTTTCCAAGTCATTTCAATCTGTCACTGATACATTTGCACCTCTGATCTTGCCCTCCTGTTGTTCTTTTACCAGTTTCCCTTTACAAATACCAGCCATCCTTCAAGGCATACAGTGTTAACAAAAACTCCTTCCTTGAATTATGATATCTCTTCCTCATCTAAAGTTGTACAACACAGTCTGTAACATGAAATTCAACCAACTGCTCACCACTTCGTTTTGGAAGCTAATATCTGATGCTGCTAATGAAATGTGGCTTATGCTAGTAACACTAAGTCCTGGGTTGCTATCTTCTTCATTGTTCTTTGAGACTTGCTAAGAATATAGTGTGCGCTTAAAAACATTTTTTGAATTATTCTTCTAATATTTTAGAGTGCTATCTCTTTGTTGTGTTTTTAAAATCAAATCGTTGCTCAAAGAAAATTATTTGCACATAAAAAACATTTTTTTTTAATTTCCTGGCCACTAAATTCTTACAGCCATTACTTTTGTCCCTCTTAAACTCTCTCTTGTAATTTTCTTTCCCTCTTTACTGACCCTATTCCCCAGATTATAAATGGGGTTAAGTCCCCTACAATAAAACAGACAAACAAACAAACAAACAAACAACAATAAAAAACCACTCTGCATTCTCTTCCATCCATTTCTCTCATCCATTAACAACCAAGCACTGTAAACTCCATTTTCCCCTTTTTGGCTCCTTCTGCTTTCTCCCAGTTGTTTCTGTGGCCTTCAGCACTGCATGAAACCTCTTCTAACAGGTGACCAATAAGCTCTTTGACCAATGAGCCAAACAGGTGGTCTCCTTTTAATCTTCACGATATATAGCTGCTCAGCAGCACTTAACAATGGTGGTCATTACCTGCTGCCTGACCCTCTTCTTTGACTTCTAATGCCTTCTCACTGGACTCTATAGTCTTTTTCTCATGCCTTGTGACCTTCATGCTTGCAGCCAGCATGCTCTTGCTAAAACATGGTTCTCAATGGTGCTTTTTACAACGGTGGGAAGATTTTGTATCTGCAATTAACAAAGGTACGACTAGACACATGACGGTTGGGAACATAAAAATGTGTCTAGAGCAACAGAGAGATCAAACTTGTATCTATTTGATTTTCATTTAATAGCCACTTGTGGCTAAATCTTGGACATTACATTTTTAAAGCATACTTTATTTGATAGCCTCCTATTAACAAGAAGTTCTCTCACAAGCCTGAGGATCATCTAAAAATCTTGTTAAAAATGTTGATTCCAGAGTTTTGTTTCATTTGCTGGTTTATAAAGCCAAGGACTTGCTGACCTGATAGTGGTTTTTCTCTCAGAGATTAAAAAGGTTAGATATATGATCACTTTTCTTCTTCTTTACAGATGGACAGAGGTATAAGACAACAGAAATTATCTTGACCTAAGCTCAGAAGACTAGTTGACACTTGGTTGACCAAGTGTCAACCCCAAATTCAGAAGCTCATTTATTTATTTTAAACAAAGTGTTTTCTGGACTTTCTTGTTTCTAAAGCTTTAGATGTTAAAATTCAGATCTAGGAATGAAGATCCTTCCCTACTAATAATGTCAAGGGTAGAACTCAATATGACACATAATAAAAACAAATCGTCAATTCTTTTGCATGAACTATTGTTTTAAGTCACATGGGTAGGCCAGATCTCTGCAAGTACAGCCAGGTATGTGTATTCTAAATCTCAGGTGATTCTGATGGTAACTCCAGCATTAAATTTAAAGTATAAATTCCTTGCCATGTTCTAGAAAAACTTGCTCTACTTTTCCAATTTCATCTTATGTACTGCAATCACATTCTCCTCACCATCATTTATCTTATTATGCCAAGCCATAATAAACTACTTGATACATAGAAAGTGTTCCTATTCCTTGAGAGCTTTTTTATTTATTCATTTATTCATTTTTTTAAATTTATAGTACTAAGAATTGAACCCAAAGATACTACATCCCTGAGCTACATTCCTAGCCTTTTTCATTATTATCATTATTATTATTATTTATTTATTTATTTATGTATGTATTTATTTTGAGACAGGGTCTGGCCAAATTGCCCAGGTTGGCCTCAAACTTGCAATCTTCCTGCCTCTACCTTTCAAATTGCTGTCAAATTTCACCTGACCATTGAGAACTTCTTAGTTACCAGGCACCTGTCATGTGTCATGTCTTTGTTAATTTCATTTTTAAACAACTTTTGAAGTAAGCATATCATCCACTCTTTCATTGATAAAGAAATTGAACCTTAGTTTAAGCAAATTCCTCACTATAATATAACCAGTAATTTGTTCCTAGTAACCATGTTACTAGGAACTGCATGCAGGAGCTTCGGATTAGATATGCACAAAGAAACACGACTAGTTACGAAAAACTTGATCTAATCAGATCAAGTTTCCAATATACAGCATCATTCACTACATGGAAAAACGACATGCAAAAAAATTCAATACGACACATTTAACAGAAGATATGCCAAGATGACTGGGTGGGGAACGAGAATGGAGTATCTGCATGAAAGAATATAAATAAAGGAATAAAACGAAGGAGGGGCCTCGGTTCAGCCAATTATATGCTATGACCTGGAGAGACAAACACTAACATTGGAACATATTAATAAACAATTGCAAATTGCCCTCCGATGTTTTTAAATATTAAAATAAATCACTTTGTGTACATTACTGAATGAAGACAGGAGGTGTCAGAAGTTGAGTTTTTAGAAACACCCCCCTTATTGCACATAAAAGCACTCATGTTTCACTAGAGAGCTGGGAGGGCAGTTTATTGTGTCAGTTCATGGTTGGCTCATTGTTTTGTTTTTTTTTTCCAGTTGTCTTAAGTGCTTATTTTTAAGCCTTGTTTCTCTTAGAATCAAAATACCTGAAAAGGAAAGTTGTCAGTACTGAATTTGTTTAGTACATTGCTTAATTTTATTTATTGGACAAAAATCATGTCTGTATCTTTGTGTCCTAGACATATGCATCAGAAACTGTGCTAAGTTCTTTAATGAATATAAAATATTTCTGATAATTATGAAGTATGAAGTAGATGGCCTCCTATGGTCTGATTATTTACCATCAAAGCTTATCATGTTAGTATTGAATGTAGTCCTTATGTCTAGAGCAATCAAATTTATGTGGGCACATGCAGATTGTTTTAATTATAGAACCTCAGCCAGTCATTCCAGGAAAAACTATCAAAGAAAGTTTAAGTTGTAGTGCTGTAGTGTCAGAAAATGACAACAGAATGATACTATATATAAGATATTTTATCCATATTTGATTGTTCTTTAATATAATTGTCAATATTTTACTTTCCTTGGTGTTCCTCTCACTATATTTTTCTCACCAAAATGACAGTCATGAGGAGAATATTTTAAAAGTAATATCTAGTACAGAAAAACCCACCATTCTTTTTCTCTGTTGTTGTTGACTGACTAAGTCTGGTTCTAATACTGAGTGGAATTTCCAAACATGACCCTGGGGCAAATCAGAAAGCATAAGTCAACATATTTCCCAAGGTATTAAAACTATCAGAAGGAAGTTCTAGTGTTTCCTTGAACACACACAATGCAAAATGAATCAAGATATGATGTCATGCTTTATTGAAGTATTTATTTTCATTACAATCCGCACAGTTCTTCAAGGTCAGAATGACACTGGTCTTACTAGAAAATATGGGATTCGAGTTACATAAATCCTTCTCTACTGTTTAGAAAACAAACCATGAATTTTCATGAATTTGGGACACAATTCTATGGACTAGATGGTATCAAAATTCAAAGATAAGTGACAATATTTCTTTTTTAAAGGCTTCATTGGAAAAAAGTTAACTTTTGTGGTTATGTTGAAAAAAAAATGCAAAGACCAGTACAGCCTATCCTTTTTTCTTTAGAAGTTGCAGAGGTCTTTTTTTCAGCAGTGTGATTCCCTGACATCCCCCTACTCTGCCATTCTACTAAATTTCCTCTCACATCTTCTATACAGCCCCCTCCCACATACACAGGACAGAAGTGGAACAAGTGGAGAAGAAAATGATGAGAGTAATGCCGAGGGAAGACAGCAGCGTGTTTAACATCACAAGATCAGAGGGAGCCCAGAAGCAGAACCTAGAAAAATCCTTTCACAGCATGCAATATAGAACAAAAATCCCCAGAAAACTCAAATACTACTATTATCATGTTTCAAAACAAGAAAGCTAAGAAAGGTGACAAAAGGACCCAAGAAAGGATAGCACATACTTTCAGCCACCTGTGTGTCAGGTGGAAAGTTTTCATCAGAAGGCTTTAATTCTTTCCTTTGATGTTTCAGCCCAATCAAGACAATAATATGTCCTTGAACCAAAATGATTCCTCTCTGATAGACTATACTCTGGGTGATAAACAAAGCTTTTAAAGACATAAACTAGCTCTGTAGGTGGCCTTCACTCACTCCAAGGAAGCTTTTGATTAAAATAAAAAATGTATGTAGGAGCAAAGTTGAATGAAGGCATACAGAAAGTTTTATTTCATTTGGAAAAAAAAAAATAAACATGAAAATGAGACCTCTCCATACCTCTACAAGGGAAGACGAGTTGATCAAACAAGCCAGTAGGAAAAAAGGAGAAAGAACATCTTCCCTTCAATGGCCTCTAGATTTTTACTTTTAGGAGAATAATCATTGAGTGTTGAACTACTCCTAAATAATTCTTTTCTACAATGTTCTCTACTTGCTCAACAACAAATACGGACATCCGTTCAATGGGCTTAGGTGAGAAGGCTGAAAATCAAACTCACTTAAAGGAAGCTTTGTGACTCCTGACCTAATGGTGGTCTATTTTGAGGCAGCCTCCTCAGATGAAGAGATGAATGCTGGGGCAAACCATGGGGAAAGAAGTCAAAAAGCAGGTGAGAAATGGAAGAACAAGAGGAAGTAAAGGGAAGAAAATGGGGCCGGATTTCAGCATGAAGAGAAGACATTCTAATAGAAAGGAATTTCTTCTGGCTCATCACTGCAGACAGCTGTGATAAAAAATGGAATCTTGCTACCCAGTAAAAATTGAAATATGAAAACATTAGTCATTGGGTAATTGACAAAGAAAAACAAGTATTATGAATTGCAAATGTATTCACTTAGAATATTCTGTATATATTCTATATATTTTTTTTTTCTGAAGACAACTCTCACAAAGAGATTTCATGGGCACAATCGCTAGAAGCACAATTCTTGGTTAGACTTCAGGGCTGAAATTTCCCCATAAGAGAAATTCAGAATTGTACTATTTAATTTCTCAGAGTATCAGAGTACTAGAGGTACAAGATAGTGCCAGTCATTCACTTCAGTCTCTCCCAAAGAATATCTTTCAAACATCCACAGCTTTTCAGGGAAGAGAGGTTGAATTTGGTAAAATTTGTTTTCCTAGGAAAACTGAAAGAAATGAAAATCATACATATATTTTAATCTGACACATGTTCTGCTGGCAGATTTGACAGTTTGTAGAGCAAAATATGTTTGTGGAATTCACTGCAGAAGAAATAGAAAATAAGCTGCTTCCTTTTTCACCTTAAACTTAGCTCTTAATTTTTTAATTGTTAAAATTTATAGCAATGTTGCCATGTAAATAAGACAGAATTTTTAAATTGAATTAAATTTTTCCTTCTTGTGTATCGTCTTTCACTGAAATAAAAATGAATATAATAAAAAAACACACAAAAAGAATTTATCCTTCTATGATTCAAACTATTGGGTCAATTCCTCAAATCATGTGCAATCAGAAATTAATAATTTTTGATTTATGCTAATAATAGGAGACTGGGAAAGAAAGAATAACTTACATCAATATTCATTAACACAAATTTATTTGAAACAACGGTTTTTATTTTTCTCATGTCAAATAATACTTATTTTTAAAATCAGTCCTTCTAGTAACCACAGACACATATACGTACACTAACAAAATGGTATTCTGTGGTTTTGAAGGTTATATGTAATATACTCATTGTTGAAAGTGTTCTAAATGCTTGGGGTAAACATCCAAATATCTATAATTATTAATA
The DNA here is from genome assembly GCF_045843805.1 of Urocitellus parryii. Taxonomy (NCBI): domain Eukaryota; kingdom Metazoa; phylum Chordata; class Mammalia; order Rodentia; family Sciuridae; genus Urocitellus; species Urocitellus parryii. Next base: position 40,488,499 of record NC_135533.1, on the reverse strand, counting down.
TCCATAAGATAACCATGCAATTAAGTTACCTAAACTGATTTATTTAAATAATTATAAAGGCTCTGGGTGATTGCGTTTTGGATTTACATAGGAAAGATATCAATCTAAATTAATCATTAATTTAAAAAATAGCTTTAAAAATATTTGACCTTTTAACATTTGTAGCAATTTTTTTTCCTGGCATAAAGTATAGAAATTTGGAAAGTACAGATTATATAAATAACAAAAAGCACACTTAAAAGAATCCCAATCTCACCAACTAAAACTTAAGTGCTAGTGTATTTCCCTCAGAAGAAAAGAGAAAGCAAAAGAAATAGGAGAAACTTATAAAATTGGAGACTGATGATTTATAAAAAAAGCAATGTTACTCTAATATGAAAGATATGCCTTAACTCTTGATATTTGTTGTAGCAATTTTCTCAGTTAATCACTTTGCTTTTTTGTGTTTTTGAGTTGTAGTCATTTAATACTTTACGAATTTACATGAATTACTCTTTCTTCTTAATGATTTCTTCCATTGCTTTGACACCTATAAAGTCCTTAATTATATAAAATGCAATGGCATGATCAGAGACATTTATTTTCCTTTGGAGCACCAATTCTCAAATGAGAATTTCCGGTTTGCTTAATGCTCTGAAAAAAAAAGCTTTTGTTGTTATTGGTTATATCTGTCTATACAATTCCTCTATAAGAAGTCAAAGCCAAAAATTTTTAAAACTGTTCTTATTTACTCATTCAAAAATAAATATAATAAACTCATTATATTAACACCAATAGTATGTTTGGTGAAAAATAATGTTTTCCTAAACAAAAATGTTTAATAAGAAAAGTTTCATTATTTTATATTTTTTGCAAATTCTTTCATATCTGGCTTCGTCAATCTAACATCTTTTTTGTCTTCAGTTTCTTGCATTATGTTGTTGTATTTGAAATACAGAAGAAAATAAGCTCCACATGAATATATCAAAAGAAAAATAGTATTAAAACAGTCTTTTCAAGTAATTATGAATATTCTTTGATGCCCCAAACACAACGAAAAATTATACATTTTTCCTTAATTATTAATTCCAACTAGGAATCTGAAACCATGTCTATAATTTGTTGTATACTGTTGCATTAAAATGCACTGACCTATTGTGTTAGTCAGTTTTTCATCATGGTGATAAAATACATGAGAAAAACAATTTAAAGGACAGAGGATTTAATTTGGCTAATGGGTTCAGAGATTTCAATCCAAAATTAACTGGCTATATTGCTACAGGCCTGAGGTGACACCAAATATCATGGTGGGACAGTGTGGCAAAGGAAATCTGTTTACCTTATGGTAGCCTTGAAAAGGTGGGTGGATGGACCTCGGACAAGAAATGCCCTTGCAGGGCATGTACCAGTAACCTACTCTCCAACTGGAGCCCTACATCCTACAGTTTCTACCACCTCCCAATAATTTCCTTGAATTATGAATCCCCCAACAGATTAATCCACTGATAAGATTAGAGCCATCATGATCCAATCACCCTCTCAAACGCCCCAGTCTGAACACTGGTGCATTAGGAAATACGTCTTTGACACATGAGCCTTTGGACATCATTGCAGATTCAAATGATAACACTTCTAAGTGCTCTTTTACCTTTACATGGTTTTATAACATCATTGGCTGGTCTTTTGGGAAACTTGGTTCTCAGAGTAATACAGATCTTCCAAATGTTGACACATTTCATTATACAATATTCTCTAAATTGCATTCATTGCTATCATTGCCATTTTTTTCAAAGAGGATTTTGAGTAGTGGCTACAAGTTTTCAAAGATTCTAATTTTCACTTGAAAGCTCAATATTTATTATTTTCAATAAATACTGACAGTTGTTTTCCTTGAAGTGGCAAACTTACATAAGCCATTCTCAAGATAATGTCTGTCAAGTAACCAAGTCTGTATAACCATAGTTTGTCTATTAGCAATTGTTTTAAGTAAAAACAATGCACCATGAAAAAAAGTAGCTTGTTCAACTCACGATTCAACCACACATGTGTTTCTTTTGGAGACAACCAATCAATTGCAGCATGCAGAAATGTTCTTCTGCATCTGTATAATGGAAAGTTTTGTGCCTAAGGATCAAGGCCAATATGCTGCTTCAGAAAAGATATTCATAAATGAAACTGGCACTTTCTTTCAACACAAGCTTGGGCCAGTGCAGAAGACAATAGGTACTTGTGCAGTTGTGGTCCAATGTCCTGCTCTGTGCTAAGAAGCAGACATTTTTACTCATGTTGCTACTCTGCTAAAAATCCAGTTGTTATCTATGTCACCCAAAGTTAAAGCAAAACTGCTTAAAATACCTACATAAACTGGCTGGACATAAATGTTCTAATGTCATTTCCTGGTAGCACTGCCTTCATTCACTTTACTCTAGCAATGCAGGGCTCTGGACTGCTTTTCTACTACATCAAAGCATGTGTCTGTCTCAGGGCCTTTGCACTTGCTTTTCCCTCTGCCAGGAACACTCTCCTCCAGAGAGCAGAATGATATATTCCCTCACTTTCTTCAGGTTCCTCCTAATAGCAAGGCCTTCATCAACCACAATAAATAATCATCAAACATTTTACTCTGGCAGTCCTTATTCCATTTTCTCAGCTTTATTTTCTTCCCCCTTTAATATCACCAGGTAACACATGTCCCCTCATTTTTTGTCTCTTCCTCCTAGAACATAATCTGAAAAGTTGAGACTTTGTTTCAACATCATGTCTTTTTTTAACATTATCTTTGATTAATTTTACCATGTGCATTAAAAAGTCATTTAATGATTTTAATTTAAACTAGAGTTTAAATTAATATCATTAATATTAAAATAAAATAAATATTAAAATAAAAACAGTTTTTTTAAAAAAATGTATTTTCTTAACAAAACAAAACAGTTGCAAAGTCTATGTACATACTCAAAATTGTTTCTTGCTTTTTTACTGGTGTTCAGAAATTGAAAAGTTTGCTTTAAAATTTCTATATACTATGAGATTCTAGAGAGATTCAGGAAAAAATGGACTAAATACCTAAATTGATCTATATTTAAGGGTTACCATCATTAATTTAAATATTACTAATATGAAATAACAGTTTGAATTTTATACCTTATAAAATTTATATCTTATAAAAATGTCTGTCAATAACCTCAGTTATAAACACTCTCAATAAATCTTATCATCAGAAGGACATTGTTTTTATGCATGTGTAAAACACAAAAACAGTCTGGAAAGAGATTCTGGGACTTATTTCAAGATAAAGATTTAGCTAAAGGTATTTTTAAATTTTTTATATAATTTTTTTTGTATCTGAGTATGTTGGTCTTCCATTTTTAAATACACAGACACACACACACACACACACACACTCACACATATTCTTTATTCTAGTTCATATTACCTGATAAGTGACAATCTATGTAAAAAGTACACAATATTAGAAAAGAAAGTCCTTCACAGTCTGATTGCATTGTCCTTCACTAATTGTGCTTAACAATTTATTCAAACTTTGAAACCTTTTTTTTAAAATCATGCTTTACATCATTTATAAATAAAAATAGAAAATTAAAGTCTATATATGGTATTTGAGTGACTGTATTTCTTAAAAGACAAATGATTTTCTTTATAGGTTTCCAGAATTCTCAATGATAAAAAAAAAAATTCATTGAATTTTGAATTGCATCTAAATGCTATTTTGTATTTTAGAATTATTGAAATTGAGATATACAGATAGTATGATTAGCCTGAAAAAATGTATTTAATTTTTAATATTAACAGGCTGATACAATTAAAACTAACCTTATTGATTTCTGTCCTCCTGCTTCCACTGTCTAGGAATTGTGTCTGGATTCTGCCTAATTGTGACTCAGTAGACCTGGCAATACTATTTGCTATATGGCAAGTATGTAAGAATTTTAAAGTCATCAAAATGTTAGGGCATGAAAGAAAGTTCTGAGATTGGAAATACAGTGTATAGTTTCATAAAAGCAATATTACTTCCAAATAGAAATGAAGAACTCCATTGATCTAAACCAGCTCAAAAATAATTCTAAACTTTAGGTGTAATTGTACTTCTTTGTGAAAGAATTTCTTCCCATGAGTTTTAACAGCTCTGTTAAATTTGCTTTTATTATTTTATGTTTACTTCTGGGGGAGGTAGCATTATAAGTCCATTCCTTGTGCTCCACCTCTGATTTCAACACATAGCAATGTGGAAAACAAAATATGAAAGAGAGAGAGGAAAAGGAGAGTGAGATCTGATGTCAAAACAAGCTATATGACTCTGTGGAAGATGCTGGCACTCATATGCCAAATTGTAAATGAAAGTGAGACTGTGGGCTCACTGTCTTAAGACGCAGATCCCAGATGCAAGTCAGGATAGCAGAAAATTTGTTTAAAGATTCCATATGACGTAGGGAACCTATCCAAGCTAACCTTATTTCTTTATTTTTCTGGTACTGGGGATTGAACCCAGGGGCACTTGACCAATGAGCCACATGCCCAGCCTTTTTATTTTTTATTTTGAGACAGGGTCTCACTAAGTTTCTTAGGGCCTCAAAAATTGCTGAGGCTAGTTTCAAACTTGCAATCCTCCCGAGTCTAGCATTGCCCTCAAGAGCATAGGTCATGTTTGCTCCTCCACTAAGATGAAAGTAATATCTTCTTCATGGCAGAGGTATATCATGCTTGATTACTGCCAATAGAAAAGTTTCAGACTCCCTAAACTTGGCTAACAACATCTGCATTGGCAGGCATTGTCTGTCTCTGTGTTGCCCTATGGGAACTGGGGCTCAGGGAACTGGTACAAATGCTTATACTTCTGATATTGCTATTGCTGTTAGTAATTAAGTTCTTTCTCTCTAACACAAGAGTCTTGGGTCTTCTGCCAGCATCCATGAAATCGTGGTAGGTTAATTTGAATTTGCAGGTGAGTAAGTTCTCATACCCTTTACAACTGTTAACATTGTTAAAAGACTGAGGTGAATCTCCATGAAATTATGCAGAAATATCTTTAAGACATACACTATTAAGGAAAAGAAATCTCAAAATAATATGTGTATACATGAATACATACATATGATTATACATATAATGTTTGTACACATTCATATGTATGTATGAATATATATAATATAAACCCATTTTTGACCCAGAGTACACAAATGAGTTTGTAAATAAGGCTCTGGAAGTCTATAAAGCAATAATTGATTTGAAGATGATTACTTATCAATATAGATGATTACTTATCAATCTAAAGAGAAAGGTGATTGGACATTTGGATTAGGGGCATATGGGGGTAGTTAATAGGCTATTGAGGAAAAAAAAAAGGGAGTAATCAATTGGTTCATGGTCCATTCAGTCTCTTTGCTGGTGGGAAGCACACCTGAGTGAAAGAAAAAAAGGAGAAGCAAATTAGTCTAATCTCTTTGTCTGCTTCGTCAACTGGACTTTCATGGTCTGAGAAAGAAACCTTAACTGCAGAATTATCTTAGCAGTATTTCCCCAAGTAAAAGAATGTTGCTTGTAAGTAAATCCAGAATCTATGGATTTATGAGAAATGGATGCTTGGAAAATGTATCATGAATGATAAAACTCTCCTGGGTTAAAAATGGACATGTTTCATCACTTAAATACCCCCAACTTGGTAAGGCAACGTTGCAAGTCATTATTTGGAGGCCTCATATATGGTTTGCGGGCAGACCTAACATGCATAATGCAGAAGAAAAGACCTGGAGACCCGGATGGATGTCCCAGAGGCCTCTCCACTTCCTTGGTGCTTCTTGAATGAGGGTTTCCTCAGCAAAGCTTTCTGCCGAGTGTGACATCTGATTCTATGAGTCTGCTTTGGCAATCTGGCACTTTACTTCTTCCTGCATTACTCTCCTGACCTTTGCTACCCAACCAATACATGTTGATTATTCTTGAACAAGTCATTAAAAACTGGACGAACTCTGTTCAACATGTCTTTACTGTTTGCCTGATTAGTACGATCTTTTTTTATGTGTTTATTTTCTTTTATTCCCTTTTTCTATTTCTACCTGGACATCTTTCTTCCTTTCTGACAACTCTTCCCTTAACAAGCATGTACTTTATCCTAGATATTTTGCACACAGTTCCTGTTTTATACTCACAACCCCACTGTGACATGTGTTGTTATCACTGTTTTATTTTACAGATGAATATAATGAGGCTCAGAGAATGAAATAACTTGTTCAAATCACACAAATGAGTTAAGGAGTCCTTAGATACCTTTTATGATTCCAAAGCCCTTACTTCTCTCCCTATCTTCTCCTTTCTGACTCTTAGATGTTATTTTCCCCCAACTTCTTTTCTTATACTCCTATTCTTCCCCCAAAATTGTGTTTCTTAAACTTTTCTGGATCAAGAAAGCAAACAAAGAAATAAATACAAACTTATTCCATACTTTCTATGGATTTACATTGAAATCTGGCCATGTTCAAAGGTGCTGGTCTACAAGTTCACTTCAGTGATCTCATCGAGTCTAGGGACTTTCAACAAGTCCCTGTTTGTGGTTGCCTCTTAGAGCAAACACATCTGGTGCTGATTCACATCTTCAAAGTACCAACTCTTTGTTCACCGGAGGGCTTCTGCCTATTTCATGCTGATCAGATCTAGCATCAAGTAATACCTTAATAGATTTTGCACCAGGGATTCTAGCTCAAATTACTATGAGAACTTGGTTGGCCAGATGAAGTACAGTTTGACTGTTTGTGACAATAACACCCTTTGAGTAATTTTGGCCAATGAAGTATGAATTAAAAATGACCTTGCCTCTTCTCTTCCAAGGTGTACATTTCTGTGAAGTGTTATGCACCCTACTCAGCAGGTACTGATAGAATTGAGACCTACTGCCCAGACGGACAACTTCGAAGATGCTCTCTTGGAAGAGCTTTCCCTCCTTGCCAATCTCCCTCAGTCCTGCTCACAGGACTTCTTTCACCTAATCTCCACATAAGTTTTTCCAAGTTGAAGCAACTCTCAGATTTTCTTTTCTAATCCTAACTTTTTTTTTTTTTTGAGATCCCATCCTGCATGTCACATTGTCTGAATAATTTAACTTCCACATTGAAAGGGGCCTGCATTCTTAGCACATTCCATTTATCTAATGTTCCTTATCTTAATTAACGACATTATCATGAGAGAATTCTTCAAGATAAAAAAACTTTGGTGTCATCCTTGACTCTTTCCTTTCTCCTGCTCATATCCTATTACTATGTCCTATTGATCATTACTTCATCTCCTAAATGTTGCATACCCCCCTCCCCTTCTCAAGCCCCACTGCCACATCCTTGGTAGCCTTGGGGTCTAGACTGTCACTTCCTACTCTACTGTAACAGCCATCTCTGGTCTGACTTTCTGCCTTCTATCTTCCTCATTTCTGATATATTTTACTCTATTTGCCTAAATGATCCCTCTGAAATACAAATCTGAAACTGTCACTTCCTCCTTTAAATTACTGTATGAGGAATACTTGGTATAATATCAGAAAACCAACAAAAACAAAAATTAAACTTCCACAGTTTATATTTTCAGTCCCTTCTTCCACATTTCATCCTCCCTCTGAGCAGATGTTTATCAGCCACATGGAACACTCCGTGGTCTTAGGAACTACCATACTTGTGACCACTGTGTGGATTTGTGGATGCTATCCTTCTGCCTGAATGGCCCTCTCTCCTTTCTCTTGTCCTCCTTAAATCATCTTTCAAGAATCTTCTCAAATGATATTTCCATTATAATTCTTGTTCTTCCAAAGACTTGCTCTTCTGCAATCCTATTCCATTTCCCCTTTTCTCAAGTGGTCTCACAATGTCGTGTAGTGATTCAGTTTTTATCTCCCTATGTGTGCTCCATGAATGCGGGAGGTAATTCTAATTTTGTTTTCCCAGTGCCTAGAAAACACTGGCCAATTATAACGTTTGTGGCCAAGCTGAATTCATTGGTCCTGAGGATATCAAAAAGGAAGCAGATGTTGAACAAAGGCATAGGGAAGAGAAGGTGATGGATAGAGGAAATCATATTTATAAACAGGTAATTCAGGAAAAGTTAAGAGTGATGAATAAAAAATTGAACTCAAATCTAACAGCAAAGCCAGAGTCAGAAGAAGAAAAATATTCATAGAATGCAAAGAGAAGGGTAATACAGATGACATGGATATATGTTCAAGTTCACGGATGTTGCTAGGACTAAAATAAATAAATAAATAAATAAATAAATAAATAAATAAATAAATAAAAAGAAAATAGTGTTCCATGTTGATTAGTGGTGAATTTCCAAAGGACTGCTGCTGTTTCTCCAAACCACTGCATTCTCACGATAAATTTGATTCAATATTTCAATTTGTTCTCTAAAACTTATTGTGAAAATAAAGGCAACATGTACATAATAATGTTCTGTGATTTAAATGTTATTCTATATTTTAGAAGTGTTTTATAAACTGCCATTTCCCTTTGGAGAAGATTGGTGCTCTGGTTTTGTATCTCAGGAAGAACCTTGAACATCAGTTTCTGAGTTTCTCATATTTTACCTGATTGAAAAGCCAGAGGTGGAGCCCCATGACTAGTGGAATTAGGCTGCCAAAAAGTCTCTGAAATTTTCACAAATAAAAAATTCAACAAGCTTCATCACACAAGTAACTTCAGAGGAAATAGTTTTGATTTTTACTGTTAATTCCTTTTGCCAAACTATAGTAGGCAAATAGAAAAGATTTGAAATCCTTTTTCATTTTAATGTAGAAGGTATTTTGGAGAGGTACTAGGCTTGTTATGATGTCCTAGCTTTCTGAATTCATATGACAAAGGATTCCCATAGTTCCAATAAAAAGAATATTTCCCCAATAGTGTAGTCCTGAGTGTAGTGTTTCTTTTTTCCTTTTTGGGCTTTTCTGCATTGATATGATATTCTGTTGTGCCATAATTTTATGCTGTATGAATACTTCTTTTTCCTGTACGCTGCCAATTGTCTCTACTATTGTTTGCTTATGCAGCACAATTATATTTATCTGTTATTTACCTGTCAATGTTTTCTGTTTGAGTTATTTTTCCATGGAACTCTTCTCTTAGGAAGAGACAACTAGAATTCTCATGTCAATATAATCAGAGTTTGCTACAGAAATGTCAGCAAACTTCTTCAACATCAGTTATAGGTAGTTATAATCAAGCATACTTGCAAAAACACAACCTATACACACATACACACACACACACACACACACATACACACACATGCATCTTAGTTTACCAGAATCTCCAGCTGAGTTACGAGTAACTGGAAGATACAAAATGCAAATTGGAAACTGACGTGAATTTAATTTTTAGATCAAGTGAATAATAATGTTGCCATGTTGCAAATCTCTTAGAAAGTGGTTGTAGAATTTTTACTCTTATTCCTTGATGAAGTTCAATATATGATATTAATATTTCTTTTGTTAGTATATACATATACTATATGAATATACACAGACACACACCACTTTCTTCCATTACCTTGTAGGAGTTCCTGGACCATAAACTATTCCTGAGAATTGATTCCACACTCTCTCAAATATAACTTTTCATAAGCCAAGTCCTTTAAAAATACAACATTTCATATATTTCTCAGACTACATGTCAAATCAGTCTCATGCAAACATAATACTTTTACTACTTTCTTAGAGCAAGGTGTTGAGAGGGAAAAAATTTAATATATCTGTGCTACATCTACATTAATGCAATGGTGGAATATTGAAACTGCTTTTATCTGCCATATTTCTCAAATGAAAGCGGCAGCTAATTTTTATGGTAGTTAAACTGTGAACCCTGCTCACAATCTTGCCTGTGTGGATGTGCCCCTTTGGTATTATTAAGGCAGTAGTCTTTATTCCGCATCTTAGACTTTAAAAGTTGCTATGGATATAAGAAGCCTATCATGTGGTCATGTCTACACCGTAAAATCTTTCCAAAGTGTGCAGCAAATTCTTGATAGAACTCACAGGCCTTTCAAGAAATTACAGTTAAATTTCCTGGCATTTCCAATGCATACGATGGAGGCGACTCTGTACTAGCTAGGCTCCCAAAGACACTGGAAATGAACGTGTCAGTGGTTTCTGAGTGAATGTGCAACAATCTGCCTGTTGTTTGCATCTCCTGCTATCTATATTATCATAACTTTGTACCTCAAACACAAGGAAAGCATAAATTTTACTATTTGAACAAAGGCTGTAATTCAGCATTTTGAGGCAAATACCACAAAGAGTTAGGCTAAATCTTTCAGAGAAGTTTACCATTAGCAGCAAAAGGGCTGCAGATAAGTAACTTCTCATGTGAATATATTTAAGTGGCTTGGAAAGGGATTATGTTTTAAATATCCTTATACTTTTATGTAAATTGAGTGTGCTAGAATCCTTGCTGTGATGCTGATAAACTCCTTGTATCACCCACAGTCAACAATATCTTTTCTTTAGCTGTCCTGATTAAATGAATGACATTTGCTATTGGTAAATCCCCTACAGAGTAACTTGAGCTCACATGTGCCTAGCCACAATACCAGTAATGACATGATCCTGAGGGGATTTGAAACCCTACCTCAACAAATTTATTTCTGTTTTTCAACATATATTCAAAGCAATACTTTGGCATTGTAATGTGATTCTTGACAGGGCTAAGGTAAATTCATCATGCTAAACTGAAATGTTTCTGGCAGATGTCTACTCTGTAACAATCAAATTTTGTGTACTGTAATACATGATAACTACAGTGCTACTTTCTAGTTGTAAAACTTACAAGTCTGATACTTTATTAATGCACACCTGGAATGTAATAATGGGTTTCCCCACCTTATTTTTTTTTTATTTAAGAAAACTTTCTGAAGCCAGTTTGCCAACAATAGAAAATTTTAATGAATATAGAAAAAATATATAACCCTTTTTTTTTGCTACAAAGATATTCAGTCATTTTGGTACTTTTCAAAATTATCTGCCTGTTGATATTTAAGAAAGCCTAAAAGTGAAATATTTTCTTTTATCAATTATTAACTGTCTTCCCCCGTGAAAAAAAGCCATTTGTCCTAGGTAAATGTTTCTTTAAAGAAGAAATGATTGAAATATCAACAGTAAGCACTGAAATATTTTTTTTTAAATCATGTTTGTGATAACTTCTGCCTAAGTATCTTCATCTGTATATTTTGGTACAATGTATAATATTCTAGGTCTAAAACTTAAAAAAAAAAAAAAAAGTTTTGTTTGAAAGACAATGTAATCCAAATGAATGGTAACTTCTTGACTTCCTAATAAATGGAAAACCACAGCATGTGACTTCTACTCTATGATATACCAAAACCAAACACTCATGGAATCCAGAGACATAGGTTCTTAGGAATCAGGCAGATTTAAACTTTCACATTATGGTGTGGATTCCCATTGCTTTCCCTTTCATACTTTCAATAATTATTTCAAAATAAATATTTGCAAGAACAAATAAAAGCCTTCAGCTTCTATATGATGATCCAATTGCCAGATGTAAATGGAATTTCTGCCCAGGGATCAGCATTCCAATTGCCTTCAAGTCAGTTTCTCCCATTAGGGACACAAAGAACCCAAGTGGCTGGGCTTTTGCCCTGGTGGCTCTCTTATTATTCTAAGTAATATTCTTTAAAGGCCTGCTTAAAATTTCATTGGCATCGTCAATGTGAATTTAAATATTTACATTTGAATGTAATTATTTTAAAAAACAAAATATTATTCCATGACCCTTTTGCAACTTATTATGAAAAGAGTTAAAAGAGATTTGGGTTACATTATTAGGATTAAGGAAACAATGTGTGATGCTCAGAACTAAAATCAAATTATACAACCTCTCAGGGCTAGTAAACACCCTCCTGGGCTAATGCAAAAATTGGAGCATGCCCAGTTGAAGATTTGAATCAGGTTGTGCAAAATGACAAAGGTTGGCAAGAATGTAACTTTAGGAATTTTACTTACTAATTTCAGAGTTGCTGGAGGCCAACGGAAGAGTTTGAGTCAAATAGTACCTAAGACTTAGAACTGAAACTAGATTTATTCATTAAGCCAGTTACAAAATTACTCATTTAACTGATCAATTAGCAACCAATCTAGTTCCAGTGGGAGAACCAGTAAAATAGGTGATCCGAAGTAAAATTCAACTGTAAAATACTCCCAGGGAGTACTGCTAGTACTGCATATGAACCAGGGTGGATAAGGGCAGTGTGAGCAGGGAAAAGTAAAAGGAAGGCAAGGATCAGGGGAACATGCACAAAAAATATGCAGAGTGCCTGCAGGTAAGACATGTTCAAGTACATGTTCATTGATCTTTAAATGAATGCATTAATGAATATATGCAGATGGATCAATAATGGGATATGTAGTACTAGGGACCACACAGGTTGAGGAAAGCTTAATAAAGAAGAGAGGGAAAAAATTACAGGGTTATAGACACCCTCTGGCTTACCCTTTTTAAACTAAATCAACAAATCACTAACCATCTCTTGGTTGCTAATTGATCAGTTAAATGAGTAATTTTGTAACTGGCTTAATGAATAAATCTAGTTGACTCTCCAAGGGAAACTTATTACTCATAAGAGTTATACCTTTCTCTATTCTAACTCTAATTTTATAAAATTAATGTGCATTCTGTCTCTTGAAACTGAGACTTTGCTGACAAACACCATTTCATGTTTACTCATACCACAGGGTCTGGACACAAACGTGACCAATAGAGGGGCTGGGATTGTGGCTCAGTGGTAGATCACTTGCCTATCACAGGTGAGGCACTGGGTTTGATCCTCAGCACCACATAAGAATGAATAAATAAAATAAAGATGTGTATACAAAAAAAAGGTGACCAATAGATACTCCTTGGCTAACTGGATGAATATTTGAGACATCTATTAAGCTGTTATGGGTTGACTACGTTGGGGTTGATTTAATGCCTATGGCTTGATAATGACCTGCTTTACCTTAGATGTGTTTGTCACTAAAGGCATACAGATGTCATTATTAATTTGTTTCATTACCACTGGGTACCATTATACAGTATCCATAATAGGACATTTCTGTAGAGATTAATTTCCAGGCTAGGATTTCTGCTGTGGGTCTGTTTGTGTTGATGGAGATATTGAGTCATTTCAAGTTGTAGGGAACAAAGGAAAACATCATCGCCTCTGAGGATCTTACATCTTTCTATGTAAACTCAGTCATAATCTCTGGATCTTTCATGGCAATGACACCCTCTTAATTTTTCTCTCCCACCACAGCTTGTTATGGTGTCAAATGATTTCAAGGGAGGTGGGTGGTCACTGAAACAAAATCATGGAGGAAATTTCTGGAGTGTCCAGCGCAGTTCTTGATGTATTTTATTTGACACTAACTGCCCATGTTAAAGCGACACAAACATCTAGGAGACCTGAAGTATTTACATTGTTTTGATAAATCTTAGAAATACACAATAACAAGATTGGATTCAGACAACCTGTGCATTTGCACACACAGAAACTAACTCTTCCTTACTACCTCATTAGTCAGAATACTGGCAGGAAACAGATGGCTCACTCAGAGGGCTTAATTGAAGGGAGTTTAATAAAAGAGACTGTTTGCAAAAGAACAATCAGTTGTAAGGAAACCAACAAGGGAGTTTGAAGTGTCAGGAACTAGCAACGGTGGGAAACCATTACTTGTCCAGGCCCAAATAGGCAGGGGAGAGGGCAGCAGCTGTGGGAGAAGAACTACCACATAGGAACCCCATATTCAGAGGCACAGGGCATCTGGTAAACCACTACACAGCAGTCAGGGGATCACAGAGCAGGGTGGAAATTTTACCTTGACCTCTTTTTTCTCCCACCTTCTGAGTTCCCTCTGATGCCTACCATTAAGTGAAGCCCACTGAAAATCAGAAAGAAAGCACAGGAAAGGCAACAGAGGCAGGAAACAGATCTAAAGGGACAAGAGGTAAATGAGTTACATTTTGTCTTACAAAGAATTAAAGGACATTAGTGATAAATAATAACATATTGTGGGATAACTGAGTTTGGGATCAATGTATATCATGAAAGATAAGTAGCAAAAGTAGCTGCAATTTTCAATTTTTCCTAAGAATCCAAGCCAGGACACCCATTTTAAGTAAGAAAAGAACAAGACAAGAAATGGGGTAGGCAAAATTTCATATTCCCATGTCCCTGTCCCTGCTTCAAGTAGAACAGTTGGATTATACCAATTTATTATATTAAGTAATATATAATATTTCATAAGAAATGGATGTACCTGAAGGAGAAGATCCAGGAATAGAAATTGGGTTTCCTAGTTCTATCGGTAACTAACAATGTTGCTTTAGTAAGTATACTTAAGTAATTTGTCCCAGTTTTTTCATCTGTAGAATGGAAGTGAAAAGTCTATCCTCGAAGAGTCATAGTGTTTGTGAAGATCAAATGAGAAAATGGATATGGATCCCTTTTGAAAAGTTAAACAAGCTCTACAAATGTCAGGCCCTATCACTTTTGGATGCTATCTTATAAAGCTGGTCCCTGGGTATGTGCTTGCCAATCATCGCATCCTCTCTTTTTGACTATCTTTCCTCTACACATGGAGCATTTCTGTCAACTTCAACTTAAACATCACATACAAAGGAAAGATAAGCAGTAAGAAAATCCAAATGCGTAGGCAACACCACTGCATGTTAAAAAGAAAGAACTAGCTTCACGTTGAACTTCATTTTCGTGGTGCATAACTCCCCTTTCCATAGGTCCTATTAACTTCAAAGGGAGCTCTGTGCATGTAAATGATTATATTTATTGGATGCGCCAACTCCTTCTTATCCTCCGGGCACAATTAGAAATATCATAGAAAAATGAATGTCAGAGACTAGGATCCATATTTGATATTCTATGGGAAATTTCCCATAGTTACAGATGTTAAAAATCCTGCCCAATGGTCCCGCTATGAATTTGTAGCATTTCCTCTTCTATATCCTTGGAATATTTTTTCTCTGATTTTAGAATATTCTTATATTAAAGGAAAAATATTCTCTTTAGATCTAGTAAACTAGTGATGAAATCTAGGCTTTTATACAACCTGGTATAATAAAAATCTAGACTATATATCCTCCCTCTTGGAAGGAACTGTTAGTACTTTCCTGAGATTATCCCATTAATACTTATATAGCAACCCTGTTCCTACTTCAAGTTCACTAAGGGAACTGCGATTAGAAACAGTGTCTAGGAACTAAATTCCTGGATGCTCATTTTATTATTGTATCAACTAAACCACACTGTAATTTCAGGATTCATTGAAAATTCAGGCCTTTATCAATATTCTTTCTAAGTAGCTAGATTTCTCCTGTTGAAATTTCCACAATCATTGAAATTATGTGGTAGGTATACAAAGCCATGAACTTTTATACCAGTGTGTTGTTTACTAACAGTAACAAACCACTTACTATCCCCACTCTGTGCTATTAGTATGTATAAAGGCCTTGCAAGTGTTAGAGATGGCACCTCAGCAATAGTGAGTGTGGGTATGTGTGTGTGTGCATGTGCGGGCGAGGTATGTGTGCTTATGTATATTAATCCACCTATTAGGGCATGTTAACTCTTTAACTACATGTTTTTTGAAGTGACAATCTGGGGGAAAAAGAAGACAATCTCAAATTAAGTATTTAGAATTATTATGAGAGAGATGTTATAATTAAATGATAAAAACCTTTATGGATACATATCAACATGCAATGGGAGGTTTAAAAGGTACAAACATTTTTAATAATGTTGTGATGAGCAATGTTTTTTTTTTTTAAATATTCATTCCAACTAGTATTACAGACAAATAAAACCAAACCAAAGTCATTTGGATCTATTTTGAATTATTCGTAGGAGGTAAATAAGTAAGGCAGGCTAATTTTAGTAAATATTTATAGAGCAAAACAAACCAAAGTATATATAACAATCAAATTTCTAGTGAAAATGTGTGTAAGTAGGTTTATTTTGAAAGGAAAAGTCCTACTCCCAGTGTCATAACCAATTAAATTCTCCAGGTAATGACCCCATTTGCATAGTGAGCGGAACCCACAAGTGGGAATTTTAATGGGTACACCACCTGAGTACAGTAATTGAGAGTGACACAACTTGAACTAGTTTTGTGCTTACCCCACTGAAAATTCTACTCATATTATTTTTAATGTCAAGCTACAAGTCAAATTTCAAGATGATGGATTTGTTCTTTTTTAAGCACCGAGTTTGAATAAAAGAAATGCTTTAATTCTGTTATGCATTGCATATCTTTGCTTTAACTAATCTGTAGTTCTGATTCTCACCATTTCTTCATTTTCTTCAGTGATTGGAATTTAATTTTATTCATTAATTTGTGAATAATTAGATAAAAAATAATGTCCTCAGAGGCTAAATTGCTTTTGGATTGCAATTTAATGTACTTTTATCAGAATATGTATTATAGTTAAGCGGGCATAATAGTTTACTAAAATGTAATTGTGTAAATATGTCCAATTATTCTTTCTGATGATCTAACAAAGTCTAATATGTATTCTTTAATATTTCACTCTTCCTGCACTCTAGCACCAATAAAACAGTTTCTGCAGAGCTGATCAGAGATACCTTGTCATCTGAAGGTGTTACTTTTAAAAGATACTCTCCTTATCTCTCAGGCACTATTCATGTTCTTAAAAGAAAGGTGCATTCTGATTAAGGGATCATACAATGTCCAAATTAAATTATATAATAAAGGCAATTTTAAAACTTTAAGAGTCAGACACATGATGAACTGTGCTCTCTAGGTTTTGAGGTGACATTTCAAAACTTCTTTTGTTTCACTCTAAGATTGCTTGCGATACTAACTGTTTGTAGGTGTTTGACACCACTCTGCCACATCTGTAATTGGCATAGCATCCAGCAGACAGGCTCTGTACATCTTTACGCTGCAACCTACCAAGTTAAGAAATGTATTGGTTCAATATAAAACAGCAGGCTGTTTTTAGACATAGTTACTAGTGCACAAGCTTTAATATGGCTTGGCTTCATCCTATAATGAGATCTTTTGGTTCCCTGCTCAACAGGCTTTTATTCCTTTGCAAAAGGCTATGAACTATGTCAAGTGGATCAGCTGCTTTTGTACACCCTCTTTCTTGGCTTTGGAATGTAATTCCTTTGCTTCTACCCCTTTATGCATCAGACAGAACTTAAGAACCTTTTCAGTTTTTCAAGCTAGACTTGGAATTTGTTTGAATTTGCTTTGCACCACTTTCTTAATAATTACGTTTTCAACTAAACCTCACAAAAAGACCTGCCTGCAAGTGAGCACCTAATTGCAGAGCTATTCTTTGTCTTTAACACATATATCTATACCCCATGTTGGCAATGTGTCAAAAGACAGTTTCCTAAAGTGATTTCTTCACAGTCACCTCACAACTAAATTAATGACTCTTTTTTAGCAAGCCCTAAGAGGGATGAGGTGAAGGATCTAAGGTATAAATAACGGACAAACAAACAATAGAACCAGAACTACTAGTCACAGTTCAATGTGAAGGCAGGAAAGTACTTATATTGACATCTGGCTGCTTCAGAGCTATACTCATGGCCCTAGTGGAAAATGTCATGCTCTGTCCCAGCTGGATGGAAAATAGGGTGGTGCAGATTTCAGCGTGAATGGAGACTACTTTCCTGGTGGGGCTTAGCCATAGCTTTGCTTATAATACTTTTCACCTCCTGATTGCCTATTACCTTTCTTAAAATCTGATCACATTTTGAATCACAGTCTTTTAAAGTAAAGACAGCAGTCAGTGTTCTTTGGGAATTTTGCAATGGAAAAAATATATGGTGGATTTAGTTACCAATGACAGTTTTTGCAAACTGCCCCCTCACCCCCCCCTCCCCGGGGCCAAATCAGGGCTACATCACAAAGTTATGCCCTCTCCAGGACCCAATCCATCTTAAACAAAACTTCTGAATGTAATCTTAACTAAGGGAACAGCAGTAGTTCACTGTTGGAGCTAAACAGTTTCTGGCTGGCAGGTGGTGGTGAGGGGAGTTTGCAAAGTTCTATCTTGGACTGAAATTTCCCGAGGGTTATGTGACTTCCTTGAGGGGCCTACTAGTGAACCAAGCAGAGAAAACACTGTAAATTTATTGCTTATAGGGACACACAGAGAAGACTGATGAAAGACCTTCCTTGAAACACCCAAGGCTTGATGGAAAACACAAACAGTAATTGTGCAATAAACCCTATGGAAAGATGAACCAGTGTTTAAAACACAATGGTATGTTCTACTGCATTGGTGTAAATGGAAGAGAAAAATGGGCATTACAGTATTGGTTGAAATTTTATTTTGCCTCTCAGATTAGATGCATTATGCAGTAACTATATAACCTACAAATCACAAGTGAATGGATGGACCGTAGAGGTTTTAAATAATTTGAAAAATAATCCTATCAATTAATGAACTATTCATTAGGGAGATGGGTAAACCTAAGCATTTAACTTGCATTCAAGAAGGCAAAATACAGAGTCACTGGACTTGAATCACAGTTATGTTACGCAGTGACATTTAATGTTTATAACATAATCTAGGGCAGTGATAGTGTTTATATGGATGAAGAATAGAAAGTTATTACATAAGGTTGCCTTAGTTACTCCTTGAACTGCTCAGAAAACACTAACTTCTCAGGTAAGGAAGATGGATAAAGCTGATATGCTATAAGAACACAAAAATAAAATGTATTACTGTGCTAAATAAAAATCCTTCTCCTAAATGGTTATACTATCTTGTCTTAGTTAAATACTAACTCTAAAACATTTTAAAAAATTGTGCCACCAAAAAATCTTAAATGAAAATACTTTTGGTGTTATATTTTTATGTGAAATTCATAAATCTTATATGCAATTCTATAAATCTATTGAGTATCTTTAGTTTGCTTTTCAATCTCAGCATCTATTAAAAAATCCTTAATTTTATAGGTTGAGATATAATTCCCAAAGTAAATAAATGATATTAATCTACTAAAAAAGTACAAATTTTGTTTTTGATGTGAATTTTGAAAAGACCACTATTTTGATATTATATATCTAACTATGACTTGCAATATAAAATGTTCTCTATCTTCCATGGCTCATTTATGGGCATGAATCATTAATGATTTACATAAGGAGATGAGGCAATCTTCTGAAAGGGATGTAACAAGATAAAGAGAAGCTTCAGGCTTAAATTATAATTGAATTCATTCAAATATAAACCAATTAATACATTAATTAGATATGAAAGTATTCTATAGAACAATAAAGAAGTCATTTTTTTTAATTTTAAAATATCATATTCAGGATAGTACAGGTCCAGTTTAAAAAGATTAAGTTTTCACACTTAAAAAGAAACCAATCTATAACTATAAAATATAGGACTTAGTCATGATAGTCATACAATTAAACAAAACATCTTACATACGGAAATTCTAAAATATATTGAAACTATTTTCACATTTTCCTGCTATTCTTTTTTATGTTTTTTAAAAAATTTTAATTGTATAAGATAATTTATGGAATGACTGCTTGGCATAGAGAACTGAGGAAAAGTACTACACACATAGTTAGGAAAATAAAATTCTGGTATCCATTCATGTTCTCTGTTACAGAGAAACATTATTTGAAATTTGCTAATATTCCATCACAAATAGTAGCAGGACATAGTTAAGTAGCAGATTCAAACCACTTGTTTGAAAAATTTTGCTGCATAAAAATCAAATGTTCAAACAATTCCAGATCATTAAGAGGCTTTATATATTTACAAACAGATGCTATTCTTACATCCTAATATATAAGCCTAAGTTAATTTGGGTATACGTAAATATTCCGATTCTGATTATATTTGATGTAACAGATGTGAGACACTCTTTAGAAGAGGAAGAAGAAGATAGCTATTCAAGAATTATATTTAAACCCCCCAAATGTAAAGGGTTTGTGTTTGCATGTGTGTGTAAATGGCACTAAAAAGAAGAGTTTTTGCTAATGCATTTTTAAGCCCTTTAATAATAACATAATTAGAAATTAGGTTTCATCTCAAAGGAAAACCATAGGTGACATTTCTGAGCTTCAGGTTAAAAACTCTCTTATAAAAGTCCTAGGTTTGCTGAAAGCTTCCTAAAAATATCCTCTTGTGGTTACTATCAATATGATGCTCAGTCAGAAGTACTGACGGTAACTGTTAATCCCAAAGTACACTTTCCAAAATATCCACAAGGAATGATATTGAATTAAACTCAACTACAAATTTTGGGCAGATCAAGCTCGTAGGAAAGCACATAGTATGAAAATTCACTCTCCCTCTCATCTGAGCTGCTCAGACTCCTCCTGGTCAATAATTGCACAATGGGTCTTTGTTTCTTTACACATAGAGATCCTTATAACCTTCCATAAATCCTGAAATTTGGTCACAGTAGTGTGTGTTCAGGTTCCTCTCACATTGGAAAGAATGGTTTGGCATCTAAAATGAACTGTGAACTATAAAACTGGTTAAGAAATAAATGGAAAGAGAACCCACCACCCTCCCCCAACCAAAAGACATAAGGCTCTCAAAAGAAAACCTTTGAATAAATCAATGTCACAGGTTGAGATTTTAGTATTAAAAAAATCTTCTAACTTAAATGAAATTAGTTCAAGGGTTTCTTTTTTGTAAAATACTGCTATTTTAATAAGGTATTGTTTTTATCAGAATTTTATCATAACATTTAAATTATGGGTAAGAAAATGCATACTTTCAGTTCATTTAAATTTTATAGTTTAAAAAAAGCTATATCCCTACAACTAAGTAGAAAGTGCTAACAGCATTTTGTTTTCTTTTAACTGATTAAGGACACACACAGTTCAGACTGTCCACCTAAAACTTTGTCCTCAATCAAAATAACTCATTCAAGTACCAGAAGAATCACTCATCGACAGAGGCATCCTCAAACTCCACATCCTCTTTAAAGCCTTGCTCAATCTTTGGGTAGTTCTTTTCTGTTTATTCCTATGGTCTTTTGCAGGTTCTCTCTCACAATCCCCTCTCCAGTACACCTTATGGTATGGCTCATTTCTTACAGGTCTTTTTCCTTTGCTATACTGCACACTGCTGTGGACAAGAGTGGAATAACATCCACCCTGTGAGGACCAGAGGACAGCAGCCACAGCCAGCGCTGGACATCTAAGGAACAAGTGGGGCCGGGGCAGCTGAGCATGTAAGTCACCGCTAGGTCCCAGGTATTGTGCAGGTGTCTCTCCCAAAGTTTACTATAAAGTAAAGATACTTACTTTTAACCTCTAAAGGATAAACATTAAAAATAAGCGGTCCAGTTTAAATAGGCACTGTAAAAGTATTATCCCTAGAAGGATTGGGAAAAAACAGAAAAATTGACAAAAACAAGGAGACATTTAATGTGTGTGTGTGTGTGTGTGTGTGTGTGTGTTTCTCAAACTGTCCCTCTGTTATTGAAACATTAAGAATTTTCAAAAACTAGTTAAAGTAGTTAAAATTTCACACATTAAACCGTGTGGATTTGGTGAGAGAAAAGGCCTTTCAGAGAATATTTAAAATATGGAGTTAACAGTGTAAGTACTGAGCTGTTTTATGAGAATCTTACCATGTGTTTTCCTTCCCCCTTCCAAAGAAAAGTTTAAAAAAGTTCTCCAGTTTTAACACAAACAAAAGATAAATATTTATGAAGGAAAACAAATTCCACAGCATTCCATACAGATTTCCAAACAGTCCGAGGATTCACAACAGGCGTCCATGATGCCACAATCCATGTCGCAAGGGCAGTTACAGTCCTCCCCCATTTCATCGCCACAGCAGCAGCAGCAGGCTTCCGAGGTGCAGATGCCACAAGAAGCTTGTCCCAGGACAATGTTGCAGAGGGTCAGGAATTCACAGAACAAGCATGCCAGGATACAGTGGACACAGCAATCTTCATTTCCAGTCATGAGGAGACCACATAATGGAGAAAAAGAAGGAACACAAAATAGACATGTCATGAATAGACTGAATAAGAATCCATCAAAGTTATAGTCCCAAATGACATGTGGCCCTTGACATTTCTTGTGATCTGGAAGCTCATACAGGGGCTACATCCTAAATTCCAGATGAGAGGTCTTTAGATGTAGATTCTAATTAGTAAAAAAAAAAAAAAAAAAAAAAAAAAAAAAAACAGCAATAACAAAAACCTTGGAGTTGTGCGTATGTGTGTGTCACTTGTGTTATCACCATGGCACATAGTGCAATGGCCCTTGGTCCTACCTACCACTTCTCTATACTGGACTGAAACAGTGCCAAGACACTAAGTAGAAGTTTCCTTCAACTGCTCCACGTACATGCTTCAAAATTAGAAGAGAAGCTATTCATAGTGGCACATGCCCATAATTCCAGAAATTTGGGAGGCTGAGGCAGGAGGTTTGCAAGTTTGAGACCAGCCTCAGAAACTTAGTAAGGCCCTAAGCAACTTATCGAGACCCTGTCCCAAAATTTAAAACAGAGGAGGAGGGATCTGGGAATGTGGCTCAGTAGGTGGTGAAGCACCCCTGAATTAAATCCCTAGTACCAAAAAAAAAAAGGGAAAAAAAATATTGGTTGTGTTATTAAATAATAATTTAATCATTAAATCAGAATCCATTAGCCTAGATTAACATGTTTTACTTTCCAACAGGCTCAAGACACAACTTCAGATTTTTTTTTTAAATTACAAATGAATTTGAAAAAAAATATTGAGAGTCTCTAGTTGGGTCCAATCATTGTTACTGAAATAGTTCTGCCTATTTCTATCAAAGGGATGCATAAGTGTGATTAATGACATAGTAACTTTTCTTTCCCACCTCACTGGGTGGCAAAATACTTTACGAATCTAGTATTTTCTGATGCCTCTCTGAACAATAATGTTTACCAAATTTCATAAACTGATGAAAGTGAGAAATCAAACAAAACTCAGTCCAATAAGTTTACCATAGCATATTCTAAAATTTCTTTCTTAAATGTTTTGGAGCAACTGGGAGGAGTAAGTGAAGGAAATTTCTATTTCTGGAGGCATTTTAACACAGATAATAAAATCAGTTAAGACCAATGGTTAAGACATTTGTCCAATATCAGAAACATTTGTGAATTTTTTCCAGGATTATTTCCAGTGTATTTTGTGGATATTTTGTTATTTGCTTTTATATTTTGGACAATGTGACTCTAAATATGGGGACCCCATGTCCTACAACAGCAACAAAATACAACCACCCTACCTTCATCACACTCTCACAAGCCCTTTGTGTTTCTGAAACTGGCATTAAAATTGTGTGGCTTTGATGGAGTTTCAGAAAATTGTGTGAAAACCAAAGAATAAAGGAAAGAAACAAAGTCAACAACCACCTTGTTGCTTTAGTAGCTCTGCCATAATTGGGAAGCATGCTGCTCTCTCTGTAATGTCCCCAGCTTCTGTATGGAGATGGTGGAATCCCTTCAGCATCACTGCTATATGTGTTTTAGGTAAGGAAAGCCATTATTGAAGCACCTGTGGCAGTTTCCACCTCCATAGGCCTGTTCCTAGCCATCCATCATAGGTACCCCACTTCTTGAACATCCTCAGTTTCTGTGCAGCCTCTGCCTCTGTTGGGAATTCAGAGGGTGGAAGGGGAAAAAAATGGAAAAGTAGTCCTACTCTATATGTTAAATGGCAAAAAGGGGAGTATCAAGAGACAATAATGAAGGGAAACTCCAGAGGTGCTTGTGAAATTAAATGCTAAAAGAACACACTGATCTTTCCTTTCATTCTTCTTGGTGCCCTGCCCACTCTCCTATATGATGGTCCATGCAGTTACAAAGATTGCAGAGTCGTGAGAGTCTCTGGGTCTCTCCATCTTTCCCCAGTGCTGGTTTCTGTCAGTATCCATTCATTTCAGAAGAACCCTAAAATCTACTAACATGATGCTAAAGTTCATTGATTTGCAAAGTTCTAGGTTTCTAGTAAAGGTTGGTGGTTTCCCTCTGACTACATTCTTTCTATAAATATTTCATGTCAATATCTGTTAGCTCTTTCTCTGTTCAGTTGAGCTTTTCCAGGATTATATTTTCCATCATGGTTTGTAAAATATTTGAAATGTTATAAAGAACTACTTTATAATTATTAAGAAAATAGTGTTGAGCAGCATGCCAGTTCTATTCAATGTGTCTTCACACAAATACTCCTATGAACTGATTCCAACAATATTTCCTTGAGACATTAACTTTCTATTTCACTGTAGTAGGCTTAAATTACAAGACTGAGAGAGGAAATCTATAAACATCCACTTGACATTGAAAAACCTTCAACTGCATATTCTTAAAACACTAGTAATAGTTATTGAGCATGTAGAGTCCATACAGTAATCATAAAACACACCATACAGAGAACTATATGTAAAGGATCTATCCATTTAAAGGGGAAAGAATGTCCCACTCGACCTTAGAAATAAAGGGTTATAATATACATTTCTACACAATCTATCAAAATAGATAAAGGGTTATAATATACATTTCTATACAATGTATCAAAATAGAAATCAAATTGTATAAATTCCTTGAAGTAGCAAAGTTTGCTCAATGTCATCTGGTTGGGACTGACCCATGCTGATTCATGTAGCTGTGGATCATTCATTTTCTAGGTGTACAGAACCTTATTGAATTAATATTCATCAATTGATTTGTCTGTTTTATTATTATAAATATTGTGACTGTTTTCCATGTTCTTGCGGTTTCAAACATTGCTTTTTAAAACAAATTATGCAAGTATCAAATCATACATTTGCTAAATAACTAGCAGAATTATTGGTTCAAAGTATTGCATGTTTAATCTTATTGGGTAATATCAAATTTGTTCCCAAAGTGATTGCTCCAGAATTTACTCTCACCAAGTCTCAGATTGCTTATTACTCCACAGTCCTTGAAACCATCACACTTTAATATATGCCAATTTGTTGAGTATGAAATGGCATCTCATGGTAGTTTCACATTGCATTTCTTTGTTTATTAATGCATTGACTATGCAACATCTTTCCATGTCTGTTTCTGGCCACTCAAGTTTCCTGTTCTTTGAAATGAGTGTTATTTTATTTTGAGACAAGATCTTGTTAAGTTACTGAGTGCCTTGCTGTTAGAGTCTGTAAACAAGTCAGGATGGCGCCTGGCATTTTTCCAGGGGGAGTGGTTTGTGAGGTGGCGCCAGTGAGCCATTAACTGTGGAGATTTCTTATTGGTTGACTGCTGTATCTAGTTTATGTTAATTAAGATAAGCTGTGTGGAATGTATATATACCCCTCCTGTCCTACAATAAACGGCTCCCACTCCAGCTGTATCAATGTACACAAGTTGCTCGGTCACCCCCCGGTTATTTTGCTGCAGCCGGACTGCGGCACCTTGAGAAGTTGTTGAGACTGGCTTTGAACTTGACTACCTCCTGCCTCAGTCTCCAGTGCCCCCTTGGAGTACAGGCATTGCCACCACACCAAGCAATATTATCTCTTCTTTATCAATGCAGAGACTGACCTACAGAAAAGATGGGAGATTTTATAAAGGCAACACAGGCAGTAAGTAGCAGAGCCGGGATCAGCAACTAGGCATTTCATCCTGGGTTGGTGGTCATTCCTAACCTTGGGTAATATTCTTGGAGAAAGATCAGTTATGAATCCCAAACTTCCTACTGATTTTTTTTCTTTATCATCTACACATTTTTAGCCTTAATTCATGTTCCTTTTCCTTTCTAAAGATTGTTGTGAATTTTAGCTTTAATAAAGAATTGGTAGTATATGTTAACCTTCAACAAGTCGGAGCAAAGTCATTGCTGAGCTGGAGAACTGATAAGCTGCCAGTCACATTCTTGAAATAGATAGAAGAGGTTAGGCAGACTAGAGAGAGATGATGTCCCAACTAAAAGAAACAAATATGGAACTCCAAAACATAGAAATCAAGACCAGTGATTATATGAAAAAATAAGCAGTTGCAGGCATTACATAGGAACTCTAGCAGTGAAACATATGATAGGCGAGACCTTGAAAGATTAAGCTCTTTACGTAAATATTAAAATTTACAAAAATCAGATATCATCTCAAAACATAGATCTTTAGTGATGTGCTAGAAAAACAAAGGGGTACTTGGAAAAGCCAAATCTATTAACAAGCATTTCAAGAAGCCACAAACCAAAATGCATTTTAAAGATTGTAGAGATAATAGACAAGATGTATTGTCACACATTCATTTTTCTCTATAAGTGGAGAATTAAGAAACAAAAAATGAATTCCTAAATTCTATCCAATCAATTACACTATATACACAGTCTTGATTTTTATTATTTGTTAAGAAAGTTTTGTTGTTGTTGTTGTTGTTGTTTTCTTTTTTCTTTTCAAAGCTGAGTTCCATAAATGTGCTTAGATTGTGACTCAGGGTAATGATCAGGCTAAAATAACTAAGAAATAGCTGTTACAGTTTCTACCCTCACTACAGCCAAGAGGCATCAAGGATCATAAAAAGCATTAAAATGGTGGTTTTATTTGAAGCAAAGAGAAATTATAAAAATGATCATACTCAGGAATATTTGAGTAGAGAAACAAACTTTTAAAAGATGGGTCCACTGTATCCATCGTGGTTCACTGTAAGAAACAATTCTTTTTCCCTCTGTTCTTGAGGCTTTCAGTTTTTATGATTTTCTTCGGTCATGACTTGCTATTTTTGCCAAAAGTGTTTAACCTTTGAGAAGCCAACTGGGTTCTGGGAAGGATGCCTGCCCTAAACTGGGCCAAGCAAGAATTGCACAATTGAGAGGAGAACTCAGCACAAGACTGACAGCTACTGTAAATTTAGGAAAAATAAAGGAACACACCAGCAACTAAGCAGCTAGAAAGAAAGCGTAAAAGGAAATCTTTAGCACAACATTTGACTTATAAAGCAAACAAAACAAAACAAAAAAAGGAACTGTTATGAATATTGCAGACACAACCCCAAATAGAACCTTAGAGCCCCATGAAAAGGTGTCACTGTTAAGCCCACGCAGCTGGCATATCGGCAGAGCTGATCGCTCTCAATGCCACTCAGGTGACAACCGAAACTGACTTACACAGCATCTTAGATGACTGCTGAGAAAAGCTGTGACTGATCTAAGGAGCTCTGTTCTCTTTAAAATGAGACTGAAGGCACGTTCTTATGAGAACAGTTTACAGTGAAATTGTCCAAAATTTATTTACCACTCAGTATGGAGCCAAAAATATAGCAGGAAATTTTGCAAAAGCAAAAAGAGTCCTGATTAAGAACCATCAAGAAATTACTCCCATATATGATTTTGGTCAAATTATATTGTTATATTGTGTGCATATGTAACAACAAATCCCATCATTAGGTACAAGGCACCAATAAAAAATGTGCAAAGAGAAGAAAAAAAAGAAATTATTCATACAATAAACTCAGCTCTGATGTAAACAAGTCTTTTAAATTTCTTTATAGTTTCTTTCTTTGAAGATGTGGTATGACAGGTGCTCTGGGTTTCTTGGAACAAAGATACCAAACAGTTGAAGTGGAATACAGGAAAGGACAGGGCAGTGAATTCTGAGAACAACCCACAACCCATTTTCAAGCGAATGCAGATTTGTGTGTTTCTTATCTTGACTAATCTCTAATAAACTTTCCTATGACTTAAAATGCTTGAAAACACTTTCTAAATCTAGTTTCCACTACCAAAGCCATATACTGAGAAATAGAGGCTCCTTAACATTCAACAGACCAAAAAATATGCCAAAAAAACAATATGGATTAGAACTTGAGAAGAGCTACATGTGATGAGTGATCAAGGGCTTTGAGATCAGGCCTGACTATGTATCTTTACCATCAGAGGTACAGAGCACCCAGGGCTGTTCCTCACTCTTCAGCTGCTCAGAGGCACATCTGCCCAGGGGTGATAAGACACCACCAATTGTGCAGGGGCACACCTGGGTGGGGGCATTCCTGTTCCCAGATACTGCTTTACTGTTACTGTTGTTCCTCATTACAGGATCAAAAGGCAGGCTGCAAGTGGGTTTGGCTACTCACAATCACAGCCAAGATGGCTGAGAGTCTAGTCTCTGTGAAAATCCAGCTGTGAGGGAGGAGACACAGACATCTCTAGGGAGTCTTGCTCCTCAAGTGTGTGGGGGCGGGAATACTTACTAATGCTTCACGGTAGCTTAGTCTCAAGTAGCTCCATGTCTCCAAGACAGGGGACACGCAGCATTTTTGGCCCACGGCTCTGGACTGACCTCTTGCCTGAATAAACTAGCCTGAAGTGTGCCTCCTACACAACTGTCTCCAGAGGCCATGAGCCGTCACCAGAACATTTTCCTAGTGGGGAGAAAACTGAGGTAGGTCAGGAGGTAAAAAGAAAGCTAGGGAAGAGCTATATTTTCCACTGCAGCACAAAGAAGAGCATACTTTGGCATGCTGAACAATAATCTTTACGACTATCTTTCCTCTCAACGAATTCAAAAGAACCTTGGAAAAAAAACAGTCCCATCCTGCCGCACCCTGGGAAGGGATTTCTCAATAACTTTCCTACTACAAGTCCAAATCCTGAATCCATCCCCATCCTATGGGAGACGCGTTTGCATTTTAAATTACAGCAAATGAACAGCCCAGATTTTTTGTTTCTCTTCCCCATTTGTCCTGTTACCTATCTGTGGTTGACAAAGTCTCAGAGAGATTTGGTCCAGTACTTGGTTGTGATTTAACTGTAGCACGGGTTCAAGGAGTCTTGTCTAAAGAAGTGCATTTTACAAAGTCTAGGATGATAACACATATATCAGAAGAGGTTTCGTTTCCCTGAAATCTTAAGGCAGAAACCCAAAGAGGAGAAACAGTTTTGTTGGTTGGTTTGTAGCAGGGATTGAACCCAGTGGCACGCAAGCACTGGGACACATGTCTCAGCCTTTTTAAATTGAGAGACAGGGTCTTACTATGTTGTTTAGGGCCTTGCTAATTTGCTGAAGTTGGATTGAACTTGCGATCCTCCTGCCTCAGCCTCCTGCGCCACCATGCCCACCAACAATGTAGTTATCAAAGGTGCTCATTTAAAATGTTTTCCGGATAAAGTACATGGGCAAAGAGGAGCAAAAGAAAGGATAAATAGTATTGAGGATGTAAATAATACTTGCATTTGTTTACTGAATTATGCAACCTTATAATATCACAAATTTGATAGCCAAGGAGAACATTACTGCTCTCTTAGGGTTATAATAAAAAATAAAAACAGATAATGCAAAACAAGTGCTGAATAAAGGATTTATCAGGTAAGTTCTTACTAAAGATAGTCACTGTGATGGCAATGATGAGCACGGCAAAGTACTATTCTGGGAAGAACGTACCTCTCCTCCTACCTGGGTCCGTTCACCTGATGACCACAAACACAGGGTCATTCTACTGTAACTGCTGGCTTATAAAAAGCTCCATTTATAGATTGAACACAAGACAAGAAAAAGAAGCAATAAGCAACTGTAAAAGACAGAATTAGCAAAAGAGTGAAGCAGAAATCTGCCAGGAAAAATTTAGTAATCTTGTGTTTGGCCACAGCAGAAGACTTAAAAATACCAATCTATTTTTCCATATTTCAATTATTATCCATTTATTTTCTTCAGAAGCTAGAAAGCAAAAACAGAATAAGACCATACTGTACTTGAACCTATTCAGTGCTATTTTAAGTTGGCCCGTTGAAATATCTCTAAGTATAATTAGGAACAAGGTTGAATATAAATTTTGGATAATAAAATTTACTTTAGGTCTTAAAAGCTTTTTCCTAGAAAGAGTCAGTGTCCAACAGTCTCCTCAAGTTGGTAACAATATCCTTCATGACTAGGGCAAAATATATGAAAGTAAGATCTTTTACTTTTAATGAAAATGTGTATTTGAAAAAAAAAATGACTAAAAAAAAAATCTTCACCAAGTGCTTGATATTTTTCCTAATTTTATTTTCCCAGTTGTTTATTTCACCTTTTATTTGTCCTTGGTTTAAACACTGTGCAAATTATATTATGAAAATAAGGTATTCTTTTTTAAAACCCTAACACGTCCACTGAGTGATTCTGTAAGACTTTACAATGAAGAGGAGAAGAGGGGCAGGCCACACCCTGGCCTCCTCTGATGCTTCTAGTCACTGATATCAGCTTATTACAGAAACCTAGGCGGTTGGCAGGGTCATCTGTGACCCAAGGTCTTCATGGCAGAGGGAGTAAACAAACACACCAAGAGGGGGCTGACAGCCCTTTGGGTGACAGTTTCACAGGAATGGAATCCTGTGCAGCAATTCTCCAGGCACTTGACCAATCTGGCTCAGCAAGAGTCCAAAGGCACCTTTGAAATCCAAAGAGCTGAAAGATCCCCAGCATGACTGTTCCTGCAGTCCCCAAAGGAGGCAGGGGCAGCATCGTGGCAGGAGGTCCACCACAGGAGGAGCCTCACCTAAAGACAGCTCAGGATGTGCTCCCTAGCCCTGACAGAAGAGACAGGCACCAACCAAAGAAGCACAGCAGTCTCCCCCACTCACCAGGCAAGATGAAGAGGAACAAGCAGAGTAAAATGTTACAGCGAAATGAGACACCAAAGCACCTTTCAAATCAGAGCGCAGGAGGCAAATCCTATTATTTATGGAATTAATTTGCGAATCAAAGATGGCATTGTTACACTTTCCACTCTTCTCCCTGCCATCCATGTTACCATTTGATTTTTTTAAGGCACTAACACAAGCCTTAAATGAATGGGATGGCATGACATTGAAATTTTAAGGTATAAATATTTCCACCTTAATTTAGTGTACAATCAAAAAAAATGTGTAAGCATGCTTGCAAGTAATCTAAAAATGATCAAAGCAGATAAACCTGGTTTTCTCATACAATAAAATTTTGCAAGCCTGCGTATTAGTTTAAATTGTAGAAATGATAAAAATTAAAACCCTCTTACTGAGCTGCTTCCCATCTTCTGCCCTCATCCAGGCTACACCCAGCTGAGAGTCTTCTGAGTCACATGTAATGACATGTAATGACTTACCAGGACTATGTAGGCAGGCAAATGCCAAAGTACAAAAGAAATACTACAAGTGCCCACAGTTCTTATCTCTGTCTGTGTTGGGTTTAAATGCAGCTATTTGGCATCAGGAAAAATAGCACATTTAGGGGCACAAAAACAAAGGTGTTTCAATTAATGATCCTCTTTCCATCTCATCAGTGGCACTGACAGCCAGTTGTTACCCTAGTTATGAGGACTGTGATACTGGGAAATTAAAACCTGTTTTCTAGTCTTGGCTCTGTCACATTAATTGGCTGAGTAATCTTGAACAAGTCATTTCATTGAGTATTGGTTTGCGTACAATGGAGGGGAAAATGGTCTCTATGTTCTTTTCAAGTACCAAAATTCCAGAAAGATATAATCTACTATTATTTATAGCCAGTAGATTTTTAAGTCTAGCTCACAGTCTTGGCCTTGAGGAAAGTCATTATTGAGCTCAATGCACTATTCAAAGCACACGGAAAGTTAATTAATGCTTAATGCTGAATGCAACTTGACTGTAAACTGGCTAAGCCCCAGGAGCAGATGGTCATACTGTGCAGGAACCATCAGGCCACAGCCCAGAGAGTCTTGCTGCAGATACTGAATGTGGGCCCAGAAAGCAGGCTCTGTGTAAGTAATGGGCAATGGTCAAAGTATGAATGGTGCACTCGGGTCCCTAGGAGAGATTAGAATCACACGTATTAGCCACAGAAGACTTTTTGAAAATGGTGAGGTAATAGGAAATGAGGAAAAAAGTGAATGAATAAATGCAATGTTCATTCTTGAGCAGCACAGGAATCAAGAGACAAGGCCTTGGTGGTTAAATGTTTATTCAAGAAAACTTTAGTAAGCATTTGCCTACTCAGCCTTAGCTGCACAGATAAAAATCAAAGAACACAATATGCTACTAAATAAAATCATAGTTACGATGTAGTGTGTTAACTGCTGGGACTCTGATAAACCCAAGATGCTAGTGGAATAGGAATGACCAGAACTGAGCCGATACCTCCCAGGCATCATCTCTTCTTCATAGAGAACCTCATAAGATGCATTTTGATCATTTTCTAGACTAGGAAAATGAGATTCAAAAAGTTTGTGTAACTGGCTCAAGGTTCAAGATACTAAAAGGAAGATCCAGGATTTAAATACAGGTCTATGAGATTCCAAAGGCTGTTTCTCATCACCAAGATAAATTATCTCCATGTTTTATTTTATTCATTGCCAAACGTTTACATAGTGCTTGCTATTTTTACAGGCACAATACAAGTGGCTATAAGTATTTGGTCATTCAACTCTCATAACAATTTTATAAGATAGCTGCTACTATTAACCTTATTTTACAGATAAGGAAACAAAGGAGCAAATGAATGGAATATTCCATGTTCAATTCAGACTTATAAAATGGAGCTTTAAGGGGTAGAAGTAGAAAGTACAGAGCAGAGGGAGAAAGTGTAATCCCTGCGCTGTCTTGAAGAATGTTCAGCACATGTTAGGTGAGACAAATTAAAAAAAAAAAGAGAGAGAAAAAGAAAAAGAAAGGTTGTTCTAACTAGTAGAAAGGCATAGAAACAAGAATATGACTGTTTGAGAGATGCATGTGGCTCAATATTGTTGAAACTGTAGAAAACAAAACACCTCCAATTGTTCCATATTAGAAATGAGAAGACGATCTTACAGGGTCAGTGGGGTCAGGCAGGTGATTTTAAGGAACTATAGGGATAGAGTTAACCTGAGTTGACAAGACTTGGTTGAGGCACGGAAGGGAAGAGAAGAGTCAAGTGTAACTCCTGGCTTCTGGAACCATTAGCTAGGAAAAAAAATCTAGGCGTAAAAAAACAGTCTGGTTTAAAATTGTGCCATATATATTGGTGTTGACTGTGAGGTATGTTAAGTCTGGAGATACTCAAATGGAGATGTTTAAGAAGTGGCTGAGGACTGTCCTGGAGTGTGGGAGGTAGATCGGTCGTTCTGAGATGGGAAGTGAGAGCAGGTTGGTGCATTCATAGTCATTATTGTCATTATTCAGTTACCCAGGGACCAGGTGCAGGAAAAAGGAGATGAAAGGGAACAACAGCATATGAGGAAAAGTCAGAAGAAAGAGCTGGCAAAGGAGGAAAAACTGGAAAAGGGGGTTCCATGCAAGCAAAACAAACAAACAAACAAACAAACACTTTGCCTAGAGAAATTTCAGTGATGTAGCAGAAATAGAAGGGAAGAGCTGGGAGACAAAAAGTAACCAGAAGGCAAGGAGGTAGAGACCACCCATGCAGACATCCTTTCAAGAACTCTGTCTGTCAAGGGAAGGGAGAAACCTGAGGAAAACTTCAAAGAGGTGCAGAATCCAGACAGGGACACACATACACACACACACACAAACACAAACACTTTTGCACGCTCAACACGCACAGGTTTTCAGATAGGAAAGATGTGCATGTGTTTACCATTCCTTGGAAGACAGTCTGAACATTATGGAAAGGGCTCTCAATGGAGTAAGGGGATAGGGGCTATCCATGTTTGAAATGGAGGTAAAATCAGGCCAGGGTCTGGGTTGGCTTTTAGGTGGTGGGGCCCAGGGTCAGAGACCCTGAGGAAAAGCTAAGGGTCTTTTCTGCCCCTGGAGAACAAGGGAGGCTGCAGAGAGTTTCTTCAACAGGAAAACAAACAAAATGTGATAGTGATTGTGGAAAATGGGAGCAAGCAGGCTATGT
Organism: Urocitellus parryii; assembly: GCF_045843805.1. NCBI lineage: Eukaryota > Metazoa > Chordata > Mammalia > Rodentia > Sciuridae > Urocitellus > Urocitellus parryii. The sequence goes on along the minus strand of NC_135533.1, from coordinate 40,454,739 downwards.
CTGATCATCTTTTGAGTTCACTGCTTGACTCTGGAACCTAGAAGAGTTTCCACCTCAGAGCACATGCTCAGAACAACATGTTGGGTGACATAGGGACACAGTGAAGCTCTGCTGAGGGATTCAGAGACTCCCTTTGAGACCCAAGAACACACAGGTATAGTGACAGCAATTTTTATGTTGGTCAAGTAGTGTCTGTCACTTTCTGATAGAGACATAGATTGAAAACCATTTTAAATTTCTGGTTCTGAAAGCAGGTGTACTAAAATGCAAGGGTCACAAGCAAGTCAGGAATTTCACCAAGAGATCCAAATCTGGATAAGAAAAAAGTATCTATGGGAGGCCAGTTTTAGATAGAGTGTTAGACATAGATATAGATATCTTTGTTTTCATGCTCAATTGGAGTTCAAGAGCCACTAGGCTCATACTTGTATTTTTTAAAAGCAACATAAAAAAAGTAAAAGGTACATGATTAAAAGATAAAACCAAAAAAAAAAAAAAAAGAAAAAATCCAGTTATACCACTCCTAGGTGAGTATAACACAGTATACATACCTGACCATGTTTATAGCAGCGCAATTCACAATAGCCTAGTTGTAGAATCAGCCTAGATGCCCATCAAAAAAATGAATGGATAAAGAAAACGTGGTATATATACACAATGGAATTTTATTCAGTTGTAAAGAAGAATAATTTATGTAATTTTCAGGAAAATGGGTAGAACTGTAAAGGATCATGTTATGTGAAATAAGCCAGACACGGAAAGCCACTTCCTTCTTATTTATGGAAGCTAGAGGGAAAGGGGAAGGGTAAAAGAGGGTGTCATGAAAGTAGAAGGGAAGCCATTATGTAGAAGAAGAGTTGCAGGGAGAGGGAGAAGGGGAGGTAAAGGCAGGTATTGGGAGTAATATTGGCCAAATTATACTACATGCGTATGTTACCATGCCACAATGAAATCCACTATTCTGTATAATTAATATGTACAAATAAATACATATTAAAAAATAGATAAGGTTTCTCCATAGACTAGCACACAGGCCAGGATATATGCCAAAACCTTAATAAATATCTGTTGACTTGATGAGATTCATTTGTACGGCCTGAGGTAAAGAGATGACTTCCGCCTTTACTTTGACGTTTCCTGTCACTCCATAAAACACATTTTCTAGGAGATATCTACCATAGTTATTGAAGTGTTCTTTCTAAAATAACTACTCTTCTGTCATTCCAAAATGCAATTTCTGCATCCTTCACTGAGCATAATTATTAGGAAAAAAATAAACTTCAACTTCTAGTGTCAACTTTAAATTATGTTATGCTATGGGGATATTATTCCCCAAGAGGTCTAGTTCCTCCCATTTGATTTCCCAAGAGAAGTCACAGAAGAACTTTAGGCAGATTTAATATGTCTTTGGAAAACTAGTATATTAATCCATTTTGCTCTTTTCTTTCAATTATCTTCACATTCCCCCTAAACTCGGGATTTCTCAATCTTCTAAAGCACAACTACTATTTACGTGTATGAATATTTTTCTTCCTTCAAAATGGGGAGGAGGATTAATTTCCCTGAGCAAACTGTTTTATAATTATTCTATTTTATTCTTTTAATTGCCTCCTACATCCACTTGAGAGGATGCCTACCACCTTCCATTTTCCCTTCGGTCAAGTTTACAAAAAGAAGGGAAGCCAGTACAAATTACCAGAGCCCTGTAGTTGGAAGGGAGCCCCAGGCCACACTATGTTGCATATCAATTCAAATCCCATCAGAAGATCTGCCCAAGAGCCTTGGGAAAAAAAATGTATCAGCAGGTTGTTGATTTGAAGAGTTTGCTCTGTTTTCTTGCGCTTATTTATGGAGAGTTATATAAAGATAACCCAAATTGTGTCATACAAAACCCACCAAGTCATTTTTTTTCTATTCTTCTGTATATCCTAGCATGGCTAACTATACATTGGTAAAAGTACTGCATTAAAATGTAAATCTAAAATTGAAAATTACTTAGGAATCTTCTAGTTAGTGGATTTTTTAAAAGTGAAAATTCAGATATTCCCTTTATTATCATTTCAATGTAGAGTGAACAAAAAAGGGCTAGCCAACAAATAATCTGTGTTCTCTGCATTGTTAAAACTACACAGAAATGTAAATTTTTCAAATAAGTATGTTATAAAAGGAATTATTTTCACTATAAAGGATGCAAAGGGACAAGAGCAGGTACTTTTGGACTTTTTGGTGTGCTGTTGACACAAATGTTTTTAAATATGTAAAATAAAATACACAGGATACTTAAGGTAACCAATCATATCAAAAATAGTTTTAAGAGTTCCGATTCAGGGCTGAGGTTGTGGCTCAGTGGCTGAGTGCTTGCCTTGCATGTGTGAGGCACTGGGTTTGATCCTCAGTACCACATTAAAAAAAAAAAAATAAAACAAAGATATTGTGTCCATCTACAACTAAAATAAAATATTAAAAAAAGAGTTCAGATTCAATAAATACACGATTCTTTTTAAATAGTCTAATAGAAAGAGCTAACAGTAATCTGATAACTAATACAAATTTAATGATTAACACAAACAATATTTCATGTTTTCTATAACTGTAATATGATATGAAAATATTAGAGACAAAGTCACAGGTACTACTAATGTTACAATGGTTTACTCTATGCAGGTATAATAGATGGAAGTACTAAATTTCATTTAAGGTTTAATTTTTGGTGAAATTAAGTAGGTTCCCCCCCTGACACACACCCATAGACGTCTACTACCACCACCACCACCCTTGAGCTAGAAGGTCATAGTGAACCTTTCAAATTGCTTCCTACCATGCTTGACTTAAATCTTATATATAGAATACAAACACACACACACACACACACACACACACACACACACACATACACACGTCAATTCACCTTGCTACTGTGAGTTCCCCTTTATCCTATTTCACACTGTACCAGTTGAGGATTATATAGCTTAATTATAAGATGTTCTCAAAACTATAATGGTTTAACACTGTAAGTATTTTAAAAAATGAAAACATTTGAAAGATAGCCTTGTATTTCTAGTATTTCAAGATTTCTGTTACTTCGATTAGCTTTGGGAGTCAGGTAGGATCATTTGGGAATGTAATTAAAAAAAAAAACTAGAAAAAGCTAAGTAACCATGTATTTTTGAAAGGAAAGAAATCAATTCAAAAGGCCTAAGAATCTAATTCAATAGAGAAAAAAAATTATTGTTGAAAAGCCTTGAATCTTAGATAGGGATTTTGAGAACTATTCTTTCAGGCTTTGTACCCATACTCAGAAATACACAAGCTAAGAATGAAACTATCTGAAACAAGTATTCGCACATTATAATGGAAAATGTCATGAATCACTGCCTTTTGGATTCCTACAAATTGTAATAAATAACTAAATAAAATCATGAAAAAATTCAATTGAAACAGGTAAAGAGAAAGAGGAGAGCAAAAGTAAGAAAAAGAAAACAAACAGAAAGGAAGGTGAGATGACGAAGAGAAGTGGGTAAATACAGACAGAGATACAGAAGGTACATTCTGGACTAACAACCCAAACTGTGGCATGGCAGACCAGGCCTCTATAGATAGATGCTCCTCTAACCATAAACCAAAACATTCTGCACACAATGACATGTTTACTTCTCTTCCTTCAAAATCATCTTTTTTAAAAATTCCATGTTCAAACTTAATTATTGCCCAATATTAAATTCTCAATTTTTTAACATTTTATTGTCTATTTAGCCAAGAGAGTACCAGGTCTTTTATATATAGAGAGAGAGGTATGGGGGGGGGGTGGAGATGCACAGAAAAAAGGAATTTAAAGAATGTAGTATTAAAACTCTGATGGGAAAAATAGGAAACTTATGAAGATGCAAAAGACAATAATAATTTTAAAATACAGAATATAATAAATATAATATCATAAAGAGAATTTTCAGTTTAAAAAAAAGGAACATGAAGAAGTTCACAAGTTACAATCTTTTTTTTTTTTTTTTCCTATAGAGTACCAATAGGCAGACCACATGGTCTTCAGACATAAATGAAGGTATGAGTTACACATCAGTCTATTTCTTTACTTCAACAGATGATTTAAATATGCTTAACCCTTCTAACCTCAAAAATGCAACTCGTTTTTAAAAGGTAAAATGCATTAGCTATAGTGACAAAATTTTAGCTAAAAAAAAAAAATACAAAGTCGTTTTGATCCTGAGCATTTGAGAGAGTTTTAATATAGATGGTTACCTCAAATATCTGAAGGCAAAATTTGTATTCAATGAGCAATACGCTGACACTGTTTTTCTAATTCAATAGAGAAAAGTTTATAAGTTATAAGACACTTATGAGTCATCAGCCAGTTTTTGTTGGAAAATTCAAAACGTCCTACACATCTGTATCTTTTCCTTTGAATTGTGTTTAGTGCCATTGTTGTAACTAAGAAATACCTTTCTGAAATACTTCTACAATGAATGGAAACTTTTATCATGTTCAACATCATTCCAAATGATGTATAATATTTGCTTGGGGAGAGGGTCTCTAAAATTTAAATCTACTATGCCAAAGCCTGCCAGTCATTTGAAAGATTTTCTTTTCAATTAAATAAATAGGAAGCGCCTCATCTGTGCTGAACTAAAGTAGGAGATAATGTTCTCAAAACATGACCCTTTTCTTGTAGTAACATAAACTGAGAGGGATAATGCCCCCACTGATTTCTCTCTCTCACACACACAGGCACATACACACACACACACAGGCACACGCACAGTGCTTTGTAACAAACACCCTCCCCTCTTACCTACTCAATGTCGTCATTCTGCATCCTCAACATCTCCCCTTTATTAGTTCATTACCAACAACACTCAATCAGTAAATCCAATTTCTAAATTTAAATCCCATTCCTCTTTACTTCCTAGCCCCTCTATTATTCCCCTTCAAGAACACATTGAATGGAGTAACCTCGACTTACCATCTTCAATTGGATCAGATTCTGTCCCCATCATAGAGCAAAAATATGAAAGTCACCAGTGACCTCCACATGTTGACTTCAGTAACCACTTCTCGTTCATCTCCTGGAACTTCTCACTTGTACTTGACCCATGATCTCTCTCTCCACTTTAAAACTTTCTTTGTTTGGTTTCCAAGTTGCCACTTTCTACTCCTTTTTGATCACTACCTATTTTCATGACTCCTCTCCTTTTGCTGACTTCCACATAATTAAGTGTCACAAGGCTCAGTTCTTGGAATCCTTCTATATTTTATTGAGTTCCTTGGCAATAGTTCTTAACTGTGTACTCACATTAGAATTATACGGGGAATTGTCTAAAGGTGTGATTCCTTGGAGAGTCTCCATTCCAATACAATCAAAATCATAATCTCTGAAGACCAAGACCACAATTTTACTCTCTACTCCCTTTTCCCTACAACAATTATCCCCAGCACCCAGAAGCCAGGGTTGAAAACCCTAGCCCCAAGTGATCCCAGCCCCTATATATTCTGTACCCTGATGATTCACAAGATAGGTCAGACTGCAGACCTCTCCTGTGAACTCCAGCCTCCCTAGCCACCTATCCCACATCACCACCTGTATAGATAAAGGCAGCTCAAATCCAACCTGTTCAAAACCAAACCTGATCTTCCCCCTAGAACCAAAACCTGTTTTACCCATAGTCTAACATCTTAGTTAATGGCAACTCAATTCTTTCTCAGGCCAAAAAAATAAATAAATAAATAAAAAATGAGAATCATTCTTTATTCCTCTGTTTCTCTTAGAATAAAATTCACTTCTTTAGCAAATCCTGTTCCACCTTCAATAATTGAGGCAGCATCTCCTCACCTTCACCGCTGCCACCCTGACCCAGTCTTGTCACCTCCCTCCTGATTTATTACTTTACTCGTAGAGTAGGTTGCCCTTCCTTGGTCTTCTCTCTGGACAAATGACAAGAGGATGTTTAAAACTGGTGAGCCAGAGTATGCCAGCCATCTACTCAAAACCTGCACTAGCCTTCTTATCTCAAAATCAAAAACCTTGTAGAGGTTCATTAGGCACCATGTTAACTGACCACGTCTTTAAACATTTGATTCCTTGGATCTGAAAGCACCCAATCTTTTTAGTTACTTCTAAAAATAAAACAGGCACTAACAACATTTTCTTTCCTTTCTTAAAAACTTGGGAAACTGTGTAATCCCCAGTGCAAGGAGGCCCAGAGATGAAGCTTTTACGTAATGACTGGGGCTCTGATCTTATCAATGCATTAATTCATTTATAGGATTAATACAATGATAGCTGAATGAACTGTGGGTGATAACTGTAGGTAAATGGGACATGGCTTGAGGAAAGAGGGGTATGCCCTTGGGGACTACATCTTGTTTCTGGCTTCTTGCACACTATCCCTCTCTCTTCTTCCTGCCCATCACGAATTCAGCGGTTCTCGTCAGCCATGCCCTTCCATGAAGTTCTGCCTCACCTCAGGCCCAGGGAACAAAGTTGGTCAGTCGGACTGAGACCTCTGAAATTGTGAGCCAAAATAAATCTTTCTTCCTCTAAGTTGCTCTTATCATACATTTTGATCACAGCAAGAAAAAGCTGGCTAAAATAGGTTCCTTACTCATTGTTTTTATACTTTCATAATCCTATGTGTTTACCTATTAATGTTCTATATCTGATACTACATTATATACAAAAGCTCTGAGTGAATTCAACTGAGGACTTTATGAATGTAAAAAGTATAAGAAGCTATCAACCTCTATTGATTTGTGGTCCAAAACACAAAACTCAGAAATGAGGAACTTGAGAATCATAAGGCCCTGTCAATGCCTTCCATTCAAAGGCAATTAATGCTCCTGGAATGAGATGGGAGTAGGGACTTGAGAGCAGCTCTTTAATCCCCAAAGGTTACATTTCCTCATACCAAGTCATTCCATAGAAATTACTCAGAAGTCTTCTAAGATTAATCAACCATAACAATCCATACAGAGCAGAGCAGAGCCACCGAGGTCAACAACTCAGCAAATGCTTCTCTTGTGGCTCAGCTCTGCACATTCACCATAGTTCAGTGTACAGAACTTGAGGTCTAAACTCTAAAGGACCTGTAAACTGGTTTGTCAAAAAGGTCTCATTATTTCTCTCAACCTTTTTCTCTCTCCTGGATCTTTTCCATCCAACTGTAAACAAGCTCAAATCTTTCCCATCTTGAAACAAAATACTATAAACAAACAACAAGAACAACAGCAACGTTTAAAAAAAAATCAACCTAACACAAGCTCCCTCACTTCTTCCCTGGTATTTGGCATTTCTTGAAGTGTTGTCATCAACATGTTTCCTGACATTCAATAACCCACGTCATTCTGGCTTCTCCAAGAAAATGGTTCTTAATAAGTACACTAACTGATGGCCATGATGTTAAATACAACAGAATTATTTCAGAGCTAATCTTACTGAACCTGTCAACAATATCTTGTGCACTTTAGCACTGTCCCCTTCCTTTCCTTAAAACCTTTTTCCCAAGCCTCCCTGACACCATGCTCAGATTTGCTTCTCTTTTTACCTTTCTTACTGTTTCCTCTCAGCCAAATAATCTTCCTCCTCTCTTTGCACCCTGACCTCTTCCCAAGGCTACCCTGTCGGTGTGGTCTTACTTAGATTTACTTTCTATCTGACCTTACCTCCTGAGAAAAGACTGAACTTTATATGGGATTGCCTTCCAAGCCTGCATGTGGGGCCCATTCTCCTATCCCACCAAACTGGCTGCCCTCCAGTGACCCCTGAGTCACTCAGATCTCAGCCACTTGACCTTTTCTCTTAAATATCTACTTGAGAAATCTTAAGATGTATCATTTAAAATACTTCCTCTTTGAGAACAAATATCAATAAGTATGCTTGGTTCTGAAACTTCTCCCAAGATCTAATAGTATATTTCCAAATGTATTTTGGAGCACTCTTCTTAGACTGTGTTGATCATTTCAAATTGAATGATTCTAAAGCAACTCATGATCGGCTACCAATTTCCTTCAGCTGTTCCTCCTGATTTCTTAATTTCCAGTCACTTTCCCACCTAATTTAACTGGAATATTAATGACAGTCTTACTCAATATGCATATCTGACTGCTCTTCCAGTTTTGTCTAGAATTCATGCTGGGCCAGACCCCTCATTCAATTTTCAATTTTCAGGTCCACTACTGCCAGTAGGTAGCAACACTTTGGGGACTGAAAGTCAACTTGCTGCTATACCTACATAGTGCTGTTTGATTAAAAAAAAAAAAAAAAAAAAGCTACAGTTTCCATCACCACTGCATTAAAAAATAGGGTCACAGATTTACTAAATTCTTTCCATTTAGCTTATTAAAACGGTCTCTTCACTGAAGCACCCCACACCCTAAAGCTTCCTGGCCAATCTATCTGTATCGCCATTGTTTAATTTCCTCCCCACCCATCCCGTGAGTGAATGTTAATTCAAACCGTTAGAGCAAGTCTATGACAGCTTGCCTAAAAAATCAAAAATCAAAAGTGCAGCAGGTGGAGTTCATACACAGCTGAACAGCTTCCATCTCTTAAGATGGTCTGCAAAGCCCTTGGCTGTTATAAGAAAAGACCTCTGAGAATTGAGGCATACTTTGAGTATCTTTATGTTTCAACATTAAATTATATACATTTCAGAATCTTGTCAATCTTTTTTTGCTCTTCATCAAATGGATGAGTATGAAAGTCCAAATTACATCATTAAACTATTTTCCTAAACACTAAAGGAAGTGTATTTAAATGTTTACTTTTGGCTCTATAGAAACACTTGTGATTTGTAAATACTCCTGATAATTGCTTTAATTTTTTTAGGAAAGCTGATTAAATATTTCAAGCAAACAAAAAGCGAAGACTTACATGTGCAGAATGATTTATACTTTGACATTGTCTACTTTGCTTATGTGTACTTCTATACACACACACACACACACACACACACAAACTTGTTGAATTTTGCCATTCCATTTAGTATGTTGGCTGAACAGTGAAATTTGTTAAAATCTTATTTTCCACAGGACTGGCAAATATTGCATTGGAAAGTATAATTCTCAGCTTTTCTCCCACACCATTATTCTCATGGAATGGAAGACACTGTGCCTGAGAAAACAGAACAGAACAAAATATCATCCAGACAAATGAACTATTTGGAGGAATGGATTGCTATATCTTGCCAAAGTCACTGAAAATTTGCTTCTGAAAGCCCTGATGATAATACTCTGATCATATCATGGAGTCCTACTCTACTTCCACTAAAATACTAGTATTTCTGCAATCATACGCAAAACTGAGGCTTCTTTTTTTTTAATGAGACAAAAAATGAATATAAGATTCTGCTGAAACTAAGGACCACTCAATTTTATACCTTTCTAACTTTGTTTCCCCTAGTTTTATGACTCAAGAATGTGTAGTTGTCTGAATAAAAAGAATAAAGAGATAACCTGACTGGTGAATGACAGTGTCTACAGGATCATGGCTGCACCCCTCCTACTGGCCCTACCTCTGGTTCACTGTGGAAAACTGCCTGAACGCAAGGAGACATGCACTGAGAGGGGAGGAGGAGGGGCCTAAATAGGAGATGAAATTGAAGAAAGGTCATAGAGGTGAAAAACTAAGAACAGTGTAGAGAAAAGTCAGCAGAAAGATCCAGTAGAACAAGGACTGGGCTTCAGTCTACCCATAGGTCCATATGCCTCCAGAAGAGCTTGATAGCTCTCCAAGTTCAGCAAGTCTAAATCCAAGTCCTCATTTTACTTATGGTAACAGTTTGTTACTAAAGTATAAGAAGACTGTCAAGGCCATCAGAGTGCAGGTGTTAATAAACCACAGTTTTTTGCTACAAGGAAGAAGGCACCTGGGGTTCTATATAACTGCAATTGTTCTATATGGAATTGCTCTATTATAACTAGAATTATTATTCTAGTTATTCTATATAACTGGAATTGTTCTATTATGAAGAGAAAAAGACAACATAATTTCTCAAACCAGTGTGTGAGGATATAAAATGATGTCCTTCAGAGAAATCGTGCAGGCCTTGGCTGTCGCTTCAAAACAACAGGGCTTCCCTGGCTGCTTATGGACTGACCTTCCTTTCCAAGTTTCATCTCTCCTAATTCAATTTCTCAGCAATAGCAAACTATTTTAATGGTTTTCCAAAACAAAACATTAATTCTTCAAGTTCTTTTACCCTTGAACACTTCTCTCTACCCTCCACTCCCTATCATAAGCCCTCCTTGTTTTACTGGTCCCCATCTGGGCACTGCCTTTTCCAGGAAGCTCACATTTCTGACCCCTCTCTGCTTCTTAATAATGATGATCATAACAGCAGCCAAGACTTCATGAATACTTCAGCTGGGTGAGCATGTGTTCCAAGCACTGCACAGCCTCAATCCAAGTCTTCTTCATAACAACACTATGAGGGAGGTAGGGAAGATATTCCCATGTTACAGTTAAGACACTGAGGCACAGAGAGTTGAATTAAGTAGCCTTCCAGGGACACATCACTGGTCTGTAAAGTCAATATGTGAATCTAAGCAGATTGGTTCTAGAGTCTGTGTTTTAGGGACTAGACCACAGCCTCTATATGACTAAAAATGAGATGACCCTAATCACTGCTACATATAGGGAGCACTTCACTGTCCAGTTCAGAATTTATGGTCAGCAATATGTTAAAATTAGATACATATTTATCTTTAAATACTAAATCTAGACTACCAAGTGTGGAGAATAAACTATCAGGGATTCCTGAAAAGTACAAAATCTCTTTGAAAAATATTTTTGTTGAAAGCTAATTTTTACAAAACTATATAGCTATAAATGGCACGCCTAAAACATATTAGGATTTACCATTTCTATGATAAGAAAAATGTCTTAGAGTCTAATGAAAACCCTTGGCAATTTGAATATTATATGATACTAAATTATACTATAATTATTTCAAAGGTCAAGAATCTTACACATTTAGTCTTAAAACTTTCCACCTGGGTGATGCAATCAGAAAATTTAAGTATGTATGAAAATATTTAATTATACAAAACAAGTAGAAATCTACTAATTTAATAACCTTTTAGTAAAATGTGCAGTATTTTCCCACATGAGTATTTTTTTTCCTCTAGTGCAAAAAAGAAACTTTAAAAAAAATTCAGTGAATATGAGCACATATTTCATTTTCCAGTTCTGGTTTCAAGGAAGAACAGGATAAAGTGGTTTGGAATACAGTATTATATTACTTGTTAACTCATGGGAAACTCTGTGAAGCTATTATACTTGGTGCCACTTTGAAATTAAAAAAAAAAAGAAAAGAAACGGACTCAGAGACCCAATTCAACATTTTCAGGAATACACAGTCTAGAAAGGAAGAAAAACAATAGAGAATGCAGGTGTGAGAGTTGCTTTTCAAATATTCAGAAGAAGAGCTTCAAGAAGGCAGACACAGGGGCTGGGGATATACCTCAGTGGTAAAGTGCTTTCCTCAAATGCATAAGGCCCTGGGTTCAATCCCCAGTATCACTCACACAAAAAAAAAGAAGGCAAACATATATACACAGTGGCTCCCTTCCTGGTCCACAGCTATATCACCATTAACATCTGATATGACCTTGCCATGGCTAGTACTTTACCTTTTCTCAGACAACGTTAGTAAACCAAATATCATAATGTTTAGGAGCATGGGCTATGGAGACAGAATGTCTGCTTTTAAATCACAGTTTTACCTTGTACGAGTTGACTTCAGTGGCTTCCATGAAGCCCTCTGTGCCTCAATTTCCTCACTTAAACTTTGATACTTGCATGCAGTTCACAGAATGGCAGTGCTATTGGGAGGATTAAGTGATTCCATATGATCAAGGCAGGTGGAACCATTTCTGGTACATAGATGCCATTTTCTAACTACACGGACCAACACAGCTTCCAGAGTCTAACCAAGGGCAAGCATGTTGGTGCCCAGGCCTTAGGTAACCCACAAAGACATACTAAAATATCTCAACAGCTTACACACTCAATTATGTGGCTGTTCAATCCTTCCTTGTATACAAACAATAGGCCCACACCCTAATAGGGCTTTCCACACTTAGTCAGGGAGGCCACTCTGTTCTTAATGAATCACTTTGAAAGAATTAAATAAGTGTATTCCATCCTCTGAACAAGAAAGATGGCCCTCAAATGGTCAATATTTTTTATATGCAACACAAAATTCATAAGTACCATGTGACCATAAATAAAATATATTGTCAAAGTAGACCTCATTGGTGGGCCACGTTTGATACATTCTCAGTTAATATTATTTTGCAATTTATTTGCTCACTTGCTTCAAAACAGCAGGAACAGATGATGAAGACTTAAGGAAAAAGTGAAACAGGAAAACACAAAACTGTGAAATATCTAGCCATTAAATCTTCCCATTGTCATTACATTTTAAAAGGACTCAGAGACCCAATTCAACATTTTCATTTTTACTCATGCAACAAATCAAGCCTGTTCACAACATCCTATTCAGACCCACAGGCCTCCTGAAGTCAGGTACCATTCCAGTTCATCAAAACTGTCTCTGCCATTGCTCCAATCTGCACTGCATGTCTTAGATGGCTTCTCATCCAGGGACTGAATATTCCGTAGAGCAAGAGACCTGTCCTGACAGCAAAGCACTTTTGCTGTAAAAAAAAAAAAAAAAAAAAATCACAAAATCCCCAAGCCAAACTTAATTTTAAAAATTATCTAATCAGGGCTGGGGATGTGGCTCACGCGGTATGCGCCGGGCGCTGGGTTCGATCCTCAGCACCACATAAAAATACAATAAAGATGTTGTGTCCACCGAAAACTAAAAAATAAATATTAAAAAATTCTCTCTCTCTCTCTCTCTCTCTCTCTCTCTCTCTCTCTAAAAAAAAATTATCTAATCAAAACACTTTGTTTTGTAGAAAAAGCAGGCCCTGAAGAACCAAGTCCCCCTAGCTACTTAGTGATGTGTTTCCTCTTAATATGTCATCTATCAGCTCAGTGAATTATTTATTTATTTGATTAATTTGTTATTATAGTACATTGACAGAGAACAAATTTAACTTCAAAATTGAAATTAAAAAAAAAATAACAAAAATTTAAAGCATAACCTTAAAAATGGCAAAAATCATGAAGATATTTAACTTTGAGAAAATATAAAACAGGCCAATAGAATTTTAGTTGAGATTCAGGTAATCACAAAATAAACTTACAACTGACTAAATTCTATACCCTAACAGTAAAGACCTCGTTTGGACTTTATACAATACATTTAGACACCTTCATTTCTTTTTTCATACTCCTTATGCCCCAACTCAATCTGGAATGTTCTTTTGTGATAAGAGCAGATCACAAAGGACTCTCCTTAACCAGATCTTTGTGGCCAGTCATAAGTAAGAGTGAGGGTCAGGGAAAAGGAGAAGAGGGCAAGATGGAGGGTATGGGACAAAAGAGGGAGAGGGAGAGGAAGAGTAGAACTGTATTTTGTTTCTATAATGTTGATTTTCATCCTCCTTCGTGTGTCACTTATGAAGCTTCATTCTTACATTAGAAATAAATTCAGACATGATATTAAAAGCAAGCAATAATGAAAAATTCCATAACCCATTTCAAGTTGGACTGATATGCAAATGTTATCATTCTTTAATAGTAAAATAAGTAAATATCAAATGGAAAATAAGAGGCTAGGGAGATAATAAGTAAATTCAAATGTATAAAACAAGTAGATTTCAATTGCATTCAATTATTTCACCCAATCACTGAGAAGTGAAGATCCTCTAAAGAAAATTGCATCGCCTTTCCAACTCCTTGGAGAGCCAGTTTAGTTAACAGCCTACCTATACTTCAGAGATGACCATGCGGCTTACATGTCAAACTCATTTTAAAATGTCAATCATGTCCCTTTCAATCTAATTAGTTTGGAAAGTAGTGTCACTGACCTGGAACTATGCAGACCATTTATTATCATATCATTTGATCAATCTAACACTTTGCCTCAGTTGAGTTTAAGACACCTGTAGCCAAAATGTAATATCCTTTTCTCCCACTTATTACAGGTAACTCTCAATGCAATTTTCTATTTACAACTCAATTTATCTCCATGAAAAGGCATGGCCAACTTCACAGAGTAATCTCATAGAATTCTCTTTATTTTGAATTTCATGACAATTAAAATAAAAAGGTATAGGGAATAAGCATGAACACACAAAAAGGTGCAATGCACATGTGCTCAGACACATACACACATATACATGTATGCCAAATATATATGACAGATTCAAGGTTTTAGATTCCCAAGAACCACTAACAGGAGAAAGGAAGAAAAGCACAAGACCATGGATAACCTGGGAGAAATTTGGTATCTTAATATGGAGAACTTTCTTTGATATGATGCAATGATCCATATAAAAAGTGTGTGCAGGTTAATCGTCTTCATATGAATTTGTTCTATAGTAAAGAAAAACTCTCTCAGGAACATAGTATTTAACATGGCAGGATGAGGTAAAGCCAGAGAAGTAATAACTAGCTCTGCAGACCAACAAAAGTGTATCTACATCAGACATCAAAGAGCACAGCCCAAGTATGTAAAAGGGAGGAACTAAGGGAGGAGCACAGTGAGGTTGAATGGGGCAGGGTCAGGAGAGGGAGGGGTGTAAGCAGGGTGATAGCAGCAGGGAGACTGAAGACAGTCAGCAAGGGACATAGATCAGCTGGTCTTCTCCCTGAGAAGGGCAAGAAATTACCCAAACTTTTTCTCATTTCAGCTTTGCATATTTAAGAACCGATTTGCAAGACAAAAATACAGGCAGGTAATCTTATCTGTACAGTACAGAATAACATATTGCATCAAGAACGGAAAAAGATACTCACACACACTTATATATGCCACCAAAATGTTATATTCATATTTTTAAATGTGGCATTAAAAAAAGATAGCAGTTAAAGTATTGACTACTCGCTCTAGAAGATGATAGTCTAAAAGCAGGGTTTCAGCTTTCCATTCTTCCTTATATCCTGTACTTTCCTTTGAAGAACTAAAGTAGCATCTTACCAAATTTGTTGTTTGAGGAATAGACAAGAATTTTCAATCATGATTGCTTGATCAAATCAGTACCAGTGAATATGATTTACATGGGGTCAAATGCAGTATGCATCTTTCTCACACTTACCTTCAGGTGAAGAACCTGTCTTTTGGGAAAAGACAGCATTTACTTTACTCTTCTTACTGATATCATTGTTTACAGACAAGCTGGACTGAATTTTTCTATGCACTTTTTGGGAAACAGGAGCTGAGAGTTTTCGATTATCTGCAGATGCATGGTGAATTCCATTTCCGTTGCTCAGACTCGTGTGGCCTCCGTTCTTCATATTGACTATTTCCTCCTCTCTAGGTTCCTGTGCTGAAGTCTGCAGCTGGGGCAAGCGTTGAGGTTGGGCTAAATTAAAACACAGGAAAAGTATATCTATATCAGAAAAGAAATTACTATTTTACAATCACAAACATGCATGCACTCATCAAGATTTGAGGTTTTACTCATGATACTAAAACTAAAAACCAAAGAGAGAGAGGAAAAAAAGAAGGAGAATAAAGAAAGTTCAATAAAAGGAAAAGTGGGAGCACTTTATACAAGGATATAAAAAGTCAAGCAGAAAAACCATATTGTTGTTGGTATTTCTAGAAGACATTTAAGAAGTCAGAACTATGAAAAAGTAATTCAGGATTCATTCAGCAAAAGTTGAATCTTTTCTAAGTGCAGATCCCTCTTTGGGCACTGTAGACACATTGGTATTATCCAGATACTCTTAATAATGATAAACTATTCAATTATCTTTTGAAATGAATGGAACAATGAATTCAGGCATGCAAACCTGAACAATAAAGAGAGGAATATATTCTTCATTTTTTTTTAATTCTAAAACCTTGAGAAGAAAATCTTTTCTATATTTATTCATTAATTTGATTTTAAAATAAACAGTTTATGAAAAGTAAGGGAAACAAGAGAAATCCTTTAAAGTGAAATAACATTGGCAGTTAGAAATACTCCCATTCAGGTCAGCACCCAGCTAAGAATGCCCACTCACCCCTCCTAGGCAACAGGGCACTGAAGTCCCTACATAAGCAATCAATAAGGGGGGAAAAATAGGTTTGCATTCTGGAAAGGAAGAAACAATATTGTGGAGATGTGCACAGACTCAAATGTTCGGGAATATTCTTTAAAAACTATACTTTCAAAAAAATTAAGAATTTAGCAAGATTTATGCAGTATGTAGGATCAACCATATAAAAATCAACAATGTTTCAATAAGCCAACAGTAGCCAATCACGAAATACACAAGAAAATTTACTCTTTACCCTGGCAATAGAAAAAAGAAAAGAAAAAAAGATCCTTCCCCCCCACCCTGCAAAAAAAAAGTAAGCCTGTTAAATGTCTATAATTATACTAAGAAAAAATGGGCAGAGATTTTTATGGTAAAAAAATGACAAAACATTACTGAAAAGCATAAAATAGACCCAAATAAAAGGAGTGAGTATAAGTATGTTAATTCTATTGATATGTTAATTCTTTCCAGTTTATTTAGTTAATGCAATTCCTACTAACATTCCCAACAAGTTTGTTTATGGAAATGGAAAAGCTGATCCAAAAAATAAGGAAGAGGAGTCAAGAACCACCAAGTACATTTTAAGGAAGACAAAGAGGATGGTGGAATTTAATTATTAGATATGACATCTTGGTATGAAATCATGGTGTGGGGTTTGACCAGGCACAGACAGATAAACCAATGGAACAGTCAACTCCAAACATGCAGGTAGATGCACATTCATGTGCATGGTGCCTCATACACAAAAATTCCAGATACAGTAAATACTAACATATGAAAAGCAGAACATTTATAGTGACAATATCAGAGACCATTTTAATAGCATGACACTAAGAAGGACAAGTGAATTTACTTCTTTGAATAATGAATAATACAACAAATATGGTGAATATCTGTTTGTGCTACCAGCATTACTGAACATATAGATTTTGGTAAATTCCTGTATCACATCCCATGACACCTCAGCAGCTACAGGCAGATATACGAGCTAGATTCTGCCATGCTTGCATTCAGAAAGTGACCAATGCAAGGTGTCAGCCACACGAGGGAAGTGGAGACCTCCAGTCATTGGAGAGGCAGAGTTTTTTGGCCTTGGCAGTGGGGTGCAGGCTCTGGTGTTCACTTCCTAAAAGATGGGTACAACTGCTAGAAGAAAATGTAGGCCCAATACACCAACATGTTGGCTCAGGAAATGACTTCCTTAACAAGACTCCTAAAGTGCAAGAAGTAAAATAAAAAATAAATAAGTGACATAGCATTGAATTAGAAAGTTCTTCATAGCAAAGGAAACAATCAAGAGCTCTGAAGAGAGAGCCTACAGAATGAGAAAATGTCTTTGCCACCTGCTCCTCACATAGGGCGTTAATATCCAGGATATAAAAAGAACTCAAAAACCTTAACACCCCCCAAACAAGTAACCCAATCAATAAATGGGCAAAGGAACTAAATAGACACTTCTCAAAGAAAATACAAATGATCAACAAATATATGACAGAATATTCAACATCTCTAGCAATTAAACAAATGCAAATTAAAACTACACTGAGATTTCATCTGGCTCCAGTCAGAATGGTGATTATCAAGAATACAAGTAGCAATAAATGTTGGCGAGGATGTGGGGGAAAAGATACACTCATACATTGCTGGTGGGTGCAACCACTCCAGAAAGCAGTATGTATATTCCTCAGAAAACTAGAAATGGAACCACAATTTGAACTAGCTCTCCTATTCTTTGGTATCTATATTCAAAAGATTTAAAATCAGCATACTACAATGATGCAGTGACATCAATGTTTATAGCAGTGCAATTCACAGTAGCTAACCTGTGGAGGTGTCCTAGGTGCTTTTCAACAGATGAATAAATAAATAAAATGTGGTATATATACACAATGGAGTATTACTCAGCCACAAAGAATAGCATTCTGGCATTTGTAGGTAAATGGGTAGAAGACGAGTCTATCACGCTAAGTGAAATAAGCCAGTCCCAAAAAGTCAAATCCAAATATTTTCTCTGATACGTAGAAACTAACCCAAAATAACATGGTGGGATATAAAAAAAAGAGAATAGAGGAAAGATCAGTGGAGTAGACAAAGGGGAATTAAAGGAAGGAAGGAAGGATGGAATGGAGGAAGACAGTGGAATGAATCTGATCTAACTTTCCTATGTACATATATGAATATACCACAGGAAATCTTTACATTACAAGACACTAATTTAAAAAAAACTATAAATAAGTAGCAGAAAGATCAGCAAACTAGAGGAAAGGGACTAGGGGAGGGAGGAGAGAAGGGAAAGAGGAAAGATATTGATCAACAGTTATTATGTTGTGTGCATATACAAATATGTAGCAGCAAATCCCACCATTACATATAATTGTAAGGCACCAATTAAAAATATGGAAAAAAAATCAACCTTTAATTTGATTGAGTAGATCTTAAGCAAAGTCATAAATCATAGCTTTTCAACAACAACAACAACAACAAAAATCAGTAAGAACAAAAATATTCAATGTCAACATTTATTATTCCACAATTTCTGGGTATTCTAAAATCCAAAGCTGCTTTTTGAATTAGACTGCTTATGATAATGAACAATTATGAAATGTAAATCACATGTGACAACAAAGAACTACTCAAGTTAGAAAAAGTATCACATGCAAAGCTGTCTGATTATTGTCTCGATTAGCTAAGACTTGGTACATATTTTTTGACACACAAAAGAAGTATGTACTTGAGCGAGTCTTTGGCACACCATTTTTCCCTTCAGTACTTATTCACATATCCTAAGTCTTCATCCTACCCTGAAGAAAAGCGTTTTAACACATCAAAATACTCTACTCACAAATGTGCAATATACTTCCAGAAAAAAACATCATTGTTGTTTAGCCAGAAAAAGCACGCTTTCTTTCATACCAAGCCTATTAACCTTAATACCTGATTTATAAAACTAATATATGAAATTCTCTGATAGTTTTTCAGTTCTATTGTGATAAACAAGGGGAATAATTGTGTAAAAAAGTAAATATTTGAGAATACTCAAAGTAGTGGTCATAAAAGATACCAAAATACTTTTCTCCTAAAATGGAATGAAAAGAAACAGAAGAAAAGCTTGCTTCTCTGTTAAGCCGCTGCATGATCCTTCTCATGACCAAAATCTGCAATCAAGCCTTCTAAAATAGGAGCTGTGTTTCTTACGGATGTGCAATTGTTTGATTTAGAGATTAATTTGCTACTGCTGTAACTTCTTGTATCAACCGGAATGACATCCTAATGACTGCTATTGAACCTAAAGCTAGTTATGCATATGTATTTAAAAGGATGCCAAAGAAGACATTTAAACCTCATTTGGTGTTCTTTTTAGAGCACTTTCCAGTAATCTCCCCAAATATATGAAATGTTTCAGGCCATTTTTTTTTTCCCTCAGAAGAATAATTTTAAGTAATCTGAGAATTTGGTTAAGTTGAAATGTCGTTGGTCTATGCTGGGGAGAGTCCTCATCAATCAAAACTGTACAATCATATTCCATAATCCAAGATAATGCAGAATTATTAGTGTAAGAATTAAACATTCTCCATAAATAAAAATAAAAGTGGTAAAAGGCAACTGTGTCTTGCCACCAAATTTTAAAATTGACAAATTTGTCCTTTTTCTACTATCAAAATAGACTCCTTGCAAATTACTGAGTATGGCTGAAGTGATAGGTAACATATCCTTAATTATTTACCTACATTTCAATCTTGAAAACAACCTTTATTTCTGTTGGCACATAAATGATAGTACAAAATTTCTGTTTCACTGTCACCTAATTGCTTTTAGTGTGGTTTATCTTATGATAAGGTACCCAAAATTACCTCCTTATTCCATTTTTTTAACATTAAAACATTTTTTTAGTTGAATAATTTTGCCAGATGTGTGCAGTAAGTGAAATGGAAACTGGATAAATCCTAGTTACATTAGTTGTCTCAACAGACATTAAATTAACTTGGTTGATCATTTTGCATGGTATGATTTCAAGGTAACAGTAAAATTACAATTACAACCATGTAGGAAACATGCTTTCATTTTCAAATAAAGAACAAAACCATCTGAGCGATTAAACCACAACTATTTGGTTTGAAACAGATTTCTTTTCCTTATTTGTATAGAAGTTGTGTATGGCTTTAAAAAAAAAAAGAAAGAAAGAGAAAAAGCACGTTAATATGGGAATGACACAATGCTTCTTAAAACACAAGTGATGCCTAGGGACCCTCGCTCTCCCTTTAATGATCCACTGCTCTCATTCAGCTGTCTTTCTTTTTTCAAATCTTTACATATGTGACAGCTCTCAAAAGTAGACCATAGACCATCTGGCATTTTCAGAGGTGTAACTTGTGCAAATTCAGCTCTATTGGGAGCGCCTTGCTATCTTCTGCCTGCGTTATAAAGGGACAATAGAATGTAGAACTTATGAGTTGTTTTGAATTATTCATTTTTTTTGCCTGTATATTCAAGAAATTTTACAAACTCTGCATTTTGTACTACATAATCACATGCGTTAAAGGTACAAAGAAACTTTTTGACACCTCTTTTCTACAGAAAGCCAGCATTTTGTTTGATATGTGAACATTCAGCATCTGTTATATCACTCTAAACAGGACGGGTGCTTCTACAAAAGACCCCATTTCAAATTTACTCTATACGAGCGAAAAATGTATTCTTGATATTCAGTAACGAATGCAATACACATCAAAATTTCAAATACCAGTTATAAGAACATTCAGCATCTTCAAACCTGGAGAGCATTGGTCACCCGCTTCCCATATGTGTAAAGAGTTTAAAAAAAAAAATCATTGCTCACACAATGCAGTATGATTGTAATTTTAATATCCATGATGAATAGTTACAAATGTCTTAAGAAATGCTGTGCTTTCTAGATTCAAATGTTTTCAATCAGGAAGGAGACCAATAGAATTAGGTCTGGTGATTTTCAATAAGAAGAATAAATATGAGAGTAAATGAGTCAATAGCATGAGCTTCTTTTGATATTTTTTTTTAAATACAGGTGATATTCTAACTAGTAATAACTATACTTGAAACTACAGCCACTGGTATAGCAACACAAAGCAACATTTTGCTTTGGCATATAATCTATTAACCTGGGAAAATCATCTTCAGTCACTAGTCTCTTTATAAAAGTCAGATTTAATAAAATTACAAAAGGATTCTCATGCCATTTTGTAAGCTTAAGTGGTTGATGTACACATAGGAAAAATAAAACTAAATGCCTAGGATTTAAAATTGTCATCAAGAGAATGGACACTATAGAAAATGAAGGGGGAGATGATTTGGAGTAAGTCTAAATTACTTTTCCCAGGGATAGTTACTGAGTTTTTACTGGGTGCCCAGTACTGTGTTATTATATGATTGCTATGGGACAAGCACACATACATATATACATCCTATGCACATATACTCCCCACACTCAGAAGAAAGGTAGACATTATATAAAAACATATATATGTATGTATATGTAAAAATAGCATCTCACATATACAATGTGGCATATTAAATTTTATATACATTAAAATATGCATGTATATACAACAGCTTTAAAAAGATAAAACATTACTCCAATAGGACTCTTATGATAAAACTACATTAGCTTTATATTGCTCCATAAAGTAAATTTAGGCTAAAATCAACTAATATAAATGTGCTAATGCCCCACTTTTTCATCATTTGGATGCCCAGGGTGAACTTCTAGGCTATTACCTAACACAGTCTGCAGGCACCTGGCATTTACTACAATGTCTCCTTTGTTCCCCTCCCAGGGTCTTCTGAAATTTTTCACTTAACTCTTAAGCTTTTGCACTCTTGTCATATATCCCATTTTCCATCTTCTTTTTATTTAATGGATATATTTAACATAGCAAAATATATTCTAGAATTCTGAGCTTTTTTGCAAGAGTGATCAATTTGAGGATCCCAATCAATTCCTGAGAATCAAATCCTCATAGAATGTAGGAAATTCTTCAAGATTTTATCACATCTTACATCATCCTTAACATGAATTCAGTTTACATTATTATCAAAGAAATCACCAAGTGGCAATGGGAGGTACTACTATCTCAGACAAAAAGAGAGAATGTTAGAAGTTGTTTGGAGAGGCAATCATTTTTCTACATTTCATAAAAAAAAAAAAAAAAAAATTAGAAAATTCTTAAGCGTATTTAAATTATGCCTGCAGGAGGAGACTGGCAAGCTTTTACCAAAATCCATTTCCCCCACTGTCCAGTGCAGATGGCTAATCCTATTTTCCAGTCTTGACGTTAGCTTCATGTACCCGTGTTCCCTCTGAAGGAATGAGAAATTTATTTCTGCCACTTCTGGGCCTGGGCCTTAAGGTTTGGGTGTGCCTTCTCCATGGCTTTCTTTTTTGTACTTGGCAGCAAGCCAGCTTTGACCACAGCTAAGGCAAATTTCTTAAGGGAGGTTGAAGAGACCAAACAGAAGGAATCTGTATAGCAGCAGGGAACAGAGCCTCCCACTGATCCAGAATGCTCATCTCCCATAGTTACATAAGAAGTTAACTCTCATCCTACTGAAGTGACCATGAACACTGAGATGCCTTATAAAACATTAGCAGCTTCTACCAAGGCCTGTTAACAGTATGTACAATGAATATCTGTGTAATATATATAAATGGTCCATAGCTCAAAGGACTCCAAACACACCAGTTTTTCACAATGAAGAAATCTTTAAGTGAAGGTCTGCTAGCAATAGAAATAATCTATCAGTAGCTCTAGAAAGACCCTGTTAAACACATGCCCTGTGACTAATCTTAAAAAGCAATGTTTACAATACAACATGGGACTATTGCTAAGATACAGTAATGCGATCACGTAGTTCTATAGGAAAAGTAGCCATCTCAGTCTTAGTTTGCCATTTGAAGACAATTACATCAAATCCCATCACATTTTCATAAGGAAGGATGATCAGCCATTCCAGTTTGCACAGGACTAAGAGATGTCTTGGAACAAGGAAATCAGTTTTAAAACCAGATCAGTCCCAGGATACCTGAGATAAGTTGGTCTCTTTTATGGAAGGGCTAATGTTCATGACTGCTAGAGGTTCCCTAAAATAAGATCCTGGTAAAAACAGATCATGAGACATGTATAGACTTCAAACATGACAAACTAGAGTTTGACTTCCAGAGTCAGAATTTTCTAGTTCTCTGGTCTTAAGAGAGTAACTTCACTCCTTAGGGGCATTCTGACCTTTACTTACAAAGTGAGAGAGAGTGATACATCCTGGTGGGTCTTTGGAGAGGCCTGACTTTCCAATCTCAGACCCTTGTTTTTTCCCTTCCCTACATAATTTCTTCCCATTTCTTTCTGGTTTACTATTTGGCTTTATTTTTTAAGTCTGTCTTACTGTGTTTCTAATTCTTCATTTTCCTACAAACCAACCTCAAACCTCTTTGCAAATAAAGATGTTTCAAATAAATATGTAACGTTATTTTGCATTTTTCTGAAAAAACCACAACTTGATAGAAGAGAAATTTAAAAATAACATTTTTTAAAGAATACATTGGCATTTCCTTTAAAATGTGTAGGTATTACTAAAAATGCCACAGACCCTATATCAATGAAGATCAAAAACCTCTACTATATTGGCTCTTAGCATAGTTTTATCCCTAATGCTTGCTTTTATCTTCAAATGAATGACAGATTTGGCCTTATGATATATCATGGTTTCTGGCTAACTTATCTGGATAATATGAGTCCATCACTCATGGATTTGTGAAAAGAATATATTCAGGTTAAGTAGCAGGTTTCATATGGATAGTCATCTACAGGATATATATGTGTGTGTGTGTGCGGGCGCACGTGTTTGTATGTGTGCTAAGAAAGAGAGAGAGAGAGAGAGAGAGAGAGAGAGAGAGAGAGAGAATCTCAAAACATATCATACTGTTTTCTCATATAATCTCATGGTAAGACAGTATTAGGTTCTGTTATCTCATTGCTCTCTGACTCAGAAGGTATTTCCATCATTTGAGTCAACTGATAAAAATGATCTCTGCCTGTAATTACTTATAATTGTATAATGAATATAACCAAATAAATAAATTCAGATGTGTTTATAAGTATTTTTTCAGAAGAAATAGCCTAGTGTTTCTGTATCATAGAAAACATATTAATTCAATAAAAAATTGGCATGAAGTGTATGATCTTTCTAAAATCCATTTCACATACAGAATTTTTATAAGACATAAGCTTTACAGAGAATAATGCCTTCATTTGGTTATAAGACTCACTGCTAAGTTTTCTAATAGGTCATAATGGGAATATTCAGGACAAATACCTCTGTGATTGTTAAAAAAAAAAGTATTTTAAAAAGATATCTCTTTGATTTCTTAAAGAATCGATTCATGGACAAGCAGAAGTTTGAAAAGCCCTACTATTGTTTGAATGTGTCTCAATAAACAGAAGTTTTAATCTGAATTCTAAAAGTAAGAGCAAGGCCATAAGTATAGAACAGATAGCTACTACTTCATTTGGTCTCCAGACTATCTGAAAAACATTTCTTCAATTTTGTTGATGTTTCACCGTAAAGATTTTTTAAAAACTCTTTGTATTTATTTTTAAATAATAATTTTTAAAAAGTCCCTGGAAGTCTATCACAATGGGATAGGATGTATTAAATATTTTCATCTTAAATAACAATTCAGAAATACTTTTTTTTTAACCAAATTCAGCATCTACAAACATCAAGAGATATACCTTTCAGTAAAATCCGAGCAGATAATAGTTGAAATTGGTGGGAATGATAAAGTATAAACCAAAAACTTCACATATATAAAACTTCAGGATTTACCTGGAGGATTTCCATGCTGATCATGGCATGCAAGGACCACAACAAACGTAAGAAGACCTGCCAACAGGAAGCATGTAGCACATAGATGTCAATGTTGATATTTGGACCATGCAGAATTGCCTTGTGATATAGGTCCTAGACCCAGCCCACATTTGGGTCTCTTTATCTTCTTTATGCTGTGTAGACCCCCAGACAAGGCAAGGATACAAGCCAAAAATTTGAAACTAAGAACTCTGAACCAACATCAAAACCTACATTAAGAGTATATTGTTGAAATGTGAAGTCAGCTAAGAAAAGGCAAGAATGGGGGCAGAAAGAGATCCCTCTATCCTGGCTGAATAATCAATAGTCAATTCCAAACTAAAGTAGTAGCTGCCATTGGTTCTTAGGATGCAGATCATGTGTATGTTGAAGATAGAATGTAAGGGTACTTCGCAGAAAATGGCTCATGGACTGGTATACTGGACTTCTTACAACCTTTGGTAATCATAACAATAAAACAAAAAACTCTTAATTGTCCAAGGTGAAAGGAAATTAGCAAAATCAGCCAACTTTATTAAAAGATGTTTCACCTGTAAGCAACACAGCAATTGCTAATGACATGCAAATAAGTTTGTTACAGTGTAAATCAAAAACAGCACATCCTTCTACATAGACAAATTTCAAAAAGCCACCCAACCCAGAGTGCAAACTCTGGTGGGCAGACCCAAAATGCCTCTGTGCAATTCACAGATGTACAACCTCCAGCAACAGTCCTGGCAGCTCACAATCTGAGATGGCTAAAATTCAGATAATCATGTATGTTAGCTAAATACCAGCAAATTATTTGCTACTGTCTCAATTTAGGTGTGCTAATGGAAGTGCTGTAAAATGGAATAGGGATGTTAGGGAGGAGAAAAAACTGTGGGATCCTAGAACTTCAGGCTGTCTTAAATCCCTCCCTAATCCCTTGCAGATCACTCAGAAGACACAAAGCCCAGTGAAGGAATAACACCAGGGAAAAGCCTCACCACCCACAGAAACAGAGCAGATAACAAGATAACAGGAAAACATTCAATGGGGACTAAGGGAGTTGGGAGAATCCAGAGTTCCAAAGTGGCAAGGCAAGGTATGGGAGTCAAAGATCATTAGGGACTCCTTTGGTGACAGTTATTAGAAAATGAAGTCTCTTCCACTGACACCTCAAAAAAAAAAAAAAAAAAGCAATTGATAAACAAGCAACAAAAACATTAAAGAAATTATATTAAAGACATGTGATTATTCTACCCTGAGATAATGCCTAAGCCTAAGTCCTTGTTACCTACTAGAGGAGAACTGTAGAGGCTCTTTCAAGGGACTCTTCCTTTTCTCAAAGGTGGTCATGAAGGACACCAAACAAGGGAAAGCTTCTTAGCAGAAAATCCTGCAGACAACAAATCTGCTGGCCACAGAACTCGGGCCAAAATAAGGGAAGAAATTCAACAATGAGAGTATAGGCTAGACCCTGATCACACCATCTTCCACACCATCCCTAACCAGCAGAATATTGTACATTCCCTAAATTAGCACTTACTTTAGGTTTACACTGTGGTTCTCTTATTACACTATTATACAGATATGCTTTAAGACATATGTTGCAGGAACATGAGGAGTGACATCCAGATATGATCTAGGGTAAATTTCTGAGTCATTTCAGAGGAGAAATAATACATCACATAGAGTCTGTGGAACAACATGACACTGTCTCTATACGCATCATCTGGATATGGCTTTGATTTGTCTCTCACTGGGGAAATACAAAGTACATCTATGTTTGTGAGAGAGGTAACTGGATCTCATTAGGTAAAAACAATGTGAACTCTCATGTATGGAGAAAAACATCCACTTGTCTACACAGGAATAAACATGTGCTGGTAAGTCAAGGACAGGACCAGATTTATCACCTATGCTTGGTCTATCCAACATTCCTTCCTCCTGGTGGCAATATAGATATTAATGAGAATGCTGTCTTAATTTACTGACAAGAAACGTTAGCAAAAATAAAGAGTTTTTAGTTACAGACATTTTGTACACAGAGCTTGACAACACCATGCATTTGCTGACTTGCCTAATTCACAGCACAGAGTTCCTTAAGGACAAGATTCCATATCCTTAGAATTCCATCAACCTTATCAGGCACATACATGCTGACAAAGAGCCTTGTATGATGTTTAGCACCCAGTGGACACCCAGTGAAAATTAACTGATGATGATGAATTATACTAGCTTTTAAGCTGTCACTTGATCCCAGCATATAACAACCTTCCTGAATAAATCAAGCAACAGTTTGGTATTCAGTACCATTATAAACTTCATCCTTCACCTCCATGAGTCTAGGGAATTGCTGTAAAAGCATAATATGAGGATGGTGGAACTGTAGCAAGAATTCAAGAAATTCTTTCTGTTATAACAAGGGAATTAAAGATTCAGTTACTGATATTGTGGGATGTGTAGAGAAATGCATCAAAAAAATAGCTAAGTAACCTTTTTGAAACAGTATGTAAGAAAAGTCAGAGCCAAATTATATACCTAAAAGTGATTTTTCTCCTCCTATAATAAAAGCTAATTCAACTTAATGTACAAGCAAAAATGGTGTGTCTTTGAGATTAGGGCAGTAGAAATGCAAATGAAGTTCTAGTTAGGAGAATTGGAATTTGGTAAAGTAAGCTATACATTTTTAACTGAACAATTAAGAAGTACACTTTATTTCTGGTGGCTTCCACAAAATAAATCAGGAGAAAAGCAAATTCCATTATTATGAACTCTCCAAAATCTTTAATAGAGCTTGAAACTCTTGAAGTTCATTGGTGAGTAGGGGCTACTAGGAGAGCCTCAATAGAATTGCTTAAAACATGGTCCGAGACAAGGAAAGCTTTGGGCTTTACTTCCAACAACAGTCTCATTATAGATAATGTTTTCTCTGATACAATTTGAAAATTTAGGACTGAAAGTAAAGTTCTAAGAACTGACTCAAAAGATCAGCAAAGTCCTAATCCTGCCCATCCCCTGCAGAAGATCCTGGCAAGTTTCCTTCATAAAGAGGTGAGGAACAAGCTGTTTGTTCCACAGAGCCTAACAACAACATCCAGAAAAAACAGTGCAATGAAGTTTCTCAAACTTGCAGAAGCAGATTCAGGTTTATGAATTCTAAATTGTCTTTAGCAGATTCTTGCATAAATGTAATAAAAAATTCAATATGTAAATGAAGAAATAAAAATATAACTATTTCCTTATTATTTTCATCTCATCTCCTGAGATTAAAGTCTTACGTCCTTTATAGGGCTGCTTTCAATTGGGGGGGTGGCTGATTAGGGGGGCCTGAATCTTACTTTTAGATTCACATCTTTATCAATATATTGAGAGAATGTTTAATCCCTGGATACTCAAAACATTAGCATTAGCAATTGTCTAATACACAAAGTAACAAACTAATTGAACATGTTTAAAGATTCACATTGTTGAGAACATTTATACAGATTTTATTTTTCTAATTTTGTCATTCAAAAATCACTTATTATGTCAAGGTGAAAACTGGCTATAATAAGCAACTTTAAAATATTCATCCTTAAATATTATGGTGCCAGGCACTCTTCCAGGGATAAGGGCTATTATAGGGGACAAACGCACAATGAAAGACCTGTTCTCATAGAGTTTAGGGACATTTATCATCTCAAATAATAAGACAGGAGAGTTCCAGTATTACTAATTTCACAGTTTAATATCACTAAAGTCGAGGTTCCAAAGATACGGAAAATAACTATGCTAAAATGGCATCACTCAGTTTGTTTTTTTCCCATCAAAATGAGCACAATGCCGGTGAACCCTCCCAATCAAACCAGAGACAATGACACATTATATTTCAGCACAGCCAAGACCAGTAGCACTCAAAAATCACCTCTCAGTTTGGGGAATTTACTTTGACATACAGAACACTAACATTATCTTTGACATTTTGAAGAACTAATTTTGTTGCAACCAATAAATAATATATCCCACCACTGAAACTGAATTTATTTTCTAACTTTGTTCAAAAGATCGTTTTCATTTATAAAATTCTGGAATTTTATCATCCCTTATTTTCAGTGACTCAGTAACATCTGGTGAAGGTGTAAAACACAAAAGTAACTTTAGATAAATCTACAGACTTTGATCTTAAACATTCTCTTTAAGTAGAGCATCCTTTCAGAGAATGCTTAGAGAAAAAAAAATATTATATGAAGCAACCTTGTACAGAGGTATGTTCTTCTTGTTAGCATGGAATATGTTTTAGTGAAAGTACTCTAAGGGAAAAATAAAAGCAAAACTAAATGTGAAAAAGAAAGGATAAACTGGTGGGAGGGGAACAATAAAATAGGAGAAGATACAACAGAATGAGAGATCAAGAAAAGACAATGTGTGTGAGAAAGAGAACACATCTGAAAGACGACCTCAGATTACAAATTTTGTTCTTCTCTGCTCATCCCAAACCACCTGTCACCTACTGACTCAGTAAGCCCTTCTGCTGTGTGCCTCCCCAATGCCGACTGTGCTCCCTATCCCTTCTCCCTCCCCCATCTCCCTGGCCAGCACTGGTTTAAATTTTTGTTATATCTTACCAGGGTTACCACAGCTCCTAAACAGAGCTTTCCGTCTCTAGATATTCTCCTCCAGCCCATCTTACCCATCACTATACAAAATAGTTTTTCTAAAAAAATAAAACAAAAGTAGACTATCTCTTTATATTAATGTCTTAGATGAAAGCTTTACTACTTATTTAAGCTCTAGGATAAAATCACAACTTCACCAAACCCATCTCACATTCCATCGTTTTCTCTTATTCCCCATGCTAGCTATATCCAATTTCTCCTACAATTTGCATCCTTCAAAGCTGCACAACCATCCCATATGTGTTTTGTATCTTGTAAGCCTTACTATGATTTCTAATTCAAATGAATTAGAAAAACAAAGTATCAAATTTATTCATCACCAGGAACTTCATATTAATTTTCATCAATATTAGCAAATCACTGTGTATTTCAAGAGTAGACAAGACAGAATAAATAATAACTGAGTCAATAACAAAACTGAAACCACAAAGAAGTTTTAGCCACAAAGAAAAAGAAAATGGGGAGAAAAAAAAAAAGGAGAGGGAATTTCTTCAAAATACAGGAAAGATCAACAGAGTAGATAAAGGGGATTGAGGGAAGGAAGAAAGTATTGGAAAAGGAAAAAACAATAGAATGAATCTGACTGAATTTCTATATGTACATACATGAGTATAGGACGATGAATCCCAACATCAAGTATATCCGCATTACACTAACTTAAAAAAAACTATAAATAAATTTCAGAAAGGTCAGTAGAGAGAAAGAGAGGAGTATGAGGAAGTAGGAGGGGGTGAGGGAAGTGCTGGGGACTCAATAAGGCAAATTCTATTGCATGTTTTTTTGACTATATCAAAATATATCTTAATGTTATACCTAACTAAAAACAATCAACAAAAAAATTTAAAAAGATAAACACAGAGTGGAAATGCCCATTATAAGCAGAATTGTGTTTTCTTTATGCTATGAAATAATACTTAATTGTATATCTACTATATATCAGACAAAGTTAAAAAGAGGTGAAGAAAAATGCATTGAATATGTAAATAAATAATGAACAAAATTTACAGCTTAAAATTATGGTAACTGCTACAAAAGAAAAGTGCTACTGGTAGAGAGAATAACAAGGAAATATATTTTAGTTTGAGGAGCTGCGAGTGGCATTCCAACAGAGACCAGAAGGGGAAGGGACCTCATAAAGCAAAGAAGTAAGGTTTCAAGCAGAATAAGAGCACAGGCAGCGCCCTGAAGCACAACAGGCCTCGGCACCTTTGCACGCCTGAATGGAGCCAGTGTTGCTAAGGAAATCACATACTGTCCTTGAGATTGGATATTTATTGCCTACTTCAGATTTTAAACATTAAAAAATATACTAGAAAAAATCATAGAATGTGTTTCCATAAACCTTCCTGGCAACATTCTTCCAGATATTGTGCTCCTTTACCATATAAGCCATTTCCACAATAAATTATTCATTTACAAGACCAATCTCAGTGTAACTGACCAGAAGTCAGCTTAAATACTTAACTTTGATTTGATTCAAGGCACTCCCAATAAAAGCATTCTTATGAAATGACATAAAGTGACCATCAGCTGTATATAAATATAAAACACAACTATAATTTGGAATATTAGGAAACATTTATAGAAATCTTATACTTTAAGTACTTTCCAAGAAAGAGAAATATATCCATTTCTCTGAAATGGATAAACATTTACAATGAAATTCAGTTAAAAAATTGTTCTTAGGCTAGAAAGAGGAGCATGAATGATCTGAGGTTCTTTAGTGGTGGAGAAAAGTTATAAGGGAATCATGCTTCTGCTCTTGGGAATCTGCTCAAATTTTAGAAATGAGATGATTACTCTGATTTGTATGCATCTTCATATTTTATTCTTATTTCCTAAGTCAGGTTACTTTACTCAGTTAAAACATATAAATCTCTAGAAGTAATTTTCTACCTTTTTCCAACTCCACAGAGTTTATTTCAGCAACGTATTTGTTAATATCTTGTGTGATTTGAAAAAATACACTTCTTCTCCAGGGATTCTCTTATCTCTTACCTTGAGCACTCCACTGGAGAATCATAATTCTAACACCGGAACCATAGATGGTTAGGATGCTGACCAAGAGTGATTTTTATCATAAAGTCAAACACTCAGGGGAGAATGAATGAGCAATCTGACAGTGAATTGAATAAGTTTATCTACCTGGGGTCTTAAAAATTCCTATTAATTTCTAGTAATTATTTTCTATTTATATAGCCTTTCAAATCCCACATTGTGGTTTACAAATTGGAAGTGGTTACTATATATTCTCATTGATAATCAAAGATCATTTTCAAGAATTACACCTCTGGTTCTGGGTATACCTGGGTAGTCTCAGACAAATTCCTTACCTCATTTAGCCTCAGTTTGTCAGCTGATTGAGAAACACACCTTGAACACTCTGATCTTTAAGGCATCTTTCCTATCTTTAATGTTACAAGTGTATGTCTATGGTTAACATGTAGGTGAATAGTATGCATAGGACAGATTATCTAGAAAGCACTTTGGAAGGAATGCATGTTAGGACCCCGTCAGTAAGGCTTTGCAATTTAGAGTCTAAGTCATCTAAATAATATCTATCAACATGTTATTAATTTTTTTTCTTTAAAAAAAAAGAAAGGGGAAAGGAATGTCATCTTAAATAGAAATAGTCTCAGTGAACAAGAATAACTTGCAGTAATGATTGAGCACTTTTCTAACTATGTACCACCAACAGTTACTCACTGAACAAGTACCATATCCTCTTTGCTCTCAGTTGGGTGATAGGAGCTAAAGGTTGTACTAGTGGTGATGGCGACCAGCAGGAGGGATGATTAAATATCTGCCAATTTTTTTTTCCATTTGGAAGACTTTTGAACAAGAGAGAATATAAAAATAAACATTTTCTCTATCTGGTTTATGCTGTTTCTTGACCATTCATGCTTAGAAGGGAAGGAAGTCAGGACTCTTCCCTTTTCATGGAGGAAAAGGGAGAGCATCTCATCATTCAGGTAGCTGATTTCACTGAGCACTTGTGTTCTGTATGAGCCTCTCCCTTGTGCTGCTTTGCCTAATGCTCTGAGATAGGAGGGGGTGATGCAGAGAAGAATCCAATGGTCTCAATCCTGGAAACTCTTCATCTCAGAAAAGGCATATTTTTTTTTTTTGCATTACAATTCTTATTACATATACAGCACAATTTTTTATATCTCTGGCTGTATATAAAGTATGTTGACACCAATTCATGTCTTCATATGTGTACTTTGGATAATGATGTCTATCACATTCCACCATCCTTGCTAACCCCCTGCCCCCTACCTTTCCCTCCCACTCCTCTGCCCTATCAAGAGTTCGTCTATTCCCCCCATGCTCCTCCTCCCTACCCCACTATGAATCAGCCTTGAAAAGGCACAAACTTCATCCCAGTTCACAAGAATCCTGCTACCTCCAAATATTAAGTCTTCAGGGGTCAAATTGATATTTAGGTGCTGACTTCTCAGTGCTAACAACTCAGTTATTATTTCTCTCTTTACTTACTATTTTTCAGAAAGTTCTTGACATATCTGATCCACCAATGCATCCTAGTCTATTCTCTCTCTCCTTAAATGTACGCCTGTCTTTAAGTGATCAGTAATATACCATCATTTAAGTGGAATTTCCCCAAAGAAAGAAGTATGTTTAACTTATCATGTTGAACATAACATGTATCATTTCTTCAAAAAAGCAAGCAAAAAAAGTAAAAACCTTTTGGTGAAAGGTTAAGCCTTCGATTAATCCTTATTAAATCTGAGTGGCTGGTACATTGGTGTTTGCAATATCCTTTTGTTTATTTTTCTACTTGATTGAGAAATTTTATGATATTTAAAACTAAAAATTAGTCTTAGGGTAAAGAAGCCTCCATTGAATGCAGAGGCTCATTTCCTCACACTTGTGATAACCTGGTCAATATACGTTTTATAGTATTTTAAAAGATCATATAAAGAGGCCATAGTATGCCTTCTGGTCTCTTCCCCCAACTCCTGGATGATTAGTGAGAGAATCCAGAGATCATGATCCACTTTTCTCCCCTGGTTCTCTGCTTAGCATCTCTGGATGGGCCTGAAAACACAGTACGAAGGAGGTTCTATTCTTGCTATGGCATAGCTTGAAATGCCCCTATACATCTTCCTTTAACCCAGATACTGGCTGTTCTTGTCATTATGTATAATTAATGCCCATCTAGACTTACAAGCTTAACAAAATATTTCCATTTAGCTTTTCATGTTTGTCCCTTCTCCAACTGCAAGAGGCAGTGAGGGTAGGGATTATTTCTGAGTATATTTCAAAGATGCAGAAACTGAAGCTGAAAGTCAAAATGGTTTCCCCAATATCCCATAACAAATGAGTTTTATCCAGGATTAGAATCCATCTTCATATGACCCCATACCTCATCTTTTCAAGTACACACAGTTTCTCTCCATATACTGATGCTATGTGCTGCCACCCCTTTACCAAATGACACTCCTATCAAAAATAGAGCTGGCTGACAAGTCAGACCATTATTTCATTTTCACTTTTCCTCCATATGATGTTCTGTGATTAGTACTATTTTGTCTGTTTAGAATATGGGAGTCAAGCTCATTGGATTACAGAATGCATACCTTCCCTCTTTTAAAAAAATCCCATGCTGTGTTTGTATCTGTCATTAGTGATACCTCCAGTTCTTCTAAAGTCTTCATACATACTCATGGGCAGTAAGTGAGATTCTAGAAGTTAGTTCTCAAGATACATTGGAGTGGATGCCCCAGGACAGGGTAGCTGGAAACTCTTAAGCAGCACTTGAAAAGACTTATAAGATTAAGTCCTCTGGATAGAGAAACTTATTTGTAACATTTTCCAAAAGATTGAGTTTAATGTTGTGTACTAAAAAATTATGATAAAGATATGTTTAGGATGGAGAAGCACATGGTAATGAGCCTCTCTTGCAAACAAACTACTCACAAATATTATCATTTTTGTATTACTATGCAAAGAGATGAAATTTTACTGTACCTTCAATCAAGAGTAGGGAGAATAAAACCATCTCCAAATGATTTTAAATCATCTTTGTCCCCTGAGAAATGCTTTTCTAGGACAATAAACTGCCCATTTTTCAATTTACTATAATTTAGTGTTTCGCACACTAAAGCAGACACTAAAATCTGTCATTATTACTGACCAGGCTGTAATTGCTGTCCTCAGTCAGGCCAAAGCTGCAGATTCTGACTCTGAGAGCTTAGTTATTCAATTTGTTTTTTAGGCCCAAGAAGTAGTGGTTGGACTTGTTTATTTGTTTTTAGTTTAAAAAAAAATTAACCACAGAAAATGAACATGCTCCCACACAGAGATGCTTTTTACACATTAGGTACTTACTCAACAAACTGTAGTGTTTAAATATTTCTACTTCAACACCATAGATGTCATCAGAAAAACAAACTAAATTGAAGACTTCTTCCCAGGCAGTGTCACAACAAACCCCTCATTTTCTTTAGGCTGGATGAGGTTGAGGCACTGATCATAAACCGAAGGTTTGTCAAAATAAGCAAACCTGAAATGATGCTGATCCTCATCTAAGTGATAGGCTCCATTTCTCAAGAAAAAAAAAAAGAGCTTTGAGCATATTTAAGACAATGATGAAAGCCCATACCAATTTCATAGTTCAGACTCTGTAGAGTTGTACTATAGATGAGAAGGTACAAATTTAGTTGGTGTGTCTCAAAAAAAAAAAAAAAAAAAAAAGGAGACAATAAACTGTGCTTGCACATGGTCTTTTCTCTTTATAATGTGTATATAATAGCCTAACTTATTTCTAAGGTCAAGGTCAAATCAAAACCTTTGAAGGAACTTCCTCCAGGTAAAAATGACCAGAGTCTACATTGAAAAAAACAATTTAGTTTAGAATATTTATTCCTGGCAGCAAAACAGTTCCTTCCATAGAGGCCATTTCTTCACCCTTTCTTAATAAAATCAGCTTTTTATAAGTTCTATTCCTCTTCTCTCCCTAAGTATATTTATTTCACCATTTAAGTTTTCTTATACTGCAAGTGCCAATTTTTCTGCAGTAGGTCCATTGTTCACTTTTATAAAAGAGTAATTCTTAATAATTAAATGACCAAGCCCTACTTAATGCTTAAATATTGTGATACAGATTATTCACATACAAGGAAATGATTATTGTTAGTTTATTGGCTACAAACAATGGTTCCAGAAGTTGTACAGAAGTAATGTTTTCCCAACAGGACTATAAATATTTGCCATTATCATTGTTTTAGTAACTATCCTAAATAAGCAAACTATGAACTTTCATATAATAAGAATGGTTTAAAACTACCCCTAATAAATCTTCTCAGTCTTATGCTATATTTCCATACCATTAAAAGAAATAGCTGATATTGCACAAAGTTTTGAAACACACTGTTCTCCAAAGTATATGCTTCATCAGCAATTTATTTTAACATCCACATCTCCCTCTCAAAGGGAATTGAAACTAATTATGTATTGTCCCAAATGCCTAGATACCACTGATACCATATGAATTCATATATTATTCAAAAAGCTGATCTTTTTTTTTACTTATTAATATGACTCTTAGGTAAACTGTATCTCTATTATAAGAGACTTTGCTTTACTCCAAGAATAAATTCCAGCTATAATAGTTAGGGAGATATTCTTTCCAGTATACCTACACACACTTGATTAAAAGGACGCTTATTCCAGAAATTTTTAACTGAAAGAGAAAGCTCACTGTAATTCAATACAGAGTATCAAAGGAAGATGAAAGAAGCAGGTATGTGTAATTCTTCAGAAAAATAGATAGAATAGTTTTCATCCTTAAAAACTGTACTCATATATAAGATAAACTTTGATTTTAGTTTAATACATCAAGAATCCTAAGATAATCAAATAATTCCTTATGACTACATCTAAAAGATTCTGAATCCTTTCATTGTGCCATTTAACAGGAAACACGTGCAAATTAAATTGTTCCTTTCCAATATCATAAAAATTAGATTAAAGTGCTGCATAGTGAAAGTAAAAGTAAGAAACACATCTGAACAATGTTAACATCTCTTGAGAAAACAGCTTCGTCAAAGGGCTAAAGACTAAAACAAGAGGCCACTGTGTGGGCTCTCCCAGACAGGCAGCCACACCTAGCAGTTCCTACGGGGTGTCTAGCATATCTACACAAAACTACTTTCAAAAAAAAAAAAACAAAAAAGGGCCTTTGAATGTTTAAATGAGGTAACCAACATTCAGATTATTCTACAAATTGTCTGTTCTAGGGTAGTGTATTCAACAGAAAACCTTAATGGTTCCCAGTCTGCGCTTGTGCTGTACCTACACTGGAATTAACTTGGGAGCTTATGGATGCCTAAGCTCTATTCCCAAGTGACCCTGAATTAATTGGTCTGGGGTGGGTCCTGGATATCAGTAGGATTTTTGAGCTAATGTGAAGAGTGGGGAACCAATGGTTTTCTGCAAAGGGATATGATTATAAATTCATGTTCCTGCCCCACCCTGTATCTTCAGTTCTGGTCATCACAATTTCTTCTTGCTGTAGATGAAAAACACCTATCTTCATGCCACAAAAAAATGGCATGTGTTAAATTCTCTATCTCATGAAATGTGATCAAGTTCTAGAGGCAATAAATAGATAGTTCTGGAAACCAAGGAAGCCCTTTTTCTAAGATGTCAAGTTTACATGAAACCCAGGATTGACTTGAATTTATCACCATTTTATCAGAGATGAAATTCTGAAGGAGTATATTTCAGTTTTTTCAACATCTTTTCCTGACCCATTGCAAAGGCGGGATTTAGTCACATCAGTGGTAAAACAGAGCAATAATTTTCAATGAGGGAAGTAGACTAGAATTTGAGGCATGGGATAAGTTTATAATCAGGAAGAGCTGTATCTCTTCCCCAGTAATTTTAATGCAATCTCTAGTGGACCCTAAAGATGACAACACCCTAGACTTCCCTCTGATCCACATCCCGTTAAGAATGACTTTAAAGTTTAAGTTGTATAACAGAAATCAAAATGTTAGCCGCAGAGCTCTGGGCAAACTGCTTGACTTTTCTGACATCAGTCTTCTCTCTAGATAATAATATTTACCCTCCCTCCCTGCAAAAGTTGCTGATAGGCCAAATTAGATCACCAAAATGAACGAAAGTCATTAACTGTGCAAAGCTGTGGTAATAACATTAATATTACAAATAAAAAACATCCTTTAATATGCAAGAACCGTAGACTGAGAAAATTCACTCTTTAAGAGAGTCAATCTACATTTTAAGACAAATTACTACAGTTTAACTAATTCAAAGCTGTCAGTCTCCTACAGAGAAGCTAAATGTCCTCCAAAGGTAAAGACTTTCATTTATTTGACAATTAACACAGAAGTACTGGAAACAAACTCTGTGCAAGGCCCTGGCTAAACACTATGATGGCTACAAAACTGACTGAGAGGCCAACTCTGCCCTTAATGAGTCTTCAATCCAAAAATGGAAAAGGGGTCATGCACAAATGGACTGCAATTTTGAAATCAAGGAGTCCTTTAGGGGAGATGCAGATAAACTGTCCTGATGAGAGGGCAATCGCATTAGAATTGCTTGCTGGTGGAGATATGGGGAGGTAATGCAGGGAGAAGGAAAACACTAGGCATGTAGAGAGAAAAGCTGGTGACATATTTTCGCTATGGCAAAAGGTCATGAAAGGAAGTAGTGGGATAAAAAGCA
The DNA here is from genome assembly GCF_045843805.1 of Urocitellus parryii. NCBI lineage: Eukaryota > Metazoa > Chordata > Mammalia > Rodentia > Sciuridae > Urocitellus > Urocitellus parryii. The sequence goes on along the minus strand of NC_135533.1, from coordinate 40,416,393 downwards.
AAATTTGTTTTTTTTCCTAGCCTCTATCATCCAGTCATTCACTGAAAGTTTATTGTGTTCCTGGAATTATACTAATTGCTGGGGATGCAACTTAGAGCCAGCAGACATTAGACATGTAATTGCACAAATAAATTACAAATGTGGCAGTGGCTAAAAAGGAAAGGGTGCTGGGTTGAATAGGAAAGCCCATTTTAGATGGGGAGGTCTCCAAAGGCTTCAGAACTGACAATTATGCCAGAAGGAAGACCTGGTGTGCAAAAGCCCCGAGGCAGAAAGGAACCCAAAGGCATCAGAGTGAAGAAAAGGAAGCCAGTGTGACAAACAGAGAGAAAGTCGGGGGGAAGACTGGGACAATCTCACTCAGGAAGCATGTCCCATGAAATTCTATAGTAAGAATATGGACTGAGAAGAGGCTACTAGACTAATTGAGAAAAGTAATTAATCAATACCAAAAGAACTTGTTAGTAGGAATTATTTAACCCTTTCAGGACACAAACCAAGATTGGGTTAAGGCATCACTCAGTAGACCAGAAATATAAGAGCTGGTTTGAATATAAGAGCTGGTGTTTAGCTAAAACCTAAAATGTGCCAGTGCTGAACTAGGATATTATCTGAGTCATGACAGAACAGAAAATATAGAAAATCAAACAGCAAGAACAGATCAAAAATGGAAATCAACTAGAAATTGACAATCAAATACACATGAATTGAAATTATGGTACATGCATTCAATATGAGACATTCCATGACATTACACACATCTTCTATGATCCACAATCCTTAAAACCTGATGTAAGAATACTGATTGTGTCAGCATAAGGCTGGCAAACATGCCACAGGGTCATGGAATTGAAGGGGATAATAAGAGATCATTTGCAAGTTCCAGCTGCCCAAGAAACAATCAGGTAAAGTAAAAGAGGAGATGAGATACTACAGAAGAAAAGAAATCGCAGGTAAGCATAATTAATTTTAAGGTAAAGAGTAGGGAGAAATGGGGAAATAATGAATTTCTGATTTCAAAATGTTAGATGGACCAGATTTTGGTGATAATGAAGTCCATGTATGTTCATATTTGTAAGTATGCTAAAGAGAAATAGATAAGGTTTATCAAGTTAAAGAAGTCAAAAGCTGACATTATTTCAAAGAAATTAGAAGCAGCTCTAGATCTTTCAAATACGAGAAAATAATGGCCTAGAAGGTCAAATAAGATAATAGTTGAGGATCACACAGGCTGAGCCAGACACAGAGCAGAAGATATGGATAGCCATAGTTATCTGGCACTTAATGATATACTAAGCTTCTGCCACTTGAATTTCAGTGCGTAACATGGAAATCCTTTACTTGAACTGTTCAAGGACCAGTTAGACAACAAGACTCAAATTAAATACATAGAAATATAAAGGTTTTAGAGCCTTAAATTGTTCAATCTGCTTGAGTTAGCCCAATTCGGACTTCACAGCAAAAGTCAGTATTATTCAAACCCTTTTTAAAAGGAGATGTTTATGATTATACATTTTTATTTCAGTAGGGCATCATCCTTGAAATTTGGTGACTTAAAGTGGATTTTGTAGGGTAGTAGAATGAATTGGACATTAATACTCTATGTGCATATATAACTGCATGATGGTTGTGATTCTACATCATGTACAATCAGAAAAATGAGAATTTATACTTCATTTATGTATGATGTGTCAAAGTGCATTCTACTTGAATAACTAATTAGAATAAATTTTAAAAATGGTAATTAAAAAAGAAATTGATTTTATTATTTAAGAATTGAAAGGTAAATTCTATACATTTAAGTAAAACAGAGAGAGAGACTTTGTTCTGTTTCTTTAAAAAATGCAGAGCCAAACCAAAAATCAGGCACCTTAATTTTGCTGAAATATTCAAAACCTAAATATGTAAGAATATGAGTTTAATTTGATAATTCTTACAGTAAATATTTGTTTACAGAATTATTTGTCTGATAAGACTTTTAAAAATTAGCTGGTTATGGGAGGACATAAGAGCAAATACAAGAGCCTACCTCACAAGGAATGGTAGAAAAAAGATAATTGCTCCTAATCACACAATTAGTTGGGTGTGTTTGCTGTCACTCACCTTTGTGCTCATGACAGCACCTTTGTAATTCTGAAGGAATGCTGTGAAAATAATCTACAAAGACAGGCCTCCACATAAATGATACATTCATATCTTTTTCATGAAGACAAGTTATGATGGGCAGCCACAGATATAAGATGTATGGTCTTATGATCACACTGGCATGAATCAATTATTCATGACAATTTGAGATGGTGGGAATCTTTTTTTCTTTTCTTAAATGTTTTCAATCCAAGTTCTCACAAGTTCTTAAGAACCATGGAAAATGTATTTAATTACATAATGTTCCAAAGCAGAACAAATTTCCCCACCCACTCTCTCCATGTTTCACTTAATGTAATTTCACCCTCTGACACCATCATCTGAGTGTTTTAAAAGAGCTTTCCCTTGGCTTTTGTGTATCTTGTTGTAGAACCCAAGGAACCTGGGAAGAATCCAGCTTTTGATAGAGAACTAGCTAAAAGAAACATGGGACAAATTGCAGTATGGACTCCTAGCTATCCCTGAGAGGGATAGAGAGGGACTTCCACCAATCCCCATTATTCTGATACACCCCTCACCCTCTACACTGAGTCATGGATAAAGCTGGAAGCAGCCCTTCTCCAGGCTGTGGCTGAAAGGCTGAGACCACTCCTTACACAGCTTGCTCAAGGCAGTTGCTCCTTACAGCCATATAATTTCTCATGCTTATGACTAACAGATCAACTGATTTGTGCAAGCCCAGAAAAATTCCTTCAACCTGAATTTCAGGAACTTGCTGTGAAAAAATACAAAATTAGTATACGGTATAATTTCATGTTTGTCACTTTTTTAAGGCCTCCAGCCAGACCCATCTTCATTGACTTGTGACCTGTATAGTCTCAGAAAAGTCCAGGACTTAGGAGGGCCCAACATTGGGTTTAATACCCTGCCACTGTTCTACTGAAATTCACAATAATTTTTTAATAAGAGATCCTATGTTCTCTTTTTGCACTGCTCTCCACCTCCCAAATATTACAGCTGGTCCTTCCTTTTGAAGAACCTGAAGGAAGCCAAATCTCCTGGCCTACCTGTAAATTGATGCATGTCCTACAGGTGATGGGGTTCTAAAGCAGCTTTGGAAGGTGGGACCTTCACCCTAATATTTAGCTATAGGGGATAATTTTCTTTTTAAAATGTTATTGCTGTTAATATAATAAAATAATTCATTGAGAATGAAATCAGCAATGAAGAAGAGAATACATAGACTATTAAGTGGAAATCCTCTTAACCCACATGTCCACATTCAATTTCATATAACTCCCTGAAGGAAGCCACTGGAAAGAGATGGATGTAACTCTAGCAGTAAGCAAAAACTAAACACACACATGTAGTTGAGACACACACACACACACACACACACACACACACACACACACACACTGGTGTATCTTTTCCAATCCTATGTTTATATATTTACTGGATGAAAAAGATCACTTAGAGTTCTACTATATTGAAGACCATCAGCTCCTAATAACTTGTATTATTTTTCTCTCAATTTCAGGGACTTCAGGTATGAAAATATCAAATTAAAAACAGACTTTAGGAAAAAAAAAACTGTAAAGAACCTGAGAAATCAACTGGCTGCAACAACCTAAAACATTTAGGTTCAAAGAGGGACTCAGGAGAAATGTCCAAAATAGATAAAACCCCTGTTTTGCCACTTACTGGAATGTTGATTAGAACAAACACCTGGATCTCTGCTTTCCCACCTGTTTAATAGGACAACTTGTACAAAAATCTCCAAAGTCTCTTCCAAACACAGCACTGTTGGTTTGGGAGTAACTAATTCAGTCACCCAAACTCATGACCACACTTCAGGCCTTGACCCCACCACAGATTATTCCACCTCAGAAATCTAAAATTCATATTTTCCATTATCATATTTCACCTTCTCTTTCCACATTTCCTATTCAGTTCCAACATCTATTCCAGTTTTTTTTTTTTTCTTAAACACTAAAAACCTTCAAGGACTATTAACCCCTTTGTATTATTTGTCTTTACTTCTTTCCCTTCTATCTATAGCCTATCATTTAAAGCCTTCTTTGAACAAAGTCCCTAAATCTTATGCCCCATTATCCTTTCATCAAGTCTGTCATTTGTCCAAACTAAAATCCCTGGCTGCATTCCCAGCCCCTGTCATTCTCCCACCTACCTGTCTTATGATTCCACTCCATAAAAAGATAAACCCACCTTCTTTCAGTCTTACCTGCCATCACCCCAGTCCAAACCACCTTCCCTTCTCAGCTAGATTAACACAACAAAACAGTCTGCCACAGTATTTTCCAAACTGCAAAAGTAATCCTCCTAAAATATACCCAAATTAAAACATAAACCCAAGTAGGTCCTTACTCCTTCAATATCCTCCATCTTCATTTAACCATTTAACAAATTCTTGTCCTCTCATCTCTCTCCACACCTCATCTCACATGTTATAAACCAACTTAAGCAAAACTTCAGCTTTCCTTAGCCTGGCAATGTCCTCTCCTACCTCTAGATCTGCAAGGTTTTGGAACACTCTGACCTCATCTTCTCCCACAACCTGCTTCAGTGGCTGACCTCCTTCAGGTCATCATAGATATCATTTCCTCTAGAAAGTTCTCTCTTACCCCCTCTCTATGTGAAAATTTGTGCTTCTCCCCTGGGAGCACACAACCTGCCCTTCCCCTGGAGCCCTCATGACACACATTCTAATTTCAAGATAAATTCCTGTCTCTCCAACAAGAATGCAAACTTTGAATGCAGAGAACTCAGCTGTATTATTTAACAATGTTTCACCAACAGTATCAGTAAATTATAAGCATTCAATCTCAATGAAATTGACATTTCAGTCAGTTTTTCAAAATTTTGTTTTGATTCTCATCTCAGAAATTCAATATAAAAACATACAAAAATAATTTATGTATAAGCTCACAGAGTGTTCAGATCCAGGAAGTCTGAGGTCTGAGAACTAAAATTATCTAGACCACAGCATCTGTGGTCTTGATCACTGAATATTATTTATTTCTTCAGTGGTTAGCATTTTTTAAATAATTTCTAAGCTAGTTCCCAGGATTCTGCTCCTCTCTGAAACTTGAAGAACTGGCAAATGAGAAAAAAAGTTAAGGGCCCTCAATGAATCCTCCTCATCTACCACCTGGGCATCAGCAACATCTATTCTCTCCCAGTGAAGATTAAGGGAGTTTAGTAATATCAGGAAGAAATTGAAAATCATGTAAGGAAAAAAAAAAAGCAGGATACAGATTAAAGATCAAATGTAATGGTATGTGATAAGAGTCAAGTAATAGAATAATATTAATAGTAATAATAATAACAACAATAACAACAAATATATTGCATATGATATACAAAGCACTTTAAACGTACTCTCAATCTTCATGAAAAACAATTCTAATCACTTATCCAGGTGTTATAACAATCTAGAAAAAAGTAGGAGAGACAAAGAGGTATATGTAGAAACATCAATTTCTATAAGTTCTAAGTAATCTCTCTTTTCACTTTCTGAAAAAAAATGGTTTATCTACTTCTTGTCACTTCACAACCCATTGAAATTCATAACCATCTTGAGCCCAACACATGTGGGCTCAATTTATGTGGACATAAATACTAAGGATCTCAGCAAAACCATCTACATATGCCTGCCCTTCTGGGCATGCAGTCTAATGAAACCATGATGACTAAGAAAAATGAAGTCTTAACATTGATTCCTGAGCTGAAGGATAATATTAATGCAAACCAACAAACTCATTGAGTATTTACTGATTTAGCTATGTGTGACTTAAGCATGCCATACACATTTTCTTATAAAATCCTCAAAATGACACCATAGGGTAATTAGTGCTAACATCTCTATTTTAAAAATGAAAAACTAGGCCAGGCATGGTGGCGCATACCTAATAATCCCATCACTTTGGGAGGATGAGGCCGGAGAGTCCTGAGTTCAAAGCCAACCTGACCAACTTAATGAGGTCCTAAACAAATTAGCAAGACACTATCTCACAATAAAATATAAAAAAAGGATGGTGGGATGTGATTAAGCGTCACTGGGTTCAATCCTTGGTATATAAATAAATGATAAAATTTAAAAATCAATAAAAATTAGAAATTAGAGCTCATGGAAGTTGGGTAAATTACCCAACCACAAAAGTGATCTAAAATTGAAAATTGGTTTCCATTAGCCACCCAACCCCTGACCTTAGGATGCTCAAAATAAAAGATGGAGAGTGGTTCTCCCAGGTTCTTGGGCAGAACACAGGTGAACACGGATTGATGCATCCTGAGGAAGAATCCCATCAGGAAACTTCATATCTGCTCCTGAACACAGCCTAATGTGTGCCATTGACCAAGAGACAAATACAGTAGTCCATTAACAATGACCACTGATTACCCACCAAACTGAAATCAAGCCATTATTTTGATTTTGGAATAATTGACAGTTAAATATTCTTCTTTTAGAGCAATAATCAAAGTATATGAACTATAGCATATGGTCAGCATCTTGAAAAGAAGGATTTTATCTGAAAGCCAAATAGAGGAGGAAAAGACACTAGCAAGGCAAAAGTCAGAATGCTTTATTCCTGCAACTGTCCCCAAAAGCAATGAGCATGAAAACTTAGAAGAAAAATATCCCAGATTTCCTGAGAAACTCACATCTACCAGTCTTTGTTGGGCAGTACTTACCTGTGAGCTTGTTTATGGCTTTTTTTTTTTTTTTTGAGATGGGGGGAGAAATTGAGCCCAAGGATGCTTAACCACTGAGCCACTTCCTCAGCTCTTTTCACTTTTTATTTTGAACAAGGCCTTGCTAAATTGCAGCAGCTGGCTTTAAACTCACAATCCTCCTGCCTCAGCCTCCCAAGGCGCTGGGATTACAAGCATGCGCCCATGCACTCCGCCTATGGTCCTTTTTATATAAAGTAAATTTTAAAGAAAATGCTTGTTGAAATGTGCATTCAAACAAGAAAGCCGTGAGAGAAATTTAAAGCTGAACCTCTCTCACTGTTTTTTCTGCAACATCTAAGCAAGAAATGCTCTAAGTATATAATCATACACCTGAGTATCTGCTTTCTTCTCCGAGTTTTACATAAAGGGCGCCTTCCCCCAAGTATTCAGTAAAGGGTGATCAGCGGTGAGTTGGCAAAGGCTGGGAAAAGAGATAATGGAGTTCCTAATAGCAGAGTCTGTTGATGTGGAGAGGAAATTCAGAGGATGCCAAGAGGAGGGTTTCAAGTGGCAGGATGAGTGAAAAAACAGGATACGGCAGCTCCATGAGAGTGGGCACGTGTGAACCAGGGAACGGCTGGCATTCCACTGCCAATTAAGTGCTTACTATTATGAGAGCTAAAAACTCTTCAAAATGAATAAATGGGTTAAACAGAATGGGGATTACCATTTAAGTAGAGCATTCTAACTTTACTTCAGATCATGGGAATTCTGTAAAATCACAAAGGAGAGAATTAGCTGAACAAAATAAGTTTAATGGAAAATTTATTTCAGAAGAGAAGCTAAGGAAAATTTCTGGAGTTAAGTAATGACATTTAGAATTAGGAGACATTTATGTAAAAGCAATGTCCAAGGATAAAGTTAAGTAATAAGAATTTTCAGAAAGACCTAGAAAAAATCTGAGATAGAGACCTGAGGCACTTTATAAAGAGGAACAAAGAAAAGTGTAAGCTCTTTATAGGAAATAATTAGGATGTAGAATTTGACCTAAATTAAAGCAAAATATTACATATGCTGGAGTATGTGCACAGGTGTGTGAGGGTGCACAGGTGAGTGCGGGTGCACAGATGTGTGCGGGTACACATGCCTGCACACACATAGTCCTTCCTACCCCTAAAGACTGAGATCAAAATGTTACTTCAGTTCCTTTTCTAGTCTAATTAGACATAAAAAGTTGTCTATTGCCTGTTATCAGTTTATGCATATTCTGGGTTAAAGAGAAAAATTAATATTAATTAGAGGTGTCACTTCATTGAAACGTTTATTTTACCAAGGCAGAGGAAGAGTGTTTGTTAAAACAGGATATAACTTCATATGATATAAAGTATCATATATACTAATATACTAATCTGAAAGGAAATGCCAAAACCTTAGCTAGTTCTCTCATACAAAGAAGTTTTTTTAAACTTCAAAATTTAAGCTCCATTCCAAAAATTAAATTACATACCAAAATATTTTCTCACAATATGAAAGCCTTTCAAACTGTAAAAGAATGAAAAATCATAAAAGAAATTTTTCAATTATACAATTTCCTCCCAAAAACCTCCATTGTGTTTTTAATTCTTAACTAATTTGATTTTTTTTTAATTTAACAAACTTAAGTGGCTGGAATTGTCCTGTTTTAATTTGAATTTCATAAGAAAGAGAATCACAAGGCACATTCCCTCACCATATTGTGTGTGGCCTATTTATTCGAAACGTTTGATTCCATATGGATTTCTTCTCTTTTATTTATTACTTCCAGAAAGGATTGTCTCTAATAAGTTAGCAACTTAGGGGCAACCAACTTGAATTCCAAACCCTAAAAGACCACTGTACCCCAGGTCTGCCACTTGCAATATTTTCTAGAAGGACCAGGGAAGTCAAAGTGCAAACTTTTGTGTGGAATGTGAGCCAACCATGAGCTGCTAGCAGGTGGTCTACAGAGGTCAAGGTTAAAGTTCACAGAATAATTTGGAAATTATTCTCAGCTTGGATCTCCTTTATGAAGCCTGAGAATACACCCTTTAATTAGAATGCAATTTCCAAAGTAGCCACTCCCTTGACTTTCCAGAGCTCAGTTATTCTCAGCAAAGTAAAAACAGCCTCAGCACACTGACAGTGAACATTCCCCTATAAATTACACCTTAAATGTCCAACCAAGAAGGCAGCAGGCATCCAGGCCAACAGAGATGTAAGCTGCCAAGCCTTGGTAACCACTCTTCAGAAGAGATAAAGAAAAAGCAGTCATATTCAACAGTGACTCTCCTTTGCTTCTTGCTTAGCAGCTGAGCTGTCCCATGGAAGCTTGGCAAAAAGAGTAGCTTGTGCATTTGAAAATGTTCCCACACCCCAGCCGACCTCATTTTTCTGATGATCCCTCCATCTAACCAACCTCTCACTACAGTGGGAACACTAACATCAATTCCGTGAGAGCCAGCTGTCCGCCTCCTCCATGGTGCTCAGGGAGCCACACAGGACTCCTGGAACAGGAGCCAGCCTGTCCTAACTCACCACAGATGTTCTCCTCCTCCCCCATGGAGCTCTGAGCCAGAGTCTCCTTTTCCAGGGCCTATTGTTATTACAAAAGATTTACTGGGCCTCAAAAATGTGCTAGAAGCTGAAGCAAGAAGAAAACACACATCTCCCCTAACCTCAAGGTAAATGAAGGCAGACATTAAGTTAGACAGAGATGGCCAGGGACTCTGTGGGGAAGGCCATAGAGGGAAAGTCAGGCAGCTACTTAGACTTCAGTGTCATGGAGTTGGAATAGCAAGCACTATCATAATACTAAACTTTGAAATGCTGTCCAGAATAGAGTAAGGTTTAAAGATGATATAAAATATTCCACTCTGCAAATCCAGATATCTTTTTTTTTTCCTGTAGATGCAGCAAAATAGCCTTTTTCTAGAAAAAGTGTAACTGGGGAAATAACAGAAATGAGAGTTTTTGAAATCTGTAATCCAAATTCAGAGTCAGATGTCACCCACAAATATTTGGAAATGCTTGCCAGCTCATGTTTCCAGCTGAAGTGGCATTACTGTCTTTGGTCATTATCTTTTGTATATCCATTCATCTGTCAGTTTTCCCAGCAGCCCTCTCAGAGGGGGTGATAAATCTCCCTATCTCTACATTCTTTCAGTGCATATTAGTGGGAAACTAAATATTTGTTCCCAAATGCTCCAGTATCCCAAGGCACTAATTGCATCATTATCTCAATAAACTATTTCCTGCAGTATTTTTGATCAGTGTCCACTTAAATCAGTATAGACAACAGAGTAATGCATTTCAAATCCATTCTCTTCTCATTTGTTTGTTTGTTTTTGCAGTGCTGGGGATCCAACCCAGGGCCTCCTGCATCCCAGGCAAGCATTCTACCACCAAGTTTCATCCTAGCCCCAAATCCATTCTCTTTAATGGTTTGAATTCTGTGACTAAAATGAGCTTCACCAAAAAGCACAAACAAATTTAACACATTAACACAATTCTCCATATCCTTATGCAACACTATTTGTATTTTATTTTTGTCCTAAGAGATCTTAGTCACATTTTCCTATTGTGGGCCTTTCCTAAGAAAGGAGATTAAGGGAAACAAATCAATTAAATGAAACACAAACTTAAAATTCTGTCATCTGTTACTATCAAAAAAAGAGAGAAAGAAAGAGAGATTAAAAAAAAAATCATGTTTCCCAACAAGTGGAGTTAAAATTGTCTCTCATACCTCTTCTAATTCCAACTCTGGTTACTAGAAAATCACAAATAATATATGGCAATACCTCCCAAAAAGTAAGGTTTCACAACAGTACAGTTAATATTTAGATAAAAGGGGAACAAAGTATGTTTGGGAATAAATGTTTGTTTGAAATAATGTTTATTTGATTCTTTGCAAAAAGCTATATAAATCATGTTCTTCACTGATTTCTGAGTCTCATTTCCTTCCTTCCTACTCTCTCCTCCAAACAAAAGTGTATAAAAACCAAAACGGTTCTAAAATTAAACTCCAATACACTCATTTTTAGAGCTTTTGTTCGAAAAGTGGAAATTCCCTTCTTTGACATTTTTAGTGTTACTGTTTGTTTTCTGTAAAGTTGGTCTCCCTGGGTTTTTTGTTTGTTTGCTTATTTGTTGTTTCTGCTTTATTCTGTTTGCCAGTCATGGCCAGGCATTAACCATTCTAGAGAAGAAAGAAATGTCCCAAGTTTCAAAGTAAAGGCAAAGGGCAGCACGAGAATCTCTATATTATGAAGTTGGATAAACAGATAATTTACATAAAATAAAACAGTACTTGATTCCCTGAAATGAATTCTCCTGTACACCTTGAAAAACTGAGACAGAGAAATGAATAAGAATTTCAAAAGATTTACTCCTATGCACTTCCAAGTGTGGCACAGTGTTGATCTTTACACCTACGTGTCAGCTACATAGAATCACTCATTTCATGGCAACTTCATCTGCATCCCACCTGGGAGAACTCAGTGACCAGAACATAAGCTCCAAAGATGGGACACAGAACTTCTTACAGAATCAGCATTCTAAACAGCACCCAAAAAGCGATGGCATTTCAGGGCATTCCCAGAGTACAACAAAATTATACCAATGCGACCCTGTCTCTAAATAAAATACAAAATAGGGCTGGGGATGGGGCTCAGTGGTCAAGTGCCCTTGAGTTCAATCCCCAGTACCAAAAAAACAAAAACAAAAACAAAAAAATTTGAATCATTTGGCCAGAAATAGGGACTGTCATGGCATTATCAAGATACGACTTGTCCTTCAACGCCATCTTTCTTTTTTTAGTCTCACAGTCCACATTTACTTAGGGTTGTCTGATTTTCAGTGTGTGGAAATTACTCCAGAAGGAATAAAGTTTTCACTAAACCTCTGAATCCAGTATTTACAAGTCAATTCTTCCTTTCTAAAGAAAAAATGGAAAACGACAGCATTATTTATATCTCTTTTTTAGCTCTGCAATTTAAAATACTAACTGATAAACTCTGCTTGCTGACGTACAGATTCATAGCAGAATTATACGGGACATTTAACGGAGACCATATTATCATAGACATATCCCAAACTCAAACTTTCTCCATAGAATACTTACTTCTGATAAGTTCACCACCTGAAGGAGTCCCCCAAATGGTCTGGTCTCGCGTCTCTCCATGTGTGAAGCCATTGGTAGCTTGAGTTACATCTTTTTCAATATTGTCTTTATTACATTTTTCTGAATAAAAAAAAGAATATACATTTGTTATCATTGAACATTACATGTTTTTCTCTAATTTCTTAGTTTACAGATTTTTATTAATGTCTCCAAGTCTGTCATAATTTTAAAAAAGTAAAAGATATAGACCTCTATTGGCTACTGCATGTTACTGATTCACTAACATTTATTGAGCACCTACTATCTGTTCACAGATAATAGAGATGTTATAGCAAAGAATAATCTATTAAATTTATAAAAAACAAATCATTTTAACATAGCAAGTGACCTGCCATGATAGAAAAATGTGGAAGTTAGATCAAAGATGAAAGTGAGTCCACACAGGTAAGATGCAGTGGGGAAAGCATCAAAGGAGAAGAGACTCCAATAAATGGTGGAGATGAAAGTTAGCCTACAGTTGAATGAGAAGTGACTGAGGAGTACAGAGGCACACCGTTCCTCCTGTAGAAAACGTAGGGGGAAAAGTCATGTATAAGGCATCCTCAGAGAAGAAGGGTATTGGGGATGGGAGGTTCATATGCAGTTCAGAAACTCTCAAGGAAAAGCCAATATGTAAGGAAATGTAAAGTCTTGTGAGGAACTTATGTCAAAAGAAACTGCAACCTATAACACAAGGTAAAATGTGAAAAGGTTCAGATAACTCAAAGAATTTCAAAAGAAAAAAAAAAACTCATCTGAATTCAGAGATCAATAAAGATGTTATAGAAAAGGGTGCATGTTGGATGGTCTTTAAAAAATTAGAAGGGTTTCATAAAGTCCAGATGGGATAAAGGTGGAAGAACAGCATAGGCAAACTCTAAAAGCAGACACTTGGAGAAAGATTTTGTCTCTGTGGACTATGAGGTGCTTTCGGGAACGTGTTAGGAGGTAAGACTACAAAGTTTTGATTAGAAACATAGATATTTAAAGGCCAAGATGAGATATCTGTATTTAATTCAAAAACAAGATAAATAAAGCCTAAGTAACCAGTTAAATTTCTAACAAAGCCACATATTAGAAAGATGAACAAATCTGTGCACACCAGTGGTTCTCAATACCAGCTGCACTTTAATTAACTTAGAAAGCTTTTATTTTTTCAAGCAGATCTGTGGGCCCCACGACCAATAATTCTTTTTCAATTAAAGGAGAATGGACTTCACTCGGATGATTCCAGTGCACTGTGTCCTTAAGAATCCCTGGAGAATGGATACATCAGAGGGAGAAAAGAGTAAGGGAAACTTAGCAAAGTTCATAGAGAAGTTAGGGAGCATGTAATTAATAGAATGACAAGATGGAAATAAGGATATATATGAGAAAGTAACTGGAAGTTTGCATAGATACCAAAGATGGAGTTTGATATGCTCAGATTCTTAGTATGGATTTGATTGGGGAAACCTGGAGATTAGAAATGATTTATTCATTTATAAGTGTGTGTGTGTGTGTGTGCGTGCACATGCACATATATGCAATACATAGCAGATATTTAGGCATTGTGTTAGGTGAAGGGAATACAATGAATTATGAGACCTAGCCCCGACCTGCAAGGAGGTTACAATCTAGCAGATGAATTCATCACTGGGTATTTGAATTTGCAAGCCAGAAAAACAAAAGAACAACAAAAGGCATAGTTTAAAAGCAATCATCTTCCTAAACTAGATTGCTGAAGCCTTTCAAATTAACCTTTTCAAATTAACCTCACCAAAAGAGTGACTCTATTAGAAGAGTACCAAGAACAGACTGTGCAGTTAGGAAGAAGTTAGAGAAACAGGATGATGTCAAGCCATGGAAGCAAAGAAAGGAAAGAGATTCAAACAGAAGTTGTTAGTCAACCGTGTTAACATTTCCAGTGGAAGGAAAAAAATTCTGCACATGCAAAAATTTCTCATGTACCACGGGGATTTCACAACAATTGAAAAGTTCTGCCATGAAACACATTTCAACACATGAAAATAGATGGACATGAACTTAGGACTAAATCCAGAGTCTGAGATCTCTGTAAAAAAAAAAAAAAAATAGGGTCTTCAATACTAAGTATTTTTAGAAAGTGAAACCATATTCATATAAATTAAAAGCATGCTAAACCAATATGTTCTAGATTTACGTAACATTTACTTAGCATTATCATAGGGAAAATGTAATCTTCATGAGATGTGTTAGTTTCAATTAAAATCTTTACTCTTTTAAACAACACCAGAAATCTTCCACTGCTACAGTCAACTCAAGGCCTTTCTGAGATTATCAATAAAAGAGATTTTTATACAAACTCAGTAGCACACATGAACTAGCTCGTCAGCAGAGTCTCATATGCTCCCTGCTACTGTCATGTAGCCGACTGCCGCCAGGTGTCATGCTAGTAGGCTTGATTCAATTAGTAACTTTAATTGAAGCTGAATGAAATTAATTATATAATTTTGAGCTGTTCAAGTTTAATTCCATTAAAATTAATTCATGAAACCAAGGCATTATGAAGCATTGCTGACTAAAAGAAAATAGGTATGAATAGAGCCTCTAGACACACTTGACTCATATTTGAATCGTGTCCAATATTCGAGTGCTGAACACAGACCCTCTCGACTTGCCACTGAATAAATGAAAATGTCATGTGGTCCATATATACATGAATTTACAATTATGAAACCTCCTACTACAGGGGAAACAAAATTCTTCCCATTCTAAATATTTATTTTTATCACACTTTTTTTTTAAGTTTCCTTATCTGAGTAATTCTAGAATTAGATGATCCCCAGTGTCTTTTCGAGGAAAGGACACGCTTCAAAAAGGAAAAGAAAAGCTATCATTCTCTTTCTCATGATATTCAAGAGTAATAAATTATATGCAACTACTATTACATCATAATGATCTGTCTATCCAACATTGCCTCCTTTGAAAACTAAATGTCTTGGCACAAAAATTAGTCTCTGTTTTTTGCTGTGATCCACAGCACCCAGCCCAAAGCAAAGCTCAGAAAGGGTTCCCAGTAAAATGCTTAAATTGACCTTTGCCAATTCTCTATTTGTATAAACTGAACCATTGTGAGCACTTGGCTGTTCTATGAGTTTCTCATGTATGCATATTATTTATCAATATTTTAAAATATTTTATTCATTTTCATGTAATACCCATATGGCAGCCCCTATGTGGTGGGTATTTACATAAGTCATTGAAGAAATGCACTAGAGAACAGGATTTAATTGGTGAACAGGTATAAGATGAACCATGATATTCAAACACAGAACCAACTTTAGTATAATTTTTAACTGGGTGGGTAAGCCATTATTCATTATGATGATAAAATGTTAGTTTCTAACAACAGATTTCTTGTAACAATGTAGGTTTGCTGTGTCGTTTCTGAATCCAGAAACAGAGGGCACAGTCTTAGTCGAATCAATTCCATTCTGGAGATCTGTAGTTGCAATTCAACTACTCTGTGGGCAGGAAGGCGATTTCAGCCATGTACCTTTTGTACCATTTGTAGCTTTTTCTGTATGCATCTGACAGGTACTCCAACCCAATATAGCAATTTTCTCTTTAAAAGCAACCTTCATCATCTCAACAATGCTCTTCTTCTAACCAAGGGTTCTTTACTTTGGCTCTGAGCCAGAACCACCTGTAGCACTCTTTAAGCACACGAAGATGCACAGGCCCCAGTCTCCCCCAATCTCCCAGGTCCCAGTTCAGGTGGTAGGCTGCTGGAAGGGTAATGTTGTCATGGCATATGGCCAGGTTTGAAGGACACTGTTCTAAGCAAGCTCTTCTCTTACACTATACAACTATTTAGGGGAAAAAAAAAAACTTAGAAGAGCATACTAAATACTCAGATACATATCTTGCTACTCATCACCTTGTCACAGGATTCCAAGTAATCAGAAAATGAAATTTTATCTAATCATCTAATTAATATAGAGCTATTTAGTTCTGTCTCCATGTCAGGACAACCATGAGAATACAAAACCTGAATTATTTATAATACTAATCAGTTCCGCTAATAGATGGGATGAAAAGAAGTATGTTTTACATATTAAGATAAAAATTGAAGACACTTTAAAAATGGTACTGAGCAAAGGTTGTCACGCAGCACTGGAACCTGCCTCCAAAAGCCTCACACGTGGACATTCCAGTGTGCCTAGTCTGGAAACAGAAATGGGGAAAGATGTTTGGATGAGGAAAAAAGCTGGGTCCTGACAACTCATCTTCCAGCTTGGGAGACCAAACACTCACACATGAAACAATCAAGCAGCTACAAAACAAAAGCTAATGGAAACTTCCCAGGGTCATAATTCTGGCTCAAAGGCCCACCAGCTGTGCAGACACTGACTGGGCCTTGCTGCCTTCATCCTCTTCATTGGGAAATGAAGGTTGAGCAGCATGGTTGCAGAGGCCTTTCTGACCCTCAAATTCTATAAGTCAGACTCTGCACAAGGCTGAACAATAGAGCCCAAATCTCCTCTGCACACTGAAGTGTGTTTAGAATGGAGGAGAGCAAATCATAGCAAAGCCTTTGTAAGGCATCGGATTTGAGTTAATTCTCAAAGAAAGTGACAATCATGAATTAGGCAAAAAAAAAAAAAAAAAAAAAGAAAAATATAAAGGTTCTAAATGATCAATTTAAATACGATATATCCTAGTCAGAAATTACTCTCTATCTTACAAAATCAATAGCTACTTTTTGCTATTTTTCTAAAGAATACAAATGGTAAGTATCAGTCCTCTCCAATCTTGATTACTCTTGCTGAGGAAGAATGAAAAGATTCAAGTAAACAGAATTTTCACTTAATTTAAAGTTCTCTAATATTTTACCTAGCTGGCATTATCCAAATTTAAAACTTTGGTAGTATCACTTAAATAATTGGGGAATCAAGTAATTGAATGGTGATTAACAAGAAAGAAAAATCTTTAAGAGCCTTAAATAAACTGGATAATAATTTATGTAATATAAATATATATAGTTTGTAATATGTATAATAAAAAATAATTTATGTAATATAACATACATATGTGTATGTGTGTTTATATACCACAGAAGAGCCACACAGTTGGTATGTAGTTGTCACATAAATTCTTTCATTGAAAGAAAAGAAATAATTTTTACAATTACAATACTGTCTTAGAAGTTTTCCAAGGACTTGAATATATAGATTTATTTGATCTTCAGAACCATTAATGATGTAATGAGGATAAAAGCATTAGCTCAATTTTATTGATGAGAAAACAGAGTAAGTCCCAGTCAGATATCTGGTTGGAAATAAGATGATAAAATACTGAGATGGAAAGGATCTGTAGCTCAGTAAATTTCGTATCCCACCCAGCAGAGAAAACCTGAATACAACACTCAGCCCTTCTCCAACATTTTAAGGAATGGCACCTCACAAAGGAACACATTCTATTCTTGGTCAGTTCAGTGCATGAGTAAGTTATTCTTTATTTTGCACATAAATCTGCCTTTGGCTAATCTATAACTGGTACTAGTTCTGTCTTTTGTAGGTACAAATGGTAAATTTAACCTTTTCTATACGACAACTGCTCAACTATTGAAGATGGATATTTTTTCTATCAATTTATAGTAAAGCAAATACATTATCTCAATAGCTGAACGCTTTTAACAAATAAAAGTAATGGAAGAACCTAGGAATGGTTGCTTCAGGATAAAATGCACTTGTCAAAGTTATTACATGTAAGTGTTTGATTGAACTTTAAAACAGGTAAGTTCTGAACATGACATAGTTTTCCAAGAAATAGGGACAATATTGCAATTTAAAAGCTCAAATATGTGAATTCTTCCAGATGAATAAAATAAGTTCTCATTAGAGTCTCTGAGGCAGAAATGCTACCCCTAAGTCCTTCTCTGCACAGGGTCTGAAATCAAGGTGCTTGGGCCACCACTAAGGATATGAATTCTGGGCAAGTTAATCTTTCATTTTAAAATGGGAATTACAACAGTATTTACCTCGTAAGGTCGATGTAGAAATGACCCTAACCCTAGAAAGCAGAATGAGCAAGGACTCATTCACAGTGGCTACTATTATTACATTAAGTATTATGACATACAGCATATTTTAAAAACCTGCTAAAAACAAATCACAGGGAGGCTGTTGAGGGAAGTATCCATTTAGTAATCTCTATATGAAAAACCATTGCAAATGATCTCTTTTCAGACTGAACAAGAAAATGTTCTGTTTTCTCTGAGAATGTGTGCTATTTTATTTTCCTGGTAGACAATGTAAGTCTAGATATAAAAATATTGCTTTCTTTTTAACTCAAATTTATAAACAAAATTGAATCTATATCTCTACCTTCTGATTTTTTTTCCCAAGCTTAGATCTCCTAGGATACCCACATTTTCCATTATTCTGTTTTAATCTTTTCTTTAAATGTACTCACATAAGCCACCTCAAATATTCTACTGAACTAGGCAAAGGTGTGTATAAGCTCACAAACCAATCATCAAATACATTTTCTACTTGTTATCCATATTTTATTTGCTTACTTAGTAAAAGAGTATATAAATGAGGGTAGTTGGCAGAAATCATTATAAAGCCTCATAAAACTTAATCAGTATAAATCTATTTTACAGAAAGGAATAGAAGTAACTCTATTTCTGCATAAATTTGGGGATTTCTGCTTGTTGGGTCTCATACTCTTCAATTAAATATTTGATAATAATCTATGACAGATCATTTATAATCTGCAAAATACATATATTGCTACTGTTCAAAACTCTATACTTTCTCTATAAACAAATTTGCTTTGAACAATTTTATTTTTACTCTTCCATCCAAACACCAGCATTATTACAATCTATGTGCATTCTAGTTTATGGAATCTCAAGTAATCTGAGACTACAATCTCTCAGAAAAGTAAAAAACTGAGTTTGGATTTTCCCAGAGGCTCAAAAATGTGGAAATTCTAAAACGCTTCCCAAATGTAACCTTTAAAAAACCAAAGATAAGGCAGTTTTCAGGAAGACCCTTAGGCTTTGGAATTTCACTTCTTTACTGATCCAAAAAAAAAAAAAAAAAAAACCCTTGAGTCCCATGACCTTTAAGGAACAAAGCAAAACTAACCTATTTTGTCTAATGTTCTAAAATGGATTAAAATCTCAATGACTAAAGCATTTTTAACAAATGATTGAGCGTGGCCAGAACATTCCATAATTTTGTAAACACAAAAAAGTTATTATGCAATTACAGATATATTATAAATGTTTGTTGAATGGTTAAATGCTTCAATCAACTTAATTTAATAAATTCATTGCTACCAGTATTTTGAAAAGTGGTTAGAGTTCTGAGCAAGACTTAAAATGTATTCCTTCAAAGGGCTTCTTATCAATTTAGAAGCTTAGGGTGTGATTCAAAAGAATGTGGAGGGGAAGAGACATTGACTTTATCAGTTTATGGATTTGAGGAAGAGGAAAGCATATACACAAGGAAAGTATAAAACAATTACAAAATAATCAGAACATACAATAGAATATAAATGTACAAGAATAGGTACAAAATGTTACAATTGTTGAAAATATATCAGAATAAATCAGGGCTCTATATAAGTGAGGGGAGGAGTAGAAATTCTGCAACTTCCACTTAAAAAAAAAAAAGAAAGAAAGAAAGAAAGAAAAAAATGGAAGGGAAGTTAGATAACATGATTCAGGGGACCAGAACACATTATCTCAGTCATCTTAATCCCTAGTACTTTTTAAGTTGAAACTAAGTCCCTGATGCTAAGAATATCTTTTCAGGATGACTGACCCACAGACACAGAAACTCCTACCTCCTTAAATCCAGGTTCAATTATGTTTACTCAGCCAATAAGTATGCTCATGCTAGAGCCAAACATTCATAGGCTTCTGGAATCTGGAGTTATGCTCTCCGTGGTCCCTGGAATAACCTGATGACATGAATTTAGCACCCAGCAGCCCAAAGAGCAGCAGACTCACGTTAGGGGTAGGGAAATAGCCTCAGAAGAAATAGCTTACTCCACTTTAATTATTCAGAGACCTTCCTCACATTTGGCTAAAATCCACTTCCCTGTCCTTTTCACTGATTCATCATATTTTGCCTTTGGAAAAAACCAAACAAAGTAAACAAATCAAAAAAGCAAGGGCTCACCCTCACTTCATGCGACAGCGCTGTGTTCTTCTACCTTCTTGAGTTAAACAACCTCAGTTGAATGGTTTTTCAGATGTTTTACATTTTATTCACTCTTAAAGGCAGGAGAGTCTTCCTGATCTTTTCTAGAAAGTTATCACAATAGAGTTTGTATAACTGGTGGCTGAATTCCAGAAAACAAGTCTATGCAGCTCCCTTAATTAGCAGTCTATGTGCCTCATTCTACCATCTTCCCCTTTTAAACATGAGGAAACACCCATCTTTAGTCTTTCATGGAGTCATTCTTATAAGTGCTGCTGTTTAAAAAGCATTTCTGTTAACTCTCAAAGAGTTATCTGATCAGGAACACTTTCTCTCTCTGGCTTTCTGGTTAAGCACAGAAACCATCCTTATTTGGTTTTATTACAAGAATGATGGCCAGTGAAAATCAAAAGCAAATCAAAGGGGCTGCTTTAATCCGTAAAGGAATTTCAAAGCTATGGAGATTGAACTTGAAGTAAATAAATAAGAGAGGTCGGAGAGGATGGTTTCCAAGAGGTAAAGGCATAAATAAGATAATAATGAGTAAACTAGTATTGTATTAAAATTGATTTCTTAGACTTGAGAATGATAGATATGGATTTGGTTTTAAGTCCCTTCTTAATTCTCATAGATGCCCAATCCAGAAGCTTCTCATTTCATTCAGAAGCCCAGCCTTAATCTTTTTGACCTTGTCCTCCCTGGCTTTGACTCTGCTAGCATTCTCTGGATTCTCCTTTAAGCCCACTAGAAAGCTATCTTTTTGTGATAGGGTCTTTGCAATCTCATTAACTCCACATTTCAGTTCCTCCAGCATGAGAACGTGTAGATCCACTATCCTGGATAGATATATCCTATGTGGAGGTACCAACTTTAGCCACTGAAATTCAACACTCCCCACAATTTGTCACTATGCTTTTCTCCCTGCCTGTTCCTCCGACTATGGCTTGCATCTCAGTTCATGATAGTTACAGAATCAGCATTAACTGTATTTCCCCCTTAATTCCTGTTGCAACATTAATCAAGTACTAGATCCTACTACATACACCTTCCAAATTTCTCCCAAATCTGTACTTTTATCCCCATGTCCCTGCCAATGTCTCAATTTCTTTCCTCTCCAATCAGAATTACTTTCACATCAGAAAGACTGAATATATTGCTCCTTAGATCAAGAATTACACTCATTTGCACATTGATGGTTATTTTCACATAGTACATATTTTATATTGTAAACTCCTGTGCTTGATAATTTCACCTTCTATTTCAAAGACAAACAGTAAAGCCCTTCCAAAATCCTGCATGTTGCTTGGGTGATGAAAGAAATAAGAACAAAGTAGGTCTATGTTCATAGAGACCCCAGAGATCAGAAGGGCATCCATCATGAAAAAAGAGCAGGGGTGTGCATTTGAGAAAAGATAGGAAAGAGAGGGGGCTGGTTCCTTCATACTCTGCCACTTAGCCTTGAGTGCCTGTCACGTACTCAACCACATGTTGCGTTATTTTTAGTGCTCAACTCTGCACAATTAAAAAAAAAAAAAAAAAAAAAAAAAACTACAGTCTGAGTATTTTTCAGCTGAGTTCACTAGATGCTCAAGCCCAGCAAAAACTGACTCCTTCACATTCTGAGATTCTCTCCCAACCTCTAAGTGTATTAGCTCCAGAATGATATCAGCAGTTTGTTGGCAACTGGACATCAACTAATTTGTCATATGTTCTTGTTGTAATCTTGAATTGATATTTAAATAAGGGATTGCAATTTAATTTGCTAGACATTCATATTTAATCCTCTCTCAACTTGTTTACAAATTCCTTCAGTGCACAACAATGCATTATACATTCTTAATCTTCACAGGACCCTGGACATAGTAGATGTACATAGTAAACACAAAATATATTTATAGACAGGGTTTTCCCTTTCAAATGTCTTAACTGGAAAACATTTGTGTTACCATAAACATCAATTTCAGACTTTATTCCTTGGACTCCTTTAAAAAAACAGGCAGAAAGGCACATGTATATGAATCATCTTACTTCAGATCATGTGGGTGTGAATCTGAAAACAGAAGTAGACTGGGAGTAGAAACCACAAACAAAACTGAATTCATGTTACACTCTTTTCATAGTTCCTACTCAGGGAACCCAAAGTGATCAGAATGAGCCTACACAATGGAACTCATAACTCAGTTTCAAAAACTTAAGGTTCAAAAGCTTTCCTCATTCAGGACATGCATGCTAATGAGAAAAGAAGTTATTAAGAGTTTAAGTAACTTCAGGAAAGTGTTACTGGCAAGACAGAGAGGGAGAAGAGAGAGAGACATCTGAAACACTGACTCATATACAGCACTGAGAGAAAAAGGCTACACCATCTTCGATTTGCTCCAATGAATCACCAACATTACACTATCCAAAATCTAGAATCTAGACAGTCCAGAATCAGTGTGCTCTTAATAAAAACTGAATAAAATCTTTTAGAAGTAGAAACAGAAATCAGTTGATTTATCTTCTGCCTTTATCACAGGGGAATACTTACATTATCTCAGAAAAACAATTTGATTGAATTTTCCTCTGTTGTTTGTTATTGTTCTAAGTAATCTTCCATTTGCAAATGGCATAACATTAGATTGGGTCAATTTATGTTTCCTTATTTTCACCCAATCTTTTATGACTATAAAAATATAATACTAGTAAAATAACTGCATTCTGTTATTTGGCTTTCTTTCCATGAAATTACCTCAACAAGAACCAGGAAATAGGGTTCAAAGTAACAGGAAAAGCCCTTACACACCCAAAAATTCCATGCCTTCCCTAGCAGCCCTGTAAAGGTCACTGGATCATATATATTAAATTTTTGTCCATAGACTGACAAAACAAGCATAATCTCCCCTGACCATAAATCTTAGCTTGCCATTTGCATCCCTGGGCACTCTGGCTCCTCTACCCCGCCTGGAAAACAAGGTCAGTTAGTACAGAGTCTTCCCACACATGTATGATATTTGTCCCTTGTCCTCACATTGTTTCCACCCTGCCATCATCCAACCCTGTGCTAATTTCAAAATCCATTCTCTCTGCTTCTGTTCCCAAGCTCCCATGTGCTGTTTCTGAGAAAGGCAATCAACCATGATAACCCATATCCACTGGAATTCATGCCATTCATTCTTAGGTAAGCCCCCGAGTGTTACTAAGCAGCCTTGTTTGCCCCCAATTGACTCCCTCTTAAATTCTTCACTCTTCCAAATCTTCTCCACCTATCTCCAATCTCTCCACTCATCCTAACCTCCCTTGCTTTCAGCAAATGTTACCATCTACTTCACTGAGAAGATAGAGGCCTTCGGTAGTCTCCTTCTCTTTTTTAGATCAGATTTCTTCTAGATTATCACCAATCACTCTCTCCCAGCACCATCTCAAAAGGATAAATTGCTCTCTTTCCAAAGACTGGTAAAGAATTCCTTCAAGAATTTTACTCTTTCAGTTACAAAAACCCACAGTACCATCCTTCCATCCCTCTCCCTGCCACCTTTGGTCTACTTCTAGATCCCCTGGCTTTCCTCCCATTCATGTGGAGGGAGTGTTCACTCCATCCACTCAACAGAAGCCTTCCTTACATCTGTTTCTCTTTAATGACAACAACTTTTATTATATTCCATAACCACCAAATGTCCAACACTTCTGTGAGGAATCATTAGGAACTCTTTTTGTAGTTTGGTTGTTGTTGTTATTTTCACTATTCCTCCCTAGAGCACAGCCATTTCTAAACATCAGTCTTCAGTCCTTTCCCTCACTCTTGTGCCCACTCATCAGCAACCTGATGGTAAATTCTTGGCCTCGGAGACTAACCCCCACCACTGTCCTAGTTACAAATTCTCATTTCCAGCTGCCTATTGGCCCTCATGATTAAGGATGAGTTCCCTGGAATCAGCCTAGTCAAAAGACTCAAGTGGGGTGCAGTGGTGCATACCTATAATCCCAGAAGCTTGGGAGGCTGAGGGAAAAGGACTGAAAGTTCAAAGCCAGCCTCAGAAACTTAGTGAGGACCTAAGCAACTCAGAAAGACCCTGTCTCTAAATAAAATACAAAAAAAAAAAAAAAAAAAAGGGTTGGAGATATGGGTCAGTGATTGAGCACCCCTGGATTCAATCCCCAATACCAAAAAAAAAAAAAAAAAAAGTACTCAACAGCTCCTGATGTTTCTACTCAGGCTACAAAGCAAACCTATGTATTACCTTAAGTTTCTAGCTTTCCCCCATCTCCCATATTAAATATTTTACCCAATCATATCAATTCAGTTCATCAAAATGTGAGCAATGTGAATCTCAGGAGATTCAAAGATGATCAAGTAAAAATTGATGCCCAAGAAGGCTCTTGACACTAGCTAGAGCTCTATTCTGCTTCTGTTGTTGTTCCTAAATCTATTTCCTCGGTTCCTCTTTGACTGAGGCTGCCCTAGGTCTGCTACTTTTTTGGCAGCCCACTGTAATGGACTTCTCGAAGATTGCCATTTCTACCCTTGCTCCCTTTTCCAAGTGTCACCAGGTTTATTTTCCTAAAACCACGTTATCAGGTCTGATACTTCCCCCTTCTCAAGAACCTTCAATGGCTCACCACTGCCAACAAGAAAAATGTTCCTTTATACATAAAAAATACCATTTCCTCAGCAGGGAACCAAGATTCCTGAAACTGACTTTCCCCTATCTTTGCACTCATTCTCTGTTCCTCCATATGGACCATAAAATGTTCTTGGTGCAGTACCCAACATTTCATGTCTTGCTTTCTACCATCCATCTCCACAACACTGAGTCCTACAATCAGCCTAGTTAGAATTAAAACTTCTTCTTGAGGCTTTTCCAAATCCCCCTCTAATGGTGCTTTCTCTCTCCAAAGTTCTATCCTCACACATTCTTTGTGCCTCTATTATAGTACCTGTTTCTACACACGCCAGCCACAAGCTCAGGTCTCACCATGTTATCCCTTAGAACATTTCTGCACAGTCATCACCTCAAACAGCTCAACCTCTCCAAATGTTCTCTTAAATTTAATTCCTTCCTTCCTATCTCCCTTCCCACCTCCCTCCTTCCTCTTATTAGTTTTTCCCAAGTTACATTCTTCTCTTCTTCATGTGATTCTTTTTCTTCAGGAATAGAAAATGAATTTGCCATTCTGATAAGCCTTGCACTTCTAGAACTAAAGTTATAAAATGAACATTAGTTCCTTTACAAACAAAAAAGTTGTAAGGTGCTTGAAAATGCTCCTGAATCCTCTTCCAAATCCAGACAAGTCACCTTCTATTTTTCTAATTAAGCCCATCCTTTCATAATCATTCATATTCAAAAAAAGTGTTTTAAACCAGCTTCTATTCACTTTAATTTTGTTCTTGGTTATTTATACGTGGCTGTCAGAGTTGCAATACTAATTTCTCTGGGATTTACCATTATAGACATAAAAATTTAATAAAATATAATTCCAGCAATCTTTTGAGATTTATTATGGAGCTAAATATAATTTATCACTGTTTCTATGAGAAAGCATAATCCAGGTTCCAAAAGTCTAAATTGCAAATGAACACAACTCATTCAGGACCATCACAAGCTGGGATCTCCAAAGTGTAGGATATCGGGACAAGAATATCTACTGAAGTCGTGAAAGAAAGTATTAAAATCCCATTTACTTACTATCTCATACTTTTTAACTTTTACTTTGTACTTCTCTTACCATGTTCAAAATATATTTTATTTTAATACATATTGTTTTGAAAACAAATCAGCTTTTACAGGATGAATTCTCTGAAGTACTTTGTGTATGAACTGGTATATGTGATAAAAATTTGAAGAGAATCAGCAGAGAGTTCACTTGGAGTGATATGATTTAAATTTTGGAAGCTGAAAGGAAATTATTTTAGAGCTTTTTGAAGACTTTCCCCTCCAAAAATTAACATAAAAGGATTATCCTGTTCATAAAATCCATCAATACAACATGTCTTTTTACAAGTGCCTCCAAATTAACAATTCTCAGCTAGAATTAATTAGAGAACTCCTGGAGCTTGTTTAAATGCAGATTCTTTGGTCCCACACCCTGAGAATCTGATTTTGTAAGGCCAGTGTAAAGTAAAAGATGTCAGTAAACAGAGAAAGAGAGGGAGAGAGGGTTAGGGTTAGGATTTCTCCAGCTGAACACTGTTCACTGATGACATTTGGAGCCAGATCATTCTTGGGTGTGGGGTTGTCCTAACCTGTGCACTGAAGGATGCTGAGCAGCATTACTGGTCCCTTCTTACTAGGAACACACACTCCACTGCATCAGGACCACCAGAGGTGTCTCCAGAGAGAGGCAAATGTCTCCTGGAGGGCAAAATCATCCCCAGCTGAGGACCAGGGATAGAAACTGTCCAAAGATAACACATTTTGGGAAATGTCATCCTTAGAAGGATAAAACAATATGACAAAAGTAGAAGAATACTGATGTGCATAAGCATATTTTATATAAATTGAAATAAACAGGCTTCCCAAAAAGGAAATCTGATTAGCCACTATAAACTCCTGACAACTCAGCTAAGCTTCTAAGTCAAAGCTCTTCTTATGTAATTTCAACTTGAAGATTCTCTCCCTAGCTTCTATTTTAGATTATTTTTAATTAACTTCACTGGCATTTTGCATCCTGCTATGAAAAGTCCGCCTAATAGTCTCAGAGGACTCTCCCAAGAGAGAAGAGTGCATTAAATCACACATTATCACATTAAAGTATATTCCAGCACTCAAGAGTCCAACAGTCTACATCTTGGCAAATGCAATGTGGTGGGGGTGGGGACAGAAACAGGCTCAAGTGATTCACAATATCCAAAGCCTATTAACTGTGATGCATCTACCCCAGATGAAAAAGTTGTATTGATTCTCTACTTCAACCACATTCATCACAATGACATATATTTTACAGTGTGTGCTTCTACCTGATCTCTTACTTCTGTGTATGGAACCTTGGTCAAGTCACTTAAATACTTTGGATGCCCTTTCCCTCACCTAAAAAATGAACACCTTCTACTAAATTATTTCTCAAGATCCCTCTAGTTTATAAGTCACAAATGCATGAATGAAGCAATTAATTACAA
Organism: Urocitellus parryii; assembly: GCF_045843805.1. Lineage (NCBI taxonomy): Eukaryota > Metazoa > Chordata > Mammalia > Rodentia > Sciuridae > Urocitellus > Urocitellus parryii. Next base: position 40,389,158 of record NC_135533.1, on the reverse strand, counting down.
GTCTCTTTCAATTATACAAATTCTAGTAACTACTACACCAAAGCTCAAAAGCTTAGACTTTCAATGTTGTTTGATAACACAATGACTTTTAAAGTGCTTCTCAAAAAAGAAAACAAAAATGACAATTGGAGGAACCATATGTAAGACTCATTCTGTCTCAGAATGCAATGTGGTCCAAATTGTTCTTCACCTCTCAAGGAATTTGTACTGAATCTTCACATAAGAAGACAGCCCAATATTTTAAAAGTTAGTCATAAGGCAAACACCTATAATCCCAGCAGCTCTGCAGGCTGAGACATGAGGATCACAAGTTCAAAACCAGCCTCAGATTCTTAGAGAAGCCCTAAGCAACTCAGTGAGAACTTGTCTCAAAATATAAAAGGGCTGGGTATGTGGTTCAGTGGTTACGCATGTCTGGGTTCAACTCCTTGTACAAAACAAAATAAAACAAACAAACCAAAAGAAAACTTAATCAAAAATAGGAAAATCATTTTAAATGTCCTGTTTACCTGTTTACTTTCTAATTTCAGTAATATAGGTAACAAATCACTCCTGACAGGTCACATACCCTGCAGGTGTAGTTGTTTTGTTTGAACTGCACAAAAAAATAGACTTAGTGATTTCTAAAACTTGCAAGTTTTAGAAATGGAGAAATAACACATAAAAATCCAACTTCCAGTATCTCCTGAAATATCAGAAGTTATTAACTCACATGGCAATGATTGGTTAAAGGTAAAGAGTGTGGCCGCCTGGCCCATGAGCTCTCCAGTTCTCTGAAATCCCATTGCTTCTTATTGTCTGACACCTGTCCTGGTTCCTTCTTACAGCCTGGAGCATGTGAGCTCATGCCCTTGCTCTATAACAATCTTTGAAATACACAGGAGAGATTTCCATGCTCTCTAATGCTTTCAAAGCAATAGCAAATCGCTCAGAATCACAACAAAAATGCAGAACATTTTAAGAAGCAGAACTGTGCTCTCAATAAGGACACCTTTTCTAATTCCTAAATCTAAAAAGTAGAAGGAACTATACTGTAGGATTCTCAGCACCACCTGAAAGGATATAGAATGGAATGCTTTATTTGTTGGGGAGTACAGACTTGTGGATCTCTAAATTACTTCCAATTTTAAGGTCCTATGCCTTGGGATACAGTATGGATATCTCTTTGCAAAGATACTAGATATGTAAAAACCATCTATGTTTAAGTTCATACTTGCAAATTTGCTTAATTTTTCATGGGAAGACTTAGTTCACTTCCTTCTTCATTAAATGGCATTTTCTGTTAACTTTCTTAAAACATTTTTCTCACTGACCTACTCACTCCAAAATAAAGTTTTTTAAATACACCTTACAGAAACCTACCTGTTCAAAATACAATAGTTTAGTAGATACTGAAGATTTTCTTTTAAAAAAATCAACCTTACATCTATAATTAAATAGATCTCTATTTTTTAAAGTTTTCATAATTAAATGAATTAAAAGAAAAAAAAAGCAGTGTATGACAATGTTCCTCTTGAAGCTAAGGTAATTTTCTGATATATACATTACTAGTTTCCAGTCTGAGAGCCTGTGTGTTACATACAGCAAAGGTTCTACTTCAGGCCCTTTTAGATGCCCTGCTTCTTAAAGTCAGATCACATGACACCAGGCAGCTTTGCATAACACAGGTGCATTAAGTACTATTGCAGATTCTTCCAGCTGATTTTAAAAATGCATACTAATAAAGTTGAATATCACACATATTAACTATTTCCAAATCAAATTGTTTTCCTTGGGTGTTTGATGTTGATTTTTGACATAAGCATTGTTTAACAATAGTGATTAACAGCTCAAGTGGGAGCATAAACAGCCCATCAATGAGTAGATATGACTACTGAGGGCATGCCTAATGACAGGAAAATGATTGTGTTGACAATACAATGTGTAGAACATGGGTTGCTTCTGGGAAAACATATGTTTATCATTCAAGTTCTCTGCTTTTCTGCAGCTAATCATTTTTATTTTTTCTGTTTAGAAAAAAACGAGTCACTCTTTCAAAGCAAATGATAAATGTAATTCAATTTAACAGCCCTGGATGCCAGAACATTTTGATTTAACCATGGATGTTTCCTGCTTTTATCTACTGTGGCTTGAACATTAACTTCTTCTTTTCCATTTTTTGGTAGTTTAAATAAAGAAAAAACAAAAAACCAAGAAACTCATTACATTATTATGGGGGTAGGGGGTTGCTATCAGATATGCTTAAAGTCAAGACTGTTTGGTATATTTTAGAGTCCTGGAAAATTATTTAGTGTTTATCAGTCTCAGAATCCTTTACATTAAAATGGTCCTTAGAGAAAAATGTATGAAAAATGTAAGACCCAATGAAAACATTAAGGATACTACCTCCAAGAGAAGAAAGATGTTGTCTAACTTTGTTAAAAGCTTGTTATGGAAGTTCCCAAGAAACAGTAGTATTTTCTCTTTGGAAGAACACAAAGGATCTAATTCATTCTTGGAAAACGTTTCTTTTAAAATACTTGTTTATTTCAAAGCAAAACAATTATTGAAAACATACGCAGGAGTCATTCCAAAGTAATTGGTCACAGAAACCTGGATTATCAACCGGATGGCAGAGTACCCACAAGGAACAGATGAAAAGGAGAGCGCACACATGTTCGGGAGCTGGAGGCCATCCTGAATCTGAGGACACCAGGACTGGGCACACCTAGAGAAGTGCTTCCCAGCCCACACCTCTGAGTCTTAGGCCCAGCAATGCACATGCTTAAGGAAGAAGCCATCCTGTCATCCTGTTTCTCCGCAACCAAAGGAAGGGGGAGTGGAGGGACCAGCCCATCCCGCCCTCCTATCCGGTTGTTGATCTAGGGCAAGAATCCTGGGCGAACTCGCTTGAGTAACGTGAACTGTGCAAAAGTTCACAACTATGAGATGGGAATGGGTCCTCAGAGCACCAAACCACCCTCCCTATCAGTACACCGGGGACCCCACTTGAAAACGCAACAATGAAAAAGAAGCTCACAAGTTGCGAGCGCGCACTCACCCTGGGCGGGGGAGCCCAGCCGGCCGCCGCCCGCCTCGGCCGCGCGCTGCGGCCCCGCGGGCCCGGGAGCCAGGGCTTCGCCCGCGCTGGACATGGGCCGCTGCACCAAGCCCGCCGCGCCGCCGCCTAGCTCGCCGCCCCGCGGGGCGCACGGAGGAAGGCCTGCTAGGTGTCGAGTGCAGGGAACCGACTGCTTCTGGCGGAAAAAGAAAAAAAAAAAAAATGTTTTTTAGAGAAGAGCACACTCCGCCTGCGGGACATTCCCTCCCCCTCCGCTTCCCTCCCTCAAACTCCTCCCCGGGGAAGTTTTGATAGGAAACCTGCGAGGAAAACTGCTCAGAGTACAGTTGACAGCGGCCGAGCCCGGGGGTGTTGGGAGGGGGCTGTAGGAAGAGAGATCCGGCTGAGGAGAAGCTGGAGGAGGAGGTCAGACCCCTCCTGGTCCCGGCCGGGGGCCACCACCTACCTCGGCCACCTACCTCTGCATCCCCCTAGTCGCTCAAAGCCCCTTCCTCCGCCTCCTCTTCCGCCCCGGAAAGTTAGCGAGGCTCTGGCAGCGGCCGCATCTCGCCCTGGTGGCCTGACGACGGCGGCGGCCGCCCCTGCGCGTCCCTCCCGCCTCCCTAGGGCTCAGCCCAGACGTCGCAGTGGCGGCAACTGCGGCAGCGGCGGCGGCTCTGACTCCGCGCACTCCGCCCCCTCTTTCCAGCCAGCTCACTCTGGCCAGCTCCTCTCCGACGAGGACTTTTGCCCCCCTCTGTCTCTCTTTCCCGCCTTCCACCACTCCTACACTCCTCTCCAACACTTCTCCCTCTGTTGCTCCTTTTCATCACATCCGGATCGGGGAGGACTCGAACTCTTGGCAGCGGGCCCTGGGCTCTGCCGCGCGCTCCCTCGCGCTGGGAGCTGTCTGGGTCAGGAGGCCAAAGCCGGACAGGGCTGGCGCGTGCTCCTCACTCCAGCGCTGCGCCCACCCGGGCTGGGGAAAAAAAAAAAGGAGGGAATGAGCAGTTTTCTGGCTGACCAGTCGTCCCCTCTACCCTACCAGGAATGTCATCCAACTCTTTGTTCCAATCCTGACCCCAGACCACAATCTAAAGGAGTGCCCCCACGGGAAGTTGAAACCTTTAAAATGGACTAGGGAAAACGGCAGGGTGGGGGGAACCCACATATCTAACTTTCCTGGTGGGACAGGGAACACGTGAATTTGAAAGCTTGGCTCCAGCTGAGCGTTTAATCTCAGCCTTATTTTTCATTTATTCATTTCGGTCAAACAGGATCCAGGATCAGGTAAAACCGGTTGCGGTTGTATGAGTCCAGTGCAGACATCTAGGCAAGCAAGGTAGACACCCTTGAGGACAAGCTGGCACAGATCCCCAGTCTGACCTGTTGCAGAATGCATTCCTCTCTGGACCACTGACTGTCTGTGGTGAGATAAAACTTGTGGTTGGGAGTAAAAACCTGATCAACTTTCCGAATGTAGCTCAACCTGATGAGCCAATAATAACAGGTGTAAGGTTAATTTGTAGAAATAAAGTATTTGAATAATATATTCAGATAACTTTTGCTCTTTATGTCGTCATGAGAGAAATGCAAAATTTAGTTGACAAAACCTCCACCAAAAGAACTCAATTCTTTTTTGACCCTAAGACTAGAGAGGAATCAGTAATGTTATCAAAATTGAAGAAAATGTACATTGGATTCACCTTCTTTCTATAAGTACCATGAATAGAAGTATCCCAGGAATTTTATTTCTTCAAAAAGTAGATTTTATTCCAATTGATTGAAAAGAGCCATCCCTTATCTTTAAAGAGTCAGTACACTTAAATTTATTTTCAATTGTCCTGAAAACACTGGCCTTTGAAGATTCTTTAGGACTATGTTCTCCAAAAGACATTTTGGTAAATGATCTATAATTTACAATCCCCTCCCTCTTTTATTTTTTTTTTTAATTTGGAGGTTTCAGATATGGTGTCATAAAGTACCTTTACTCTCCTAAAAACTTGTAAAGGCCTGGACTATTTGGAATCTGTTGGAAGCAGATCAATTTGGACGAAGGCTGTGTTAGTATTGAGAAATGTATGGGAAGACTCTCTGTCTACTGCAACACACTCTGTACTCAAAGGAATTGGCTACAAAGCAGCTGCTCCAAAAAATTCTGTTTTATTCTTTTATATCTCCTTGCCCGACTTTCTTGATTGTCTCACAAACATGCTACAGTTGAGGGATATCAGAAGTGGGTTCTAGAAAGTCATAGTCAGTGGTGAATATTTGGTTGATTTAATTTCATATTATGCTTAATGCTGCCCATGTGCTGGGTAGTTCAGCAAATACTCCTTCAACTAAATTTAATCAGTGGGGAAGAAACAAAATAAAAATAAAAATTTTAGGAACAAATGAGTAGCTGTGTTGTAGAATCACCAAGATGGTCGAATGCTATATCTTGCTCTTGTGTGACTTTGAGCAAGTTTAGTAAATCTCTCTATGTTTTGGTTGTCTCATAAAATAATAAGAGAAACTCTCATAGAGAGATTTACTAACTTGCTCAAATATGGTAATTTCATAGGATTTGGAAGAATGTCAGATTATGTGGGAAATACTTTTAAAAAATATTAATTGTTGGGCTGAGGATGTAGCTCCAGGGCAAAGCACTTGCCTAGCATGTGCAAGATCCTGAATATTATCCTCAGTACCACAAGAGCAAATAAATAAATAAACACACACTCACACACACACTCACACACACATACATCTCAACTACTGTTTTTAAAGAAGAGAGTACAACAGTGCTTACCAGATGCTGGAAAGGGTAGATGGAAGAAGGGATGAAGAGAGAATGGTTGAGAGATACAGAGGAACAGCTGGAAAGGAAAAATAACTTCTAATATTCTATCACAGTGAGTAACTACGGTTGACAACAAGAATTATATATTTAAAAGAGCTAGTGTAGAGGATTTTGAATGTTTCCAACACAATGTAATGATAAATGATTGAAGTGATGGAAATGCAATCTGATTATATACACTGTATACACAAACTGCAATATTATGCTGTATACAATATGTACAATTATATATTAATTAAAAACAAAAATAATATTCAAAATATTACCTATTATCACAAAAACACAGCAGGAGCATTTTGATGGGTAAGGATAAGTATGGCATAATGACTCTATCACAAGGTCCATATCAAAATACCAGGTATTCTGGCTGTTTTAGTCAGCTTTTTTTACTGCTGTGTCTATAGGATCTGACCAGAACAACAGTAATAGAAAAGGAGTTTATTTGAGGGCTCACAGTTTCATCTGGCTAGCTCCATTCCCTAGGGCTTGAAATGAGGCTGAATATCATGGTGGAGTGTGTGGCAGAGGGAAGCAGTTCACATTATGGTGATCAAGAATCAGAGAGAGAAACTCCACTCTCCAGATACAAATATATATCCAAAGCCAGATCCCAATTCCCACCTCCTCCAACCACACTCTATCACTTTAGTTAATCCCATCAAGAACCAACTCAATGTTTAGGCTAAGGCTATAACTCAATCATTTCTCCTCCAAACTTTCTTGAATTTTCTCACATATGAGCTTTTCAAGGATGCCTCATATCCAAACCATAATACTTGCCATGTACTTTACACAAACTGTATTAATTAATTCTTCCATCAACCCTATAAGCAAATTGCTAGAATTGCAGTGCTAGAAGAAAAGTTCAAGTTTGTCTAATTTCAAGGCTATCCTGCTTCTCTAGGTAAACTCAGGTCTTTCTGGGGAAAATCTAGGTATTCGTGAACTTGGTATCTGTTATACCAAGTGTTACTCTTGGACACCTGAGAGTTCCCCAGACTGTCTCTGTCCCCATCCCTTGCTTCATTTGCTCATTCTAACTGATCACTTAACTTGGTTCCTAATGAGAACTATAGTGCCCACATCTGGTTTGTTCACTGGATGTCACTTAGTGAACATTTATGTTCACCTAAAATTTGTATGTTGAAACTTTAATCCCAGCATGATGTATTGGTGGGGACTTCTGGAGGTAATTAGGTCATAAGATTAGTGTCCATATAAGAAATACAAGAGAACTTGCTTTTCCTCTCTGTGTTCTCAGCTATAGGAGGACCTAATCACTTCTTCAAACCCCCATTTTCTAGTTCTGTCATTTTGATGATTAGAATTCAACATAAGACAGGGAACACAGAGAACACAAACATTCAACCAATACAAGGGAATGTATTATACATGTAATAGTGGATAATGTCATAAAAGCTGCTCAAATGTTTTAAATTATTTGGATGCTCTGAGATTGGAACTAGGACATTCAATAAGGACACTAAGAGTGAGTCTGGCAGTGGGAACTGAACCAAATAGTCAAGGGTGAGAGATGAAGAGGTAGAGGAATCAGGGCTCTTCCAGGCTTCCACATTTAGGTGGACAGTGGTGGCATCACCTACAGAGATGGAACCATTCGAGAGAAGTAGATCTGGGGGGAGTCCTGCAAATGATGCAGTACTGCAAGACAACTCGTTGGAACTGTCCAGTCTGCAGCAGGATATGTGTCTGGAATACAGGTGTATTGGTGGTAATTTACTAGCTTGAATGCTATGAGTGCCCAAGGCAAATGTGCAGAGTAAAAAGCAAAGGACCTAAGGCACAGCTCTGCCCCTAAATTCCAATAATGACCTTACTGGCTCCTACCTTTCTCCATACCCTTCCCAGTATCACGATACTGTTATATACCTGCCTTGGAGAAACACGGTTACTTAGGTATGACTACTGCTCATGCCTGCCTATTATCCCAGATGCCCCAGAGGGTGTTCAGTAAGCCAGATTTGCCATGTCTCATACTATATTACCCTGGATGGGTATAAACCTTCCATGGAGACCAGTCTTCCCATGGAGCTAAATGCCCCAGTTTTGGATCAAACAAACCCCTGCCTTTGAAATCCCAGTGTGCCTTATAATCAGTCCTGACTAGTGATGTACACATTAATGATAACAATAGATGGACACACAGTGAAAGAGGTCTGACATGAGCAAGGCAATAAAATAAAGAACTAATCAAACCATTTGTAAAGCATCCTTATGGACCACTTAGTCTTTTATCATTCATGCATTAATACCCATTGAACACTTACTGTGCACTTACTACATGCCAGGCTACACATTAGGTTCTGGTGGTACAGAAATTTGATTTGATGTCTTGAAAAGTGGCTAAATTGGTTTTTACTTGAACAGAGACTTATCTGCAGAGCTACAGTCAAAGTTAACTTATTTACACAGATATCTAAACCAGAAGTCCACAAGTAGGGTATATAATTGTGTAGTCCTCGGTGGAGGGAGGGGAGATGTGGACCAAATTTAAATTTTTCTTTATTTTTATTTATTTGTTTGTTTGTTTGTTTATTCTGATGCTGGGGATTAAATCCAGGGCTTCATACATGCTTCGAAAGTATTCTACTGCTGAACTCCATCCCTAGCCCTTTTGTTAATTTCATTTACAGAAAGGATCTTTCTAAGTTGTCCCAGTTGGTCTCAAATTTATGATCCTCCTGCCTCAGCCTCCTGAGTAGCTGGGATTACAAGCATGTGTCACTATGCCCAGAGGCAGAAAATTTTAGAATAGAATGAGCATTTATATTTGTTTTTATTCTGTCATTTTGAAGTTCATTTCTGAGTATGTATTCTAGGATGTATGACATACTAGTATAAGAGTACTTGAGTATATAGAAACATGGATTTGGGGCTTATACACCAATATTTTATCAATTGATTTGTTAAAAATAAATGATTTAAATGTTTTAAACTATTTAAGGTATATTCATACAGCAATTCTCAGATTATAGCAAGAGTGGTTTTTCTAGAGAATATACTTCCTCATTTATATAGAAGCATGACTGTAGCAATTCCCAAATCAAGGACCTAGAAACCAGAAAATAATCACAATTGTCTAAATATCTCCAGTAACTTTCATGATCTTCACAAAGTTCCAACACAAAAGCCACAGAGACTTTCTCTAATCCTATTTGTCCTTTTGTGAATACACATCACTAAACAAATTTTATTTTCATTGTTTTAGATTACAGTATATTAGAAGAAGAAAATTTAGGGCGCAGAGCTTTGGGGAGAAGAAATTAGCTGAGGGAGCTATTAGGTCAGTAAAAATGACAGCCAGAGAAATGACAGCTGACAGACAAGGAAGATACAGGAAAATAAACATGTTATAACAACGCCTTTGTGGATTTAGCTCAGTGAAATAGTCAGCGTTCCTAATGAGGGCTTGAGTCGTTAAGGAAAGAGCTAGTTATGTGTTATATTCTGTTTTTCAGGGAACCAGGTCAATATTTTTACATTTTAGAAAAAATTCCATCAACAGTTTTCAAATTAAAAAAAAAGAAAAAATGCTGCTATTTAAAAAAATAAATTTCATAGAATAAGAATTGTGTAGCTGGGAGGGAAATCAGGAATCCTGATTTTTGGACTAGTTTTTAATTGGTTGTTCCACTTTCTAGAACTTTATTCTATGAGGGGATGTCAAATGTACAGTTTTCTGGAATCCCACCTTTAAATACAGTACTATCTTCTTTTTATCTTAGGTTTTCAACCAAAACAACGACAACAAATAAAAAAAAAATCCTGGTTCTGGTTCTTCTACTTTTTAAGTTTGAAAAGTTTGAATATTTCCAATCTTACCCATCTCCTTCTTTAGACATATAAAGAAATACAGAGAAACAAAGTGCATTTGAATAAGTGTGAATAAGTGTGTCCTGTATAGCAAACCACATGGCAGGTGCTAAAGTTTCAAAAATAGAGGAAACGCTGTTTTAGTTTTCTGGAGCTCCTAGTCTGCAAGGCAGGGGGCAGGGGAAGGCAACAGAGTCTAAGAACACTCTATTGTGATGGTCCTATGGGAGCACAAAGGAAGTGACACCTAACTGCTCAGCCGTGGGTGGGGGAGTCAGTGGATGTTCCAGAAAAATGATAACCAAGTTGAGTGTGAGTGATGAGTAAAAGTTGGCCTGTCAAAGATGTCAGGGAATTCCAGATAGAAAAGAGAACACCTACAAAGGTACAGAAATGACAAAGCCCCGAAAAGTTAAATGACTGGGCCAAGTTTCCTTAGTGAATTAATTACAGAGCCGGTACTGAGAGCCTAAGATTCTTGACATGCGGGCTCCTTGCTCCAGTTATCTCTAGCATACATGTAAATGAATCCATCATTTCTAAGTAATGGTGGAGCAAGGACACACCTGATATTATATTTAAGGGGTTCAAAGATTTTCTATTGTGTGTGTGTGTGTGTGTGTGTGTGTGTGTGTGTGTGTGACTAAAAAAAAGATCATGCACCAAATCTCCTGTTGCTGAATTAGCTTCACTGGTCCTCCCACTCCTTAGTGTCCCTTTCAGCAGGCTGACTTCTCTGGCCTGGAGCACTAGCCTTCAGGGTGGCTCCCTGCTGTCACTGCATTTTCCTGCTTGTGTTTTAAAGGAGATGTGAGAGGGTTCAGTGGCACATGTCAGATAAGGACAGCCTGGCTAAAGACAGAAATGAAAATGGAAATAACAGATATGGCAGACAATAAGCAGACTTTTTGCTTCAGATATAGAAAGCAATCCTAAGTATGTCATAAGAATAAGGATTGCGGGAAAGTAGTAACTACAAGAAGCCTTTGAAAGTGATGTCTGATCTGCTGAAACCGCAACTGGAAATAATCTTAGCATGGTGATCTTAATAAAATCTTTAAATGACAGAGAGGATGAGGATTCTTTTGTTTTTATGAATCTAAATTCATTTAGATTCTCAGGTACATTAGAAGATTTTAACTGATATTTTAACCACCGCCTATATTTCTCCAAATTTTGTATTAAGAAACAGATACTAGGTGAAAAATGTAGGATTGTAACTAAACCATATTGTTCACCCAGTCAGGAGATCTTTAATCAACTCTGGGGAAAAGGCAAAGGTGTCTTAAATTTTCTCTCACCTCCTGTTGTTCTCCTCTCTCCTACTCTGTGTCCCCTAAGCCTTTGGAATCTCACATCCTCTTCACTTTCGACCCCAGCTTCTAATTTTAGACTTTGTGAAAATTTGTGCCACGTTTTGAAAGAAACAAATTTGACTTCACATTTTAAACACAAAGATATGAATAACTCATAGTCTTCTAGAAGCAATAATTCTGCCCTTATATACCTGTTGCCCCCCAAATATATCCAAGCCCACAAGAAGACATGAAAAGGCCTACTTATTGCCACATTAAATAACCATAACTTTCTTGAATTTGTATTGATAAATTACCAGTCAATGCAGCAAAATTATAGAAGAATTAAACATATTGTGAGGTTATATTGGGGGGGGGGTAGGGGTAGGTATCTTACACAGATTCCTAAAATCACACAGAGGTGACTACCAACTTTGTCTTTCTTTAAGATCAGCAACACCAGAACACTTCCAATACAATAGCCAATCCCTACCAAGGCAAGAAATTTTCCTTACCCAAGCTTATACAGACTAAGCTGATGGTGTCCTCTTAAAGAGTATGTGCATTTCCTAATCCCCAGAACCTGTCAATGTTACTTTATTTGGTTAAAGGCTTTCCAGTGGTAATTATGTTGAATATTCGGAGTTGTAGAGGTCGACCTGTATGATCCAGGTAGCCCTTATTTCAGAGGCAAGTGCCATATAACAGACATATAGAGAAGTAAGAGAAGTTGCTGTAAAGATAGATACAGAGACTGGAATTAAATGGCCTTAAGCCAAGGAATCTGGCAACCATCGGAAACCAGGAGAGGCATGGAGTGGATTCTCCCATAGATCCTCCTGATGGATTCAGGATAACAGACAAATAAACATTTTATATTTCCAAAGGGATAAAATAGAGGAAATTCATTTTTTGATCTTTCATGAGTTTAATATATCATTCTTGTGGTGCACAGAGATTTCTCAAAAAGTGATATCCTCTGCTTATGAAAATCTTGCTTCCAGAATTATGAATGAGTTTGACTAAATGAGTTTGACTAATAATCTATATGCACACAGTTTAGTGTGTTCTCTATAAACCCAATAATAATTTCAAAATATTGAATAAAGCAAATATAGTTTATTCTCATATTAGAAATACTTTAAAACTTTTCCCCCAAGATTTTAAAAACTGCTTAATAATAGTAGTATATAGGATAAGTTTTTTAAACTTATTTGAAAAATAAACTCTAAAGTTAAGTGGTTATGTTTAGTGATTCATGATGAATTCTTTCATTGACATATCAACTTATTTATGGCTATTTTTATAAACTATTAAAATACATAATGCACAAATTTACATTTCCAAAAGTAATTTGGAAAACTAAGAAAAAAAATTTAAAAAAAACTTTATGTAGATGATATACTCAATACCCAGCTTTATACTTTGCAATGCAAATTTAATAATTTATAACTAAGGAAGATCATTTCATTCTACTATCAGTCAAAGTTTATATTATATACTACAAATAAAATTCTGAGGTTGTTTTTCTTTGTTACATTCCTCTATAGCACCATGTAAACTTTTCAACTTTATTTGAAGGTAAAAACATTTTATACATGTTGAAGCCAGGAAAATATAATTTATCTTAAAATAGTGCCTCACACTTAGTATCTTCTAACCTGGAAGTGTTTGTATGCAGGTAGAATTCTAAGAAGAACTTCAGTGATCATTTTGGTCAGCTTTTTTTTTTTTTTTTTTTTTTTGGTGCAGTGACAAAAAAACATATTTGGGGTAAATACCCAAAAGGAATAACTTAGAAGAGGAAAAATTTATTGGGGGCTCACCGATTCAAAGGTCTCAATCCATAGATAGGCCAACTCCATTGCTCTGGGCCCAAGGTGAAAGCAGTCCATCATGGGAGAAGGGCATGGGCATGGCAGAGGGAAGCTGCTCCTTTCAAGGCAGGGTCAGGAAGGAGAGAGAGAGAGTGACAGGAAAAATGTACTGTTCCAGGGTAAGCCCCCAGTGACCCACCTCCTCCAGGCACTCCCCACCTTTCTACAGTTACCACTCAGTCATTGATACTAGGATGGAGTGATTATGTTTCCTCTTTCACTATGCAATCACTACCTCTGAACATTCCTGCCTTAACACAGGAGATTTGGAGGGATACCTCATATCCAAACCACAACAGTGATCCTCACCTCCTGTCTAGTCAGTCCTTTCTCTTCAACTTAGTAATTGGCTTCTAATGAATAAAAACAAAAAGTAAAGGAAAATCTCTTCTTTGGCTAGGTTACAAAAGCCCAACACTTTCATCTTGTTGTCTCTCTTCTCTCATTCACTCCCTTGTCTTCTCCTTTCCTGCCAAAGCCTACACACAGGAGCCTGGAAGCAGATCCTTTTTAAGCTGAGCTTTTGAATGGGACTAACAGCTCACCTGACACCATAATTTCAGCCTGTGAGAGAGACAAAATATAGGAACATCTTGCCTAGATTCTAGATTTACAGAAATTTGGGGATAATGAGTGAGTGTTGTTTTAATCCATTCAGTTTTGGGGTAATTTTAGTGCAATAATCAATGATTAATGCAATCACTTAGCCACATACTTTTCTCTTTCTAAATGAACAGAGGACAACAGAATGCCCTTCTGAAGCATTGAGAATCAAGCCTTGGTCCTTGCTTCATGCCCAGCACTTGTGATGATGTTTCAGAAGCAGAAGATCTTAATTATTTTACTTCTTAACCCAAATAAACACAGAAGTTGTCTTTCAACCTAAGAGTAAATATGTGCCTTGTCTCTTAATCTGAATTTTGTCAACATATTTATGAGTAAATAAGTTTATTCCTTTTTCTCCATAAAGCATCAAATAATCTGATATTTTAAATTGATATGATGAAAAAAGTAACAAAATGAAAAAAGCATACAATTGTATATATCTTTACAACTATCACCCAAATTATGCTATCAAAAATTTCCTTCGTCCCATGAAGTTTCTTCCTGCCTTTTTCTATATTGCTCCTATTTGCCTCTCCCCAACTAATTTCAACTAATCAAAACACATTAGTTTGCCTTAATATAGAATGTCTATGAATGCACTTAAAAACTCTACATATTTTTCTGTTTAGTTTAACATTACAAATGTTATATAATTTCATGATGTTGCATGTATTAGTAGTTTCTTTTTTGTTACTAATTATTATTGCATTTAAGGGGATATACCACCATTTGTTTATCCATTTACCTGCTGATGGTCATTAGGTTATTTGAAGTTTTTAATCTGTAATAAATAAATCTATGCTATACATTTGAGTACACATCTATGTATTATATGTTCTATTTTCCTAGGACCTGGATTGGGGGGTATATCTAGGACCTGGATTGTGGGGTATGGGTATGGATAACTAAATGAAAAACTGCTATGGAGTTTTTCAAAGTGATAGCATTTTACAATCCCATTAGAAATGTGGGAGCATTACACTTGCTTGTCCTCCTTGGTAGCATATCATTTTGTCAGCAATTTTTGTCTTAGCAATTGGAGTAGGTAAAAGCCATAAATTATTATGCTATTAATTTGAATTTCTTTGGTAAGTGATGAGGTTGTGCATTTTTTCAAGTGTTTTTTTTTTGACCATTCTGTGTACTTTGCTGATTTTTATATTGATTTGCTTGAATTTTTATTGTCATTAGTATGGATGATTACATTATGTGTAAAATATTATACACCCATACACATAATCACTCAAGCCCTTAATAGATATTTGTGTAGCAACTATTTTTTCCCAAACAGTGGTGTGTCTATTCATATTTTTAATGAAGTTTTTCCAAAGAGCTGAAACATTCAGTTTTGATAATGTCCAGTTTATCTTTTTGTAAATGTTATGGTTTGTGCTTTTTGTACCTTCTCCAAGAAATCTTTGCGTAACTTGGGGTTATAAAGATAGCCTGTGTTTTCTTTGAGAAGTTTTATCTTTCTAAATTTTAGGTTTCTGATCTGTCTCAGATGGTTACTTCTGTGCATGCACTGAGATAGGAAGGAGTCTCAACTCACTTTTGTCAAATGGACATCTACTTGTTCCAACATAACTTATGGAAAAAACTTTCCTTTCCACATTCAATTAATTTGTCAGTATTGTCAAAATTCAAATAACCATAAATCTGTGGATCTATTTCTGGACTCTCTATCTTGTTCCATCAATTTCTTTTCCTGACATTACAAGGATACCACATTGTAACTCTAGTTTTAAGTTTTAAAATCATATAGTACAAGTCCTCCACTGTGTTTTTTTCTTAAACATTGATTTGGCTATTTTAAATCTTCTGCTTTTTTTAAATATAAATTTTAGATTAACCTTGTCTAATTCTTAAAGATGACTTGCAGGAATTTTGAAATGGATTGTATTCAATCTTATGTCAATAAGAAAATTGCCATCTCAACAATATCAAGTCTTTTAATCAACAATGATGTTATATTTCTCCAGTTATTAATATATTAATATTTTAAAATTAGTATTCCATTTTTTGGCAAAAATAAATAAATTCTATATATTTTATGTTTTGATTAAGGAATAAGAGTTAGAAAGAGGTCAAAATGAGCTTTATAGGAGATATTAAAAGAGTTATAAGACACTAGGATAAACAATTCAATGCATAAATTTTCTCTAGCTTTGAAATTTGGAGGAAATGCATAAATTTTACAGCAAAATATAAACTACCAAAATTAGCACTAGAATGGAAAACTGATCATATCTGTTACCTTCGAAGAAACTTCAAAGGTATTCGAGATCTAGCACCAAAAAAAGGCACTAGGACTGGTGGGTTCATCACTGAATTCATCAAACCTTCAAAGAACAGTTAAATACCAAATATACTATTATAGGTTAAAATAAAGAATGAAACAGGCTCCTGTTCATTTTATAAGAGCTAAAAGAGCATTAACTCCTAAACCTGATAAGCATCATAAACATACAACATTACAGATAAATCTTACTTATGATTCTTCATTAAAGTTTAAAATAAAGTACTACCAAATAGAATCTATCATGTTGCAAAGAATAATAATCCATAATAAAATGGGATTTATTATAACAAAGCAAAGTTGATTCCTAGTTAGAAATCTATCAACTTAATGAAATATGTCAAATAATTTAAAAAGAAATGTTACATTGTTATCTCAAATAATGCCAAGAAAACATTTGATAAAAAATGACAGTCATTACCTATAAAACTGAACTGTAATGCAATAGGCTTTTAAATAAAAATCAAGAGCAAATATTACTATAGCTAATACTAAAGACAGCTGTTTTGGTTAGGATCTGAAATGTCCCCCAGAAAACTCATTGTTGGAAACATGGTTCCCAGTATAACAAAGTTCAGAGGTAGGACTTTTAGGCAATTGCTAATGCTCTGACCACATCAATGGATCAATCCATGGATAGTTGAATAGACTGTCGGGTAATAACTGTAGGCAGGTGGAGCATGACTAGAGGAAGGAGGTCACTCGGAGTGTTGTCTTAGACTATATCTGTCCCTGTCTCCCTCTTTCCAGCTGAGCAGTTTTCCTCTACCACATCCTTCCACCATGATGTTCTGCCTCATCTCAGGCCCAGAGAAATGGAGTTGTTAACCATGATTGAACCTCAGAAACTACGAGCCCTAAATAATTTTTTTTTCCTTAAAATTATTCTTGTCAGGTATTTTGGTCACAGCAAAGAAAAGCTGAATAATGGACCAAGTTCATTATTTAATAAAAATATTAAAAATGTTGTTATTTAGTATTTAATATTATTCATAGTATTAATATAGCCGGATAGACACATATGACATATGTATTTTAATTTAACAAGAAAATAATTTATTTAATAAAATAATTCTGATATAACAAATTATCTAGAATATAATAAATTTACACTTATTTTAAATCATTGGCATCAACAATTTCAAGTGGATTTAAAATTTAGAAAGATTTTAATGTAAAAATAAATAAATGTAGCCATGCATGGTGGTAAATGCTTATAATCCCAGCAGTTCGGGAGGCTGAGGCAGAAGGAGCTTGAGTTCAAAGCCAGCCTCAGCAATTTATGGAGGAACTTAGCAACTCAGTGAGATCCTGTCTCTAAGTAAAATACAAAATAGGGCTGGGATGTGGCTCCGTGGTTGAGTGCCCCTGAATTCAGGTCCCCCACCCCACCCCCGTAAATTAATTAATTAATTAAAGTTTAAAAAAGCAATATAATAATGTGTTAGAAGTAAACAAATATTTTGAATGTAAAAACCACGACAATATGAATCTAAGCAATTACACATATAATCTCTAGGTGAAGGGAAACTTCTCACTGGGTTAGAAAATCTAGCAGATTCACACCTATATCCTTCTACTCATGACAACTTCTGGGAATTGATCCCATAGGAACATAATGTATAATGTTGTTTGTGGCAACACTATGCTTGGAGAAAAGAACTGGAAATCATGTGAATACTCATCATTAAGAGTAGTTAAATGTATTATGTCACAGTCCACATCACAGAATACTTTGTAGTTACTAAAGAGAAAGGATTAAAGTTCAGCTGAAAAAATTACCTGTGGATATTGTTGATATGCAAAAGCAAAATATAAGCAAATGTATTTAATATACTATTTTTAATATATACATATATATGTAAATATATTATTTGTAGATGGACGCAATACCTTTATTTTGTTTTTATGTGGTGGTGAGGATCAAACCCAGTGCTTCACTCATGCCAGGCAAGCACTCTACCACTGAGCCACAGTCCCAACCTCTTAATAAACTATTTTTTAAAACATAGACCAAAACAAACAAATAAAAAATCCTTAGGTTTAGACATGAATATGCATTAATGTACATATATATTACCTAACCTAATATCTGCTATATAAATTTCAAGGGTATCATTCACATATGGGAAGCTGTGTGATATGTTGGCCATATAATTTTGTCTGTTTACAGAAACAGATATAGAGGCCAAATTGATATAATATGATTGTGGATATGGATGTAAATACAGATGTAAATATAATACACAGACATAAAGATAGATTTAAATGTGACCATATGTATATAAAAGTATAGAACATGAGCACTAGGTTAGTATTTTGGGTTACTTTAGACAAGAAGGAGGAAATACAAGGAGGTATGTTACTGAGGGAAAGGAGGGGAAAGAGAGAAAAAGAAAAAGATGCCTTGTACATGTGTATGTGTATTCCCAAGATGTGTGATTTTACATCATCCATAAATTTATATTTTTCTGTTGTATTGAGATAAATAAAAATTAAAAACTCAAAGTAGTTTATTTCCAAAATAGTAATGATCTTTAACAGTTATAATGAGATTTTACTTTATGCCAGGAACTATGCAGTTTATCAGCACCAGCTCATGGACATGATTCAGACTGACTTCCTATATAAATTGAATTCATGAGCTAGTTTCTCATTTCTCTTCAAATTGTCTGTTAGAATCTAAGTATCAGGGCTGGATATATAGCTCTGTATTTGCTTCACGTGCACAAAGCCCTGGGTTCAATCCCCAGACCTGGGTTCAACCACAAAAAAAAAAAAAAAAAAAAAAAAAATTGAAGTATTATTGTGCTTGTTGTTTGTCTACTTGCTTGACCTGGGATGGATAACATTGATTCTTCATCTAATATAGGAAGTTGCATTTGCTTGGGTCTTGTTTTCACTTGACGCTAACCTTGACCTTCACATGCAATCTTTTCCTCAACATTGCTATAATCAGTTAGGAACCTTTGCTAGTAAGAAATGGATGGGAAAAATATACACATATATAAGGGGGACCACTAGAAAAATCACCATTTAGAATACTTAAGTAGACAAATCCAAATCAAAACATAAATTGTTATGTCTTTGAGTAAGTCACACTTTGCAGAGCAGAATGAAAGAAAGTGGTTTATAAAAAGAAAAAGAAAGTGCTTTCAGGGGGTGATTTTTAAAACCTTCATCTATCAGCTCCTTATTCTGTAAATTCTCCTGAGTATTCAGATTTGGAAATCTATATTCTTTTTTTTTTTAATCCTCTAACTATTACAACTTTTAATATGTGTTGGAATGTGCATTGGTTCTCCATTGCTTCATAAAAAATTTCTCCAAAATTTAGTGGTTTTAAAACATTAACTTTTATAAGAAATAGTTTCTGTGTCAGGGAACTGAGCATGGCCCAATTGTGTCGTCTTGGCTCTGGGTCTCTCAAAATGCTTGTCACCTCAAGCTGAATGGGAAGGATCCACTTCTTAGCTCACTCATAATATTGATGTCAGAATTGAGATCCTTGTGGGTTCGTAGGCTGAGGTGCCCACTTTCTCCTGAGCTATTGGCTAGAGGCCTTAATTCCTGGCCATGTGGGCCTCTCTGTAAACTACCTCTAGTTCTTTTTCAGACACATATCAGAAGGAGTGCAACCAAAACAGAAGACAGTGTTTTAAAGCGAATCACAAAATGACATCGCACTTCCTATACCACTTTCTTTAGATTAGAAGTAGGTTTCTGATCTAGCCCACATTGAAGAAAGTGGGTTACTACTAAGAAATGGAGATCATTCAGAGTCAGGTCAGAAGCTTCCTACCACAGTGTGTTTAAGTAGCATAACATTTCTGTGATATTGTCTACTGAATCCTAATGTATGTATTTGAAAGTCTTTTAAGCCCTATTGTTAAAAAACAAATATAATACTAAGAATCTGTTGCCCAAATCTTTATTCTATTAAACAATTTTATTGAAATGTAATTGTGTGTTTTCTGTGTTGTTTTTCTAAGAAATTGTTGCCTAAGCTGAGATCACAGATTTTCTGTTTAATCTTTTAATGAATTGTATTTTAAATAGTCAAACTTTTGGCACAAAGTTTTTCTTAACATTATTTTGTTATTGTTTTGCTACCTATAAGATATTCTGTGATAATTCATTACTCTTTCTTCATGGGGGAATATGCAGAACAATTAAGCAAGTCTCAATATATTTAAGAGAAATGTAATCATTGAGAATATGTTCTCTGATCAAAACAAAATTGTTGGAAAGTCATAACAATAATACATCCAAGGAAACTAGATATAGGAAAATCTTTATCTATCTATACTCAATCTGTCTAGCTAAGAGCATATCAACTTTGTTGATCTTTTCAAAAAGTCAACTTTTCATTTGAAAATATCCTTATTACTTGACTGTTTCATTAATTTGTATTCTTTTTTTAAAATGTACATTTGATTTAATTTGCTTCAATCTATTTCCCACCCATGTGGTTCCATCTTGTTTTTTTCTATGGGACTTAGGGGCAAAGAACTAATGCAAGAATGCTAATCATTATGATGCTTGCTATGAAAAGTTCCTTGTTATCTGATCCAAGGTTCTTGTTTTTTCACCCAACATCTATTAAATAATAAGTGGTTAATTTAGCATCTTATAAGTAGATAAAAATCGAATCAGGGTCTTACGTGGTTAAGAATTATTTATTTTTCCTTTTTAATTTTATTCATTCTTGAAGAAGTAAGAAGCCACACTGGATAAGTCCATGTGGAAAGGGAAAGGGTCTGCAGGTGGCCTCTAGGACCTATCAAAAATCTCAAAGAACTAAAAGCCTCCTGTTGGCAACCATTGAAAAGCTGGAGACTTCAATCATAAAGAAATGAATGTGACCAACAACATGAATGAATTTGGAAACAGATTATTCCCAGTAGATCTTCCAGAAGAGAGCTTAGGTCACCTGAGACCTTAACTATACCCTTGTAACTCTGAGCACAGGACTTACCTAAGTTGTGAACAAATTCCTGACCCATGGGTTCTGTGAAATAATAAATGCATGCTGTTTTAGCTGCTACATATGTGGTAATTTGTTATGTAGGACTGAAAACTAATGCAACATTTATTGATTTATTTTTTTAGAATGTGTCAACTTCCTGGTTCTTGGTATGTTATTTTAGATCACATCATGTGCATTGACAATGATATGTTGTAGAGATGCTGGATTATATCCTATTTTTTTTGAAGAGTGTTAGAAACTTTGTTTTAGCAGGCAATTTACTTGATTTGTTTCTCAAACTCCAAACATTGCCTATGGTTTCCCTTATGAATGGTATGGAAGTTTGAACAGAATTAGTCATACTCAGAACCCAGTTTTTTTTTTTCCCTTCCTTTGGCTCTTTCAAGGTTACCCTTTATTTTCTTATGACAGAGTCTACTTTGAGCTTTGTGTTACTATTTCTTAGTTCAGAAAGACCATGGTTTTCTGCCTTTGGTTCCAAACATCCAAAACCTAGGCATTCATATCCTCCCAGTTCTATCATTCAAGATTTGATTCCCTCCGAAAATCTCTCAGCCTTTCCTCATAGTCTTTATTCAGATCTTCAGGTGTTTGTTTTTTGTTTTTGTCTAAAATTTATGGCTGTACTCTGTGAAAAGTTCAATCTCCTAGGAACTTATTTTTCCATAACTAAAGCAGCCTCACCAACACCATACTTTGATCAATAGATCACAGGTGCAAATATCTTCTAAGTATTTCACTTTGTTAAAACGTGAGTTATTATATCCAATCTAAATAATTTCTATGCTAATGGACTAAATTCTATAAGAAAATACTATCCATTGCATGACTGTGCATTTATCAAAGAATGCATAAAGGATTGCTAAGTCTGTAGTATGTATTTAATATGAATTCAGACATATCAAAATATGTCTTTTTATTGTTATTGTTGCTTCATTATTTTCAGTGAATGAGTATTAACAAAATCATGTATTCTGCTTTCTGTACTCTTACTATATGTTGAACCCATAACATGTATCTATTATTCTTCATACATATTCAGAGTATATCTTGTAACAATTCCTTTGGAACTGTTATCCACATACATTGTGAATGCATATTAACAGCAGAATATATTTACATATTATGATTTCATATTAAATGCATAGTAAAATATTTATGAAATATAGTTACAATATTCAAAATCTATTTACTTAAACATATTACTATTCTACTACTCATTAAATGTTATTTATAAATTTTGTAGTGGAAATTAGCAGAAAACTCAGATTTTCAGAGGGCTACATTATCAAATAAAAAAAGTTTTTTTTTTTTTTATTTTTAACAGTTCCTTCGTGCTGATGTTCTCAACAAAAGAACATAATGTATATAGGTAAAAGAATAAGCAAATTTGGTTGTAATGAATATATTTTCATTTTGAGCTCACTGCAGAGCTCTTATTTTTAAAGGTCTTTTAATAGATGCAGAAGTTCAGAAAAACTCCTCAAGTTTTACAAGATACAAATGGAACAGAATTTTTAGCTATTTAACAAATTATGTGGTATTATGGCTAACCAGTTGTTTATCAACTTTGAGAATCCACAAACAACCTAAAGTCACAGTATGAACCCAACATATCCTTTAGTTTCCTTAGAAACCTTTGAATGTTAGATAGTTTCTGAGAAAATTAGAGCAACAAGTGCTGCAAGTTTTTGTGTGATTTTAAATACCATGGGTAGTGCTACAGGGCAACTGCTGAAGTTGAATGACTTTTAAGGAACTAAGAAATTCAAGAGCTATTTGGAAAAGCAGAGTATTTATGTATCATTAGCACAATTAAATAAAAAATTACAATAACACAAAATGAAAGAGATAGACCTCTGCAGTGAGGAAACTTTATAAATATCATTGTGCAATCCAAGACATGTAGTCAGGAAATGCCAACTGCATGCCATTTTCTCCATCGGTGCTAGGGGTTCAATCCAGGGTCTCACATGTACTAGGCACATGCTGTATCACTCACTGAGTTCTAAAGTCACTTCATAATCTAAATAATATTGCTTCAGTCTGTAGTTATTTGTCCCACTCAAGTGATTAACACAAAATGCCAAGCAGCAAGTATCTAATTTCACAAATAAATATAAGACTGCATCAACTGCAAATAAAACTGTCACATCATCCCAAGCATTCTTCTAAGTACAAAATGTTTACATTTATAGGAAAGTCGCTTTTTGTTCAATATGATTATCAAGTTAGTATCAAGATAATTAAAATTATCAAAAATATCTGTTGGAATGAGTACTGGAATTAGAAACAGGAGAAATAAGAAATGTATTTATAATACATTTATGTTTTAGAGAAAATGATGTATATCATTATAAATGTACAGTGGTAAATTGTATCCAAGTTACATATTTATCCCAAATAAAGCCTATTCTATTTTCTATAATTTATTAAATTTTGACCAGAATACATTTGGAACTTATTTGTCAAAGGAAGCCACTCCCAAGACTAGGTGAAAAACAGATAAATATCAATGAATGCATTATTTTAACACTTCTTATTGATTTATGGAAACTTCTTGTTTTGGTTTTGTCCTTACATAGTGATGGGAGGTTTAAAGAAGCAGTTGAAAAAACAGTACAAAGCTACTTAGCTTTCAAATGTCAGAAGCCATGTCTATCTTAGACCTGAGAGTACCTTCTGTATCTTGCAAGTGCCTGGTCTAGAGTAGGCATTCTGAACATTTACAAATGAATGAAATAAATGAATGTCTTAAAATTTAGCTCTTTTTTGTTACCTTATGTAGTATCAAGTAGATGAACCTGTATGTATCTAATTGTGTTAGAACTGCAGTGAAAACAAAGATATAGGTGACATAAAATAAAATAGTAAAATTATTACATAGTATTTTTCAGAAATATAATGTAAGACAAGATCCCCAGACTCTATGAGAGACATGATTTTGGGTTCTGTACAGAATTCTTCTATCTTCCAAGTTTGTCATCACTGAGCCTTGTGCCAGCATTACATCGTCTATAAAACTACCTGGCCAGAATCCATTTACTCTTAAGTTCTTTACAGCAGTAAAACTTATATAGAAGTACATCCTCAAAGGTCATGGAATATTTCTTATTGTTAATGGATGATAAATTATTTTTCAAGCTGTTATACAATTTTGAAGCCTACTGGTGGTGTAGATCTATAAAACAAATGATCTGACATTCATATTTCAACTAGGTACTGGTCACATACTCCACTGCTGCTTCTAAATTTTTATCATTACACTTGTCATCTTAGTATTTAAAGATCATTTAATTTCATCTTTCTTTTAAATAGAAAGGGAAAGATGAAGTAAAGGATGAAAGTACAAATGACAGATGGAGGCAAATATTTCAATTCCTACAAAAATTATCAGGTTTCCACTCTTCATAAGGAATGAGAAAATTCTGAAGAACTAGATACAGACAAATAGTCTTTGAAAGTACAAACCCATAAAATGAATAAAAGTTGAAACCAGCTGACATTATAAGACATAAAAGTTAGTTCTTCAGAGTAGATACCATGTTTTTGTATTTTTTCACTCCTTTAAAAAATTAGTAGAACTTTTCTCAGTGTGGAGCAAATGTACTCAGTTAATGCCACAATGATTAAAAACAATGAAAATTTAAAAAGCAGGGAACAGGTAAACTTTTGATAGGAATATATTGAATGTACATACTTTAGGTGAAATTTTACAATTGAAACAATCAGCAAAAAGATGGATTTCCACTTAAATTTTGTCAATATCATAGATACCTTGAAACAGTTTCAAAATACAACATTCATTATAGATCATTTTATAGAATATTGTATTTTTAAAGTGTTTCAGGTTATCAATGATATCAACAAAGTTTAAGTAGACGCCCTCTTTTTCTTGATTTGTTTCAGTTGTAAGTATAAGAAGATTCTTCTTTCAGCAAAATGATGTTGTTTTATGTGGAATGAAGCTGATGAGGAAGGAACAGCTCTTTTCCTTTGAAACTAATGATTGACCTGAGAGACAATGACAATAGGTAGAGCCATGGTATTGAGTGAGTAAAATATAAAGCAATGTAGCCTTCCCATCCCTATTTATTTGTTTGTTTTAATTAGTTATACATAATAGTAGAATGCATTTATGCAATTTGATATATATATAGATGGGGTATAATTTCTCATTTTTCTTTTTTTAATTAATTTTTTATTTATATATGACAGCGGAATGCATTACAATTCTTACTACACATATAAAGCACAATTTTTCATATCTCTGGTTGTAAACAAAGTATATTAACACCAATTCGTGACTTCATACATGTATTTTGGATAATAATATCCATCACATTCCACCATCATTTCTAACTCCCTTCCCCCTCCTTTACCCTCCAACCCCTCTGCCCTATCTAGAGTTGATCTAATCCTCCCATGCTTCCCCCTCCCTACCCCACTATAAATCAACCTCCTTATATCAGAGAAAAAAATTGGCATTTGTTTTTTTGGGGGATTGGCTAACTTCACTTAGCATTATTTTAATTAGCATAATTTTAATTCCTTTTAAAATCCCAATGACATTCTTCCTTGAAATAGAAAAATCAATGATGAAATTTATTTGAAAAAATAAGAGACCCAGAACAATTCTTAGCAAGAAAATTGAAGCAGGAAGCATCACAATACCAGACTTTAAACTATGCAACAGAGCAATCATAATGAAAGCAGCATGGTATTTGCACCCAAACAGACACATAGATCAATGGTACACAAATACAGTTATCTCATATTGACAAAGGTGCCAAAAATATTCACTAGAAAAAAGACAGTCTATTCAACAAATGCTGGGAAAAATGGAAAACCACATGTAACAAAATGAAATTAAATCCCTATCTATCACCCTGCAAAAAACTCAACTCAAAGTGAATCAAAGAATTAGGCACTAGAACAGAGACCCTGAGCCTACTAGAAGAAAAAATAGGCCCAAATCTTCATCATATCAGCCTAGGATCTGACTTCCCTAACAAGACTCCTAAAGCACAAGAAGTAAAATGAAGAATAAACAGATGGGATGGTTTTAAACTAAAAAACTTCTTCTTAGCAAAAGAAACAATAATGTGAAGAGAGAGCCTACAAATTGGGAGAAAATCTTTACCACCTGCACCTCAAATAGAGCATTAATTTCTGAGATATGTAAAGTACTTGAAAAACTAAACACAAAAAACAAATAATCAATCCATTTAATAAATGGGCAAAAGAAATGCCCAGATACTACACAGAAGAGGAAACACAATCAATTGACAAATATGTGAAAAAATGTTCAACATCTCGAGCCAATAGAGAAATGCAAATCAAAACTACTCTAAGATTTCATCTCACTCCAGACAGAATGGTAATTACAAAGAATTCAGGATCAATAAATGTTGGGGAGGATGTAGGTATTGACAAGAAGTTGTATTTCTCCTTGATTTATAACATTGACTCAGCTAACCAACAGGATGGATCCTCCATGAGATCAGGAAACCATGAGGGTGGATGTATATATCTCCTTGTTGCCCTTTATGTCATAGTACCTGCATTTCAGTGGTCAATGAAGCCTTTGGAGAGTGAGGGATAAAAGTCCAGGGCCAGAGACTTCTACATTTTATACAGTAGGGAGGATGGCAGTCTGTGGGTGATTCAGTCATTGGCTTTTTTTTTTTTTTTTTTGAGTTGTCACTGTGCTATAATTGTGTACTTCTGAGTTCTGCTTGACCTCATCCTGGGCCCAGAACAGTCTATACAAGCCCACAACAGGTGGTCATTCGCCTGTCATTGTGCTACCCTTCCCTGGGATCTTCAGAACCGTTTTTCATTCCATTTCACATGCACATTCCATGAGGGCAAGTTCTTAGTCTTGTTCATTTTTGAACCTCTAGTGACTTCAATTCCACAGCCCAGAGTAAATTCTTAGTAATTATTTGTTAACTTAATAAATGAAGGCAGGAGTTTCTCTTGACCTTGAAAATTAACTTTTTAAAAGGCAGAGAGGAATGAAGGGAGGGGAGAGTGTATGGGAATAGGAAGGATTATTACCCTATGAACATATATGATTGCATGACCACTGTGATTCTACATTATGTACAACCAGAAGAATGAGAAGTTATGCTGCATTTATGTATGATATTTCAAAATGCATTCTACTATCATGTGTAACTAATTAGAACAAACTAAAAAAGTATATAGTATCATAAAAAATAATAATAGATCCTTTCTCAGGCTTTGAACCACCAGGAAACTCTATGTGTGTGTGTGTGTGTGTGTGTGTGTGTGTGTGTGTGTGTGTGTGTGTGTGTATTCTACATTACTGACTGTGTATTTATTTTTTGTGGTACTGGGGATTGAACCCAGGGTGCTCGACCATCAAGCTATATTCTCTGTTTGTTATATTCTCTGTTTATTTGTTTATTTTGAGCCAAAGTTTCACTAAGTTACCAAAGCTGGCCTCAAACTTAAAATCCTCCTGTTTAAGCATGCGAAATAGCTGGGATGACAGACATGTGCCCCCGTTTCTGCTACTATGTGTGATTTTTATGATTATTATTCAGGGTGCCTCTTCTCAATTGCTTTATGACAGTAAATGGATGGATCTGGAGACTAGCATTCTAAGTGAAATAAGCCAATTCCCAAAACATCTAAGGTCAAATGTTTTCAATGATATGTGAAAGCCAACCCAAAACAATGGGGGGAAGATAGAAGTTCAATAGATTAAGCAAAGAGGAATGAAGGGAAAGAAATGGAGGAGAGATAAGAAAAGAAAAGACAGTGAAATGAATCTGATATAATTTTCCTATGTACATATATGAATACACCACAGTGAATTCCACCATCATGTATATCCACAGACTGGGTCCTAATAAAAAAATATATATGCTTGTATAATTATCTCAAAATGGGTTGAACTGTCATTTATTACTGAAGAGAAACAATAATAAAAATGTTCCTCTTCTCTTTGAAGATCGTGTGTATATATGTGTGTGTATATGTAATATAATATATATAATATAGTATAATATGTATTTATATATATAAATTACTTCATAAAAATCCTTTTACGCTTTCTCCTCCTTCCTTTTCTCTACCTCCTCCTTTAAAAATGACTTTAAATAGTGCCATAAATATCTGTTTTCCAGATGTGGATACTCTTCCTGAGGACACAAAACTTAATTGTGCTGTGGATACTCTTCCTGAGGACACAAAACTTAATTGTGCACTAAGACAAAATGTGGTAGAAGTTATAACAAGGAAATAGTAAGATTAAATAATTAAGGAGAACCAATTGCTTTTGCTGGGAATGAGTGGAAGGTGATCCAAATCAAAGTGTACTACACGCCTTCCCAAGTTAGAGAGGTTGTCTGAACACAAAGCCTTTACATTACAGGGCTAAACATCTAGAAATAAATGAACTCATATAATCCATGAAATCCCATGTTTTAATCAGCTTTTTTCATCACTGTGACCAAACGCCTGACAAGAAAAACAGAGGAGGGAATGTTCATTTGGGGCTCACAGTTTCAAATGCCTCACTCCACAGATGGCCAACTCCATAGCTCTGTGCCCAAGGAGAAGGAGAATATCATGGCAGAAGGTTGTGGTAAAGGAAAGCAGCTTAGGACATGACACCAGGAGGTAGAGAGAGATCTTCTTACCAGGGACAAAGCATATACCCCAAAGGCATTCCCTGAGTGATCCACCTCCTTCATCCACACCCTATCTGTCTATAGTTACCACCCAGTTAATTCTTCCAAGTGGATTAACCCACTGATTGGGTTAAGGCTCTCAAATCTCAATCATTTCACCTTTAAAATTTCTTGCATTGTCTCACACATGAACTTTTGGCGGACACCTCATATCTAAACCATAATACCTCGTGATTCTCTTTCCCCTATTTCTTTTCCCACTGAACATCCACCAGTAGGGCGGCTTCACAAAGGTAAGAAACGAAGTAATCCTGTGATCCTCTAATATTGTGCCTATAAACTTGGACAACAAGGATGGTAAGATTAGAAAAATAGATGAAAGTTACAAAACTTTTACTAGGGAAAATCCAAATCAGTGCATAAGAAGTAATGTTAACAGGGACATAAATGTAAAATTTATACAAATATCCTCAGGTGTTGGCTCCCAGTAAATGAATTTTACTTCAGAAAAGCATAGAGATTGGACCAA
Organism: Urocitellus parryii; assembly: GCF_045843805.1. Taxonomy (NCBI): domain Eukaryota; kingdom Metazoa; phylum Chordata; class Mammalia; order Rodentia; family Sciuridae; genus Urocitellus; species Urocitellus parryii. The sequence goes on along the minus strand of NC_135533.1, from coordinate 40,360,176 downwards.
CATAAGTGTGAGTCACTGTATTTCCCAATCATCTTGACTTTAACCTATGACTCATCAGGCTCCTTAGTTTCTTCTTCCAAGTGCTTTGTGAATCAATACTCTTTCTTCTTCTTTCTCCCCACCTCCCACCACATTCCAAGAACTCATGACTCCATACTTAAAATTGTCTACTAGTTTTTATGGCAATATTTTTCTTTTTTTAATCCATTGTAGGTGCTAAATATGAATTAAGTCTTTTGAAAAACTAAATTATGACTAGTCTTCTTTCTATTATTTTCTGTTTAGCAATTTCATTCAAAATAAAGTTCAGAACCCCCAGTCTATCTTTCAGGTCTCCGAATTCCACTCATCCATCTTTATGTTGATTCTTTTCAACCCTGAAGCCTTGTCTCCTTTCCTCCAGCACTCCACACTCACTCCTGAAGGGTGCTCAGGATCATGCCATCCCTTTGGTTAACAAGATCTTCTACCTTCCACTTTCAAACTTTGAGTATTCTACTATTTTCATTAGTCAATGTGATTCTGATAAAAGTTTTCATTTTCTGAATCATATTCCTGGGCAAAATGTTATATATGAACACTAAGGTTTAGAGAAGACAAGCAACGGCCACTGTGTTCAGGAAATGCTTTCCTAAAAATTTGGTACTGGATACAGATATCATAACATGAGCAGAATTTTGAAAAAAAAAAAAAAGCAAACAGCACAATTTCCCTTCTTTTATAAAAAGAGGAAGATTGGAATGGTGGGAAACACTAGGAGATCCTAGTTCAGATTGTCTTTGTTCAACTTCTGTGTGTCACACATGCTATGTCACCATGGGTTAAATGTTGGCTATGACTCTAGCTCAATTTTCTCCTCATAGGGAGAATGAACAGATTGGTTAACACTTAGTAAGTGTAAACCGTGCAGAGTACTTTTATGTAGTAATAAAATTAAATCACATAAATGATAAATATTTCAGCAGTACTGGCCAATAGAGACATTTTTAAGATATAAAAGGAATGAAGGAATGGATTACTTAATGAAAGTTTTGGGATATAAAGAGAGAGAAGATCAGGACAAGGTGACATATAGTCACTTGATGCAGCAATTATCATGGTGTCCCTTTCTATTAGACTGTCTTTCTGACAACTCATCGACTCCCACCAAAGGATCAGACCCAGAGCCAAGTACATTATAAAGGCAAACAGGATACTAATAACAATGACCCAATAGTTGATAAGAATTGGACATAGAAAATGTTCTATATAATTTCACAATCTCATGAAAATTCTTATCATTATGTATTATTTTCCCGATTTTAAGATATAAAAACCAGGATGCTGAGAAATTAAGCTATTTTCTTTGTTACAGCAGAGAGATTTCGGTGTAATTGGATGAATCCCATATTGCTACCTCTAGTAGAAAACTCTGTCCTGAATCCTACATTCCAATTTTCATCTTCTGGATGGATGTTTTTTTCCAACTTAAACCTGAAAGCATGCACTTTGCACTTACTTTCTTCCTGAATTTGTTTTTCTATCTACCTGACTTCTTCAGAAAATTATCTATCCTTTCTCTTGACTCTTGTAAAAACTGCTTCCTCTCTTTTACACTGGTCACTTCTTGTTTTTTGGTGTCATACGACAGATGACACTGATAATGTAAAGTTGATCAATTTACTCAAAATGAATGCAGTCTTCCTCTTTTGTGGTCCACTGTTCAGCAGACACAGTGATGAGCAATGCCTGTAGCTGAGCACAATTAGGTTGATTTAGAATCATGTTTTCCATGACATATTAAAAGGGGTGTTCTGAAAGGGGTGTTCTGAAAGGGATATTCTGACTGCTTCTAGGGTATGTTATATCATATATAAGGAAAAGAATTGAGAGGGGACTAGTGTGGATGGGGAAAGGAATCAAGACACTGGATTCAGAAAAGTGTTGGACATGAGGAAACCATACGAATAGTATCATAAAGTAAAATAAATTTCAGAATTTTCTCTTTCAAAAGATGACTTTTGAAGGTGTTTTGCATAAAGATAGGTATTTGATATTTCTATGTGAAAATCAGTGCTTTATATTAATTACCTTTCCTAACTAACCTTGTCAGTAAGAATGTCAATTCCAAATTTAAGTCTCAGGAGTGCAAGGAAGGATTAATACAGTGATTCTTAACCATTTTTCTGTAAGGATTTAAGAAATCAGTGAAAAGTTAACCATTTGATGGGTCTTGCATGTTTGTATTTCTCTAGTGTTTAAGCTTCTTGAGGATGGGTAATTTATAGCTAACACTTAGGCTCTTATGTGACAAGTAGAGAGTGATGGTACTTTAGTGATGACTAAAGATATAAACTTATAATGCTTCTGCATAGACACATTAGTTGAAACTGTGTGTTAAAAAGAGCTATTTGTGGAAGAGTGTGTAATTTGTTAAAAGAGTAGAACATTAACAAATGCCTAAATGAGAGGCAGGGAGTAAGAAGAGGATGAGAAGTTAATGCAATAGTTGGGAGAAAGAAACCAGAGATGTCAAAGCATATTCAGGAACCGTGTTAGTCAGTTTTGCATCACTGTCACAAGTACCTGAAGAAAAACAACTTAAAGGAAGAAAAGTTTATTTTGGTTTGCAACTTCAGAATTTTCAGTGCATGGTTGTCTGATTCCATTTTTTTTTTTTTTTTTTTTTGGTCCTGTGGGGATGCAGAACATCATGGAGGGAGTTGTGTGACAGAAGGACACTCACTTCATGGCAGCTAAGAAGGAGGTGCAGAAACAAGACATAACTTCCAGGGCAAGTTCTCAGTGATCTACTTCTTCCACCTCCCGCACTAATGTCAAATTATTAACCACAGTTTATTAATCTGATGATGAGATCAGAGTCTTTACAGTGCAGTCTATTCCCCAAAACCCTACCTCTGAACATTGCTGCATTGGGGAACAAACCTTCATCATAAGAGCTTTTATGAGACATTCCAGATCCAAATCATAGCTTTCCTTCCTTAGCTCCCCAAAGTTCATACATGTTTCATAATGCAAAATGCATTCAGTTCATCTCCAGAAGTCCCCAAAGCCTCAACAGTTCTGGCACTGCTCAAAAGTCCAAGTCCAGTGTCTTCTCTTAGACTCAAGGCAAATTCTTAATGAGTCATTATGAAAATTGTAAAACAAGTTACATACTTCCAGTACATAATGTGGCAGAGGAAGAATAGCTATATAGAAAGGAGGGATAGGATAAAAGCAAGACCAAAATCGAGCAGGGTAAACATCAAATCCAGGGATCATGTCTGCTGTTATGGTTTGGATGTGGAGTGTCCCACAAAAGCTCACATGTGATACAATGCAAGAAGGCTCAGAGAAGAAATGATAGGGTTGTAGGGGTCTTAATCCAATCAGTGAATTAATTGCCCAGTGGGGATTAACTGGTAACTGAAGGCTAGTAGGGTATGGCTGGAGGAGGTGGGACATTGGGAACGTGACTATGGGGAATATATTTTGTGCCTGGAGAGTGGAGCCCTCTCTCTGTGCTTTCTAATAACCATGTGAGCTACTTCCTTCTGCCACACTCTTCTACCATGAAGTTCTGCCTCACCTTGAACCCCAAGGAATGGAGCTGGCCTTCTATGAACTAAGACCTCCGAAACTGTGAGACCGCAAATAAACTTTTCCTCCCCTAGAATTGTGCTGGTTGGGTCTTTTAGTCACAGCAGGGAAAAAAAAAAACTGACTAAAACATCCACCATCTGGTGCATGTGGTGGCAAGATGTAAGCTCCACATGGGGGAAGTGGCCCTGCTTTGCTGCTTAGTCCACAGAGTGTCTCTCAGGTTGGATCGGCTTCCTGCCTGCAGCTTTCCTTCATAGATGTCTATAGTCCTGGCATCTCTAACTGCTAGGGTATGATGACAATCATGGGAACACAAGGTTAAGAGCATAATTCTATAAAATGAGCCAACTGTGCTGACCACTACATACTTTCTTTGCCGAAAAGCAATTGACCACAGCCCTGCCTGGCCTAAGTGGACAGGATATGTCACATTCCTCAGCAAACTGAGGCAAGTGCAAAGATCAGGCAGTCAGTGTAGGTAATGAATGATTGGAGTAAGAGAGTGAGGACTGGTTATCAAGGAGAGAACAATAGGTTGCTAATGGTCAACCTTTGCGATTGTGCTCCTCAGCACTCTGAGTTGCTAACAATTAACCTCCATGCTCCTGCTCTTGGTCATGAATACGGGTAAGAAAGAGAAGATAGTGATTAAAGAGAGAGATTCTGGGGTCTATAAGAAAGCGAGTTGCACCCACTCCTGTGGCTCTACACTGGACTTCTCTTCAAAGAAATCTGCCTGCCTCTCTCACTTTTCTTAAATAAAACTTGCTCTCTTCTCCTGCCTCAGTGTCTCTTGCGTGTTTATGCCTCAACTCTGGGGAACAAGAACCTGTTCCTGATCTGCACCAGATAGTATCATAACTTCCTGGGGCCTCCTCTGTAACTTTGGATTTACTCTCACAGCTTCATATATCACCTCACAGGATACCTTCAGGGATTCCACACTCTGTCACACGAACTGCCTGGCCACTTAGACTTTGTGTTGAAATCTGGGTATAAGCCTCCATGACCCTGTGGCTCTTCACGCTATGAAACCAGTACTTCACTGACAAAGAATAGTCCTTCTCAGTAGCTAGGCACCCTTGGACAACAGTTTCAGAGGCTTTCAAGTTCCTGGGTAACTGAACACAATGAAATGGATGCTGGGGAAACACTTTTTACTTGTTTCAGTAGGAGTAGGTCGTCCCTGGAACTCTCTCCTCAAAGAACAGTCTTTTTAAAAAGTATGCATTTTTACACTGTAGGCCTATGATGGATATAATCTTACCGATTCCTGAGATGCCCTCAAGCCACCTTTCCTATTGTCTCAGTGCAAAGTATTTTGCAACTTGAAGAAGGAAATATTAGTTTTAACTCGTGGTTGGCTAGTTTCATTGCTTTGATATTGATGTGAGGCAGGACATTATGGTGGAAGGGCATGGCAAAGAAAAAATTCTCAGCTCATAACAATCAGAAAACAGAGAAAGAAAGAAAAGAGAAAGAGAGAATGAGAGAGGGGAAAGGGGTTTGCGAACAAGATATAATCACCAGGGGCATGCTTCCGAGGACCCACTACCTTCAACCACATCCAAACTCCCAGTCTCCATCATCTCCCACAAATTCATTTAACTGTCCCATGGACTAATGCACTTAGGAATTCAGAGCCTTCATGATTCGATCACTTCACAAAAGACCTACTTTTGAACTTTACTGCATAGGAACAAAGTCTTCAACACGTGAGTTTTTGTGGAACTTTCCAAATCCAGACCATAACAGGAACAAAGAAATATTTTCTTAGACTTTCCCCCTTTTTACCCACACTGCATCCTTTAGGATTTCATGCCCCTATGCCCCAATTCAACATGCTTCTGTTGGGGTTCCAATTGTTGTGCACTGCCAGTAGTCACAGAATGGGCATGATTGTTCCCTGAGCAATCATGGTGGATAAAAGTTGATCCCAATGAATCCTTACCAGATGTTCATAGAAAATTGCTAGAAAAGATCTCTTCCTCCATGATATAAAGATTTAAAGACTGTGTGTGTGTGTGTGTGTGTGTGGAGAGAGAGAGAGAGAGAGAGAGAGAGAGAGAGAGAGAGAGAAAGAGAGAAAGTGAGAGGGCCCATAAATAGAAATAGACTGACAGGAGAGATGGGGGAGATGATAAGAATGGTACTATCTTAGGTTTGGTTTACCTGAGAAGGTAAGCATCTCTGTTCTTCCCAGTTCTGTGAGCCAATATAGTCTCTTTTTGCTTAAACAAATTTAAGTTCAGCTTTTAGTCATTTGTTTCCGAAAATTTTGACTAATACACATAATCAGTGTGAAACATATCATGCATGTTTCTGTGAAATCAAGGAAATTAAAAACAAAAGTAGAATTATTGCCTTTGACTTTTAACCTTTACCAATAATCTCTGAAAATGTAGTTTCCCTGTATCACAGAGAATAAAAGTTAGTTCAAGTCTTTTATTACACCTAAACTTGAGAAACGTTTAGAAAATTTTTCTTGATTCTCACTTCCCCAAACAGATGCCCTCAATAGAATCTCTAATAAATTACTCATGAATAATAAACTAAGTTCCCAGTATTATAATTCAATTCACTTAAACTTAAGAAAGGAGATGGCGAATATAAGTTAAATCAGGAATTTAACTTGTGTTCAGTTGGAAAATTCAGTTCAGTAACGAGGAAGCTGCTCTCACTAATGAACTAAAGTTATACATCCTGTCTAAAGTAAGTAAGGTACTTAAAGTGTAGACATGGAAATGTACATTCTAAGAACCCAAAAACATTACTGGAAATTATTCTTTCCAACAAACCAAATAATTGTGAATTAAATACTCAATTGAATGTTCAGGTTGATATTTGTTTAGATTGGAAAAGTAGGGGCTGGGGATGTGGCTCAAGCGGTAGCGCGCTCGCCTGGCATGCCTGTGACCCGGGTTCGAACCTCAGCACCACATACAAACAAGGATGTTGTGTCCGCCGAAAACTAAAAAATAAATGTTAAAAAAATTCTCTCTCTCTCTCTCTCTCTCTCTCTCTCTCTCTCTCTCTCTCTCTCTCTTTAAAAAAAAAGATTGGAAAAGTACCATAAATATGAAAAATAATTCATATAACAATGTAGGCTTTAGTAATTTAAAGAATAGAAATCTTTTATCTTGTGAAAAATAGAATATATTACAGGATGCATGGAAATACTACTTTTCTCAGTTGGGATTATCACATAGAAGGCCGCTTTTTTGCTCTGAGTTCTTTTGCTGTAGGTAGCAGAATTAATCACTGAGTCGCTCTCTGGGGCAAACCAATAATCCCTTCCTTACTCTTAGGGCATTTTTTTTTTTCCTAAAGAAACTTTTGACTCAAAGTAGGCTAATATGCAAATGCAACAATTTCATCCCATAAAACACTTTGTGTTCTGGATCTAATATAGATCAGCAGACACAATATGCTTGCATTCTGTAAATTGGAGTTAATCATGCTCTTCCCTTTTGTTTCTGTGGCTGGTAACCTTGAGCTAGCCCCTTGGAATATTAGTTTGGTGTATATTTATTCCCTGGCCAATAAGACCCAGATTGTGAAGTTTTAACATAGAAAAGTCCATTCAAAAGCCAGACAATATATTTTTTTCATTGTTTGTTAGACTGTTTCATGCTTGAAGAAATTACAAATTTAACTTGAGTTATTGGACATGAACACAATTATAGATATGTTCTTGTTAAAAGTTAAGGTTACTAGTTACTAGGAACATATATTTAATGACATACACTGTCTGAATGGTAAATGCTTAATTTTCTATTAAATGAACATCTAGTTAAATCAATCGTCGTTCATCTAAATGAAGTGAGAAAAGAAATCAAGAAAACAACAAATTCTTTCCTGCAGCAGTCATTCCTGGGAATCTTTCTACCTTTTTTTTTCCTAAATTTATCTTTTTTAATACCTTGATGAGAAACATTCAATAAGCAGGTAGTACAAGATGCACAATGTTGGGGTTGTGCTAAATAAGAAACAGCAATGGAGAATTTGCCTCTGTTATACAATTAGGAAAACAGAATCCATGATTCACTTTTCAGCTTAAAAAAATGAGATAAGTTTAAAAGTGTCAATACTGTAGGGGTATATAGTATACTTATAGCCACCAGTATCTTAAGTACTAAATACTCTCAAAATGAGGTCATCTAAGCATTTTGCCAATTTATGAAAAATAAATAAATTTAAAAAAAAAACATTGTTCATACATATCTATCTATAACATGTAAAACTAGGTTAAATTTTACAATGTTTAATGCCAAACGATTTAGCATTATTAGAATGGGATTTTGTAGTAACCTCGAAAGATTTCCAGGGCAAATTGTTGGGTAAAATTAGCAAGATGTAAATAATACATACAGGTAAAACTGCATAAAAATTGTAATGGATGAAACACACCAAAACTATTAACAGTGTTTCTGAGGCTATCTCAGGGGAAGTGACTAGAAAAGTTTGTGGAAAAAAAAGAAATTTTGCTGTTTTATCCTGTATTTTTTTTCTTTCTATTGCCTTTTATATTAAGAATGTATTTAGAATGTATTGTTTTATGATTTATAAATTTGTAGCAATTTTTAATCAGTGTGAATCTTTAGTCACATAACTATCTCCTTATATATTTATCTGCAGATTTATACTTACATGAAATTTAATTTTTATAAAGACTCTAACATTTTTTTAAATTTAATTTCTATAAGCAAAATCAAATAAGTGAACAATTTCATAAATATCATTATATGCTATATCTTTTATATATTTTTGGATGTCCCCAAGTGTCTAGTATACTAGTCTACACAGAATGAAGATTGTTTATTGTGTAAAAATTAAATAAAAACAAAAAACCCACTTTAGTTTATTGGTATTATTTGATATTTAAAAAAAATAGGTTGATGTGATATATATATTTCTTGAGGAGGCTTTTTAAAAGTTAATTTTCAAGGCCAAGAGAAACTCCTGCCTTCATTTATTAAGTTAACAAATAATTACTAAGAATTTACTCTGGGCTGTGGAATTGAACCTCACTAGAGGTTCAAAAATGAACAAGACTACGAATCTGCCCTTATGGAATGTGCAAGTTGAATGGAATGGAAAAAAATTGTTCTGAAGATCCTAGGAAAGGGTAGCATGATGACAGGTGGGTGACCACCTGTTGTGAGCTTGTATAGACTGTTCTGGGCCCAGGATGAGGTCAAGCAGAACTCAGAAGTACACAATTATAGCACAGTGACAACTCAAGTAGGACTGAGAGAGTCAATGACTTAATCACCCACACACTCCCATGCACCCTACTATATAAAAGATAGAGAAGTCTCTAGCCCTGGACTTTCATTCCTCACTCTCCAAAAACTTCATTGATCACTGAAATGCAGGTACTGTGAGATAAAGGGCAACAAGGAGATATATACATCCACCCTCATGGTTTCCTGATTTCATGGAGGATCCATCCTTTTGGTTAGCTGAGTCAATGTTATAAATCAAGGAGAAAGACCACTTCTTGTCAATCACTGAACTTGAATCAGCATTATTTGTGTTCTCTCCCAGGCTCACAATTCATAATTAGAGACAACCTTTTTAATACTTGAAATTCTTTTCATAAAATTTTAAAGAAAAGGTATTTAGGACTGGGGTTGTGGCTCAATGAAAGACCACTTGCCCTACACATGTAAGGCACTGGGTTGTATCCTCAGCACCATATTAAAATAAATAAATATACAAAATAAAGTTATTTAAAAAAGATGTTTAGATAGCCAGTATCAAAGTCAAAAGATATAGATAGGCCACATCAGTGTTTTAGTCTCCAATATATTTAAAAAAATGAGGGGAGAAGTCATGATAACAAAACTTTAACATATTTAAAATGTGTGTATGTAGCAAATAAATTCATCGCAGGTACAGAAAACTTACTTGAAATAAATTTATCAAAAGTCTATGCTTGATGATCTTTATTCACGTTGACCTTTACCTTTTAAGTTAGGCTCACAGAAAATGTCTAGAACATATGAATATTCACACCCTTCAGTGTGCCTAGGTACACTGATACAATCCTTAGTGATAATTTTGCAAGGTATGTACAAATGCTTTATTTCGTCACTTCCTATAGCCATTCTCAATAAAAGTGAAGGTTATGTTAAATTTTGCATCCATTAAGAAGAATCTACAAATCAGGGTATTCTTAAGAAATGAATACATACTATACTATTCAAACTGTCAGATTTCAAATGTAAAACCATGATTTTATTTTTATTTATTTATTTATTTTTATTTTTTTATTGGTTGTTTAAAACATTACAAAGCTCTTGACGTATCATATTTCATACATTAGATTCAAGTGGGTTATGAACTCCCATTTTAACCCCAAATACAGATTGCAGAATCACATCGGTTACACATCCACATTTTTACATAATGCCATATTAGTAACTGCTGTATTCGGCTACCTTTCCTATCCTCTACTATTCCCCCTCTCCTCCCCTCCCATCTTCTCTCTCTACCCCATCTACTGTAATTCATTTATCTCCTTGATTTTTTTTCCCATTCCCCTCACAACCTCTTATATGTAATTTTGTATAACAATGAAGGTCTCCTTCCATTTCCATGCAATTTCCCTTTTCTCTCCCTTTCCCTCCCACCTCATGTCTCTGTTTAATGTTAATCTTTTCCTCCTGCTCTTCCTCCCTGCTCTGTTCTTAGTTGCTCTCATTATATCAAAGAAGACATTTGGCATTTGTTTTTTAGGGATTGGCTAGCTTCACTTAGCATAATCTGCTCTAGTGCCATCCATTTCTTTGCAGGGAAAACCATGATTTTAAACCATAAATTAATAGGCACTTCCCACAAATATTTTACTTCAGTTGAAATAAAGTGGAATCTGGACAATTGTATTTTTAATTGGTAATTCTAGTAAAAGGAGAGGTTTGGGCAGGTTGCTATTCTACTATTAACAATTTGGTGTACCTCTCTGATCTGTTTTACTTAGAGCATAGATCCTTTGCTACATAGTCGTAATTGTGGTGTGATCAATTTTCAATTTTTTTAAATTTAAAGCTGAAATATATTAATTTATTCGTTACCAGCCACTAAAACGAGTGTTGTCTAAAATAATGTGGTTAATATGAGGAGAAAAGATCTTTTGAATTTTTGTAGAATGATCTAGGCAGTAGTGGGCTTCCCTGTTTACAGATTTTTGAGGAAGGAAGAGAGATTTTGAGACAAGAAGAAGAGAATACCCAAATGGAGTGTTCAGCCAGGCTCTGTTTTACAATAGATAAGAAACTTAAAGTCATTAATGAATCTCTGAAGTTCAAGTATTGAATGAAGATTCAACTTGGTATGTGCAAAATCTTTTCCAATAATGTTGTGAATAAAATTAGTATTTAAAAGACCAATAATTTGTCTATAGAATTTAAATTTAAAATATGATGAAATATTTGATTACATACTACACCAAAAATTTCTGGTGAAGTCCTTTATTGTACTCTTTCCTCATGTCTAGACACCTCCAATTGCACCAGTGTGTAATGCAGCATCAGTGAAAAATACTGCTGAGAATTTAAAACGTGCATTTTTTTTTTTATCCAGATGTTTTAATTGCTCACAGACACTATCATTGACTATGGCACTGATAATTGAAGAAAGGAATTACTTTTCAGAGTGAAGGTCAATTTTAGATCATTTTTTATCTTCTTTCATTTTTATCTCATTTGATTTTATTCTGCATTATTTTATGACAAGAAAATGAAACAAAAGGAAAAGGAAGTTTACACACATTTTATTTTAAGTTACAGTTTATATGAGCATCAAACATGAGTGTTTTATTTAATTCTTTGGGTTGATACCTTTCTGGTTTCCTGAAATATAATACCATTAATCCCTGTTTGCAGACACCTTGAAATATTTATTGAATAATACAATACAGATTCTAAAACATAATCTTCTTTTATGAATACTGGCACAATTTCACCCAGCTCTGTGCAAGATTTAGGAAAAATGGCAGGGCAAGATCAGACATTGTTTACATCTCACCTCCAGCAAGATATAACTTTACTCTTGGCTGACCTTTAAGCAAAAGCAATGGTTATGTAACCACGTAAGCTAAAAACTAAACAGGAAAAGGCAAGCAAGGGGTCACAGAGCCGAGGATGAACTGCAAACTTACTCTATTTGTTAAACTTAGATTTTTATCATGTTGCTCAAAGAAACACTAAAGTTTCCCAAATGGAAAAATGGGACTGATATTTTATCTTTGCTATCTGAATGTATATATAAATATTTCAGTATTTAAAAGAAGTTACTTGGCAGTCGCCTATAAAATGCATTGCAGTATTTGGCAATGTTAAACAGTACTACCTGTTGACAAAGTGAAATGGTTGAATGAACTGCATTGCCTTCACATAAATATTGCCTATAATTAATGCCCATGCATACTGTCCATGAAACTTACCTTCTGAGGTTGTTCTGAAATTAAAAAGATTTATCTATGGAAAATTTTAAGAGCATACTTATCAAGGGGGAAACGAATAACTTCTTAAAGTCTATTTTTAAAGCTTTAGGTTTTACAGCATATAAATCAGGTTAATAATGGCTTCATTGTAAGTTCAATAGAAAAAAAAAGTCTACCAAAGAGGGGGTGTGAAAGAGAGAAAGAAATAGCACAAGCAAGAAAAACTCTCAGATTTCGACAGAATTGAATAATCATTTAGTATTTTTTAATTTTCATATGCAATAGAATTCTTGGTACATCTGCATGTATTTTTAAAGACTATTTCTACAATGATCTGTAAAGTGAAATGCTATTGAAGGAATACAAAAAGAAAGTTGAGAGAGAAAATTTCACTGAAAAAAAATATAGATAGACAGATAGACAGATAACATGTTAGGTGCTGCGTGTTTGCAGATGAAAAGGACACAGGTTTTCTGACAAACTAGTTCATGAGATACAGACATGAGATAGAACAAATAAAATATGGTGGGCAAGTAGTACACTGGGAAATAAGATCCAAGTGCCTAGCATCATGGACTTCTAAATCGATCTCAATAAAAGAAGGGGTCATTGGACAAGATGTCTGGTCCAAAAAAGGAGTAACAAGGAGCTTAACAGAATATAACCCACTGTAAAATAAAACTTGCTTAACATGACTAGAGCAGTGTACATCCAAAGGTGAAGGGTGAGGCTAAAGAAGGAAGAAGATCTGGACATGCACCTCAGTCATGCTTAGAAGTTTCAAACTAAAAGAAAAAAAAAAAAAAGAAATACAACAACCAAAAACTTTTTCAAGAGGTGTCAATTTCACTCTGTAATGAGCACCCTGGCTGTATTTGGAGAATGAAGGGAAGCAGTAAAAGATAAAAATTTAGGAGGGAAATCAGGGTTAGGAACCTATGGTATTCATCCATAGAGGTGAACATAACAATGAGGAAGGAGGGTTTAGGAGCTACTGAGGAAATATTGGATTGAAGGTGCTCAGAAAGCAAGATGGACATGACATTCACTGGAATATGAACATGAAAGGAGGATTGGTTATGAGAAGGGAAGATAATATGTGCAGGTTTAGACTTACCACACTTCTCCTGAAAAGCCTGGATATGAGAAACAAACAAGTGGATACATAGGACAGCTGAAATAGGAATGATGGAGCTGGATACATGAATGAGATTTCTTAAAAATGTATTGTCTTTCCTAAGTATACCTATGAAACCCAATGAATCCCACCATCTCAGTACATTACATCTCATGCTTTTACTAAACTAATACTATTACAATCAGGAAGGTAAATTACAATGTGACTAGAAAATCCTTTTGAAGAATGAATTAGAAGAGGGTTAAGAAAATTAATATTTTTAAAAAAGAAATGCAAATAATATTAGGCTAATGATAAAAAACATAATAGGGCTAAATCTAGAATAGGTCCTTTACTAAAGACATGAGATATGGCAAGCTGTTTCAATGTTGCTTTTGTGTACTGTTTTTCTATTTGTTTTTGTTTGTGGAGTCCGTGGTCTTGATCAGATCAGTCAGTTTTTGCGATATTGTACGGTGATTTGTATTAAAAATGAGCTATAACTATCTATTTCATGTGGAGGAAAGATCCATAAATTACAGTTCAGGTTATTTGTCAGTTATGTAGTTTAAAAAATTCTTTGGCAGATAGGATTAAAGTGTGAGAATTGATCCTGAACTCCAGCTGAGGGGCCTGTGAAATTATTAAGATAATATGTTCAGTACAGTATCTCCTGCTGCCCAATTTAAAGATTCTGGGTAGGAGGTCAGCAGAAAGAGAAGGCAGGTGGATGGCACTATTTGAAAAATTTTAAATAAATGTTTTGTAAGAGACTAAAGTATTATGTAAAGGAATGGATACTTTTTTCTAAGCAGAATCGTTATGCAATCATTTAATTTATGAATGAGAGAATGCTGTAGAGTCTCAAGTCAGTCTCGGGGTTTCTTATCAATCCAGTTTTTAGCAAAGCATCATTTTTCTGAGCTATAATTTTTCATAACTCTCCTAATATTTTTTTAAAAAATGATTAATAAGAAAGGTTTTATGTTTTCTTCCACTTTCCTCAACAAAATATTTTTTTGATCTGATAATGTTTACATAAAGAAACTCTTTTACCACTTTCTTCAGGGATAATAATTATTTTGTGCCTCATTTGCTACTCAGAAGGAGTCCTGAACTCTTGTAGATTCCAAGGACATTAACTAGGTAAATTGGCCACGTGAATCAAATCAAAATAAGAAATGTGGTATCTCTGGGTTCTTGCTTTGAAACAGTCAGGTAATCAGGATTGAAATGATTGATTATAGCTAAAACCCAATATTGCTTGGCTGCTTTGTTTCAGGAGGCTTTTAGGTATTTACAAAGATGTGTTCAGTGTAGCTAACTTTAGACTTGTAGGACGAATGAGAGAAACCAAAACATGAAGGAGGAAAGGAAGAAAGAACTAGAAATAAAGGGCAAGACATAAGATGCTTGAGACAATGTCCATTTGCTAAAGATGAATCCAAAATGTGCTATAAGATTCTAACATCAGGGGAAACTGAATTTAATTATAAGTATCTAGGAGGGGAAAGTTAAACTTATTGGTACAGAATCCATCATGTTTGATCTGCAATCTGAAAGGAAGACAGACGATCTTTAAGAAGGAATGGACAATAAGTTCACATTATTATTGGAGGCATCATGAGAAGTTTCCCTGCTGTGTCTAATGATGTCCCTCATAGGAGCAGGTGGCATAACGCCTATATTATAAGAGGAGTCTCAGGCATCGGAGAGAATTAAGTTTCAAATTACCAATACAATTCTGAACCTGTAACGTTTGAGAGCCCCAAGCATATCTCTATTGTTTGTTAATTATTGAAAAATAGAAGGTAATAGCAGATATGCAAAGATTTTATGGTGTAATTTGTTTTGCAACTTAAAAAGCAGTCCAAAAGTTAAAAATCTCTGAAATCAACTATAGCCACATAGAAACATCACTCTCATGGGAGTGAAAGCCAGAGTTTGCATCCAGGTCTTGCATCTAACTTCTCACAGATAATTTTTCTACAACAAATCATGGATGATCCTCCTGAGGATCAATTCAAATCGTTTTAGTAAAGATTAAGAGAATATGGCACACAGACAGCTCTTCTCTACCTTATGTGAAATACCCTTTTCTTATATTACCTGAAAGATTTTAAAATATATTTTGAAGGTATATTTCAAATATATTGAAAATTGTTTTCTAACTTTCTCAAATGATAATTTTTATGTTACTTTACAAATAGTTATAACAGAAATATCTATTGAAATATCTTTTAATTGTTATTATTAGTTATGTGCAAAATTACATGAACTCCAAATACTTGAACTCTTTTATCTCACGTAACTTTAAAATGATCCTGATGATGCAAATAGTTTTAGTCTACTAACGTATAACTTGTGAATTTATGATGTTACTGAGATGGGATTAGAAATGTGAAGTTTGTTGAAAGGGAACAAGACAAAGCTAAGAGAAACACTGTGTGAAAGGAAAAAGGAAATATATAAATACAGAAAATGTCTGTTACACAAAAAGATTAGGCCCTTAAAAGTTAATATTGATACTTGCTATCAGGTGTAGAATTCTTTTACAAGAACACATGTAAAGGCCAATAAAAAGCAAAACAAAACAAACTATGCTTAGTATCTGGTGAAAGTTTTCAAGTAATTTGTAGATGATCCCTTTTATAGTTTAGATATGAGGTGTCCCACAAAAGCTTATGTGTGAGATGATACAAGAATTTTCAGAGGTAAATGGTTGATTATGAGACCTGTAACTTAAACAGTGGATTAATCCATTGATAATAACTGGGTGGTATTGTAGGCAGGTAGGTTGTAGATGGAGGCAGTAGGTCACTGGGGGTGAGCCTTTGGAGTTTATATTTTGTCCCTGGTGAATGCAGCCCTCTCTGCTTCCTGTGGCCATATCGGGAGCAGCTTTCCTCTACCATGTCCTCTGCCATGATGTTCTGCCTCCCTTTGGGCCCAGAGCAATGGAGTTGGCCTACCATGGACTGAGTCTCTGAAACCATAAGCCAAAAGTTACTTTTCCTTCTCTATGTTGCTTTTGTCAGGTCTTTTGGTCACAATGATGAAAATCTGACTAAATAATTCTAACCTTCAAAACTTAGGGAGCGCACAGCATCGCATCCTTCTGTCTCTCACATCCACTAGGGAGAGGTCCATGCATTATTGGGAGATTGTACTTGAATCGTCCAAGAACAACTAAACCATTTGATAGTGATAATAAAATCAGGAATAACCCCAAATGACTGTGTTTTGGCTGTATATGTTTTGGGAAGAGTCCTGTCTTTTTTTTTTTTTTCACACTAGAGAATCAGTTTTTCAATTAATCTTTAGACACATTTACAACTCATTTCTAGGCTGGACACCATTTACTTTTTTCGTTTTGGGGAAAATTGTGTTCCAAACAAGGAGACCAGCAGGAATAAAAACCTATGTTGCTTTCTGTCCAGTATCAATACTAAACTTTTAATGGTGTAATCTTATTGTGTAACAGATGTTTCTGTATTTAAATATTTCCTTTTTCCTTTCACAGAGCATTTGTCTTAGCTTTGTCTTGTTCCCTTTCAACAAACTTCACATTTCTAATCCCATCTCAGTAACATCATAATGTTTTGTGAAAATCCAGAGACAAAAAAATAGGAGCCTGAATAATAATTAAAAAAAAACACTAAAGAGATATAAAGCATTATTATTTTACTTTGGATAGGAAGTTTGCCCATAAGATTATTAAGAGGCCAGATTAATTGTTTTGGTTTTCTAAGGTTGTCATAATAAAGTAGTTATTTTAGTCAGCTTTTTGTTGCAGTAACTAAAAAGTGATAAGAATAAATGGGGGTTCAAAGCTTCAAATGTCTCAGTCCATAGCGTGTTGTCTCACCATGGCTTTGGGCCCAAGATGAGGCAGAACATCTTGGTGGAAGGGAGTGGCAGAAATAAATTATTCCATTTATGGCAGTCAGGAATCAGAGAAGCACAGATGTGGGGAGCAAGAAAGATGCACCCTTCCAGGGCATACTCCCAGTGACCTACTTCCTCCATCCAAGCCCCAAATGCCTAAAGTTACCACCCAGTCATTTAAAATAGGATAGACTGATTAGGTTACAGCTCTCACAATCTAATCATTTCACCTCTGATTATTTCTGCATTAACATGAAGTATTAATTAGTATTACAGACTTATAGTTTCAGAAATTAAGCAATAGAAATTTATTTTCTCAGTGATTTATTTATAATGTATAGGAATAGATTTCAAAGTTTATTCTGGGGGCTGAAGTCCTTAATGAAGATGATGACAGGGTTGGTTTCTATAAGGTGTCCTCTTTGGCTTGGAGATGGCCATCTTCTCCCTATACCTTCACATGGTCTTCTCTCTGTGTGTGTCTATTCTAATAACCTCTCCTTATAAGGGCACCCGTCATTTTGAATTAGGCCTCATTTCCACTTAATTACATTTTAAAAATATTAATCTCTAAATATAATTATCCTCTGAGAGAGGGAGGATTAGGACTTCAACATATAATTTTTTTTTCAACATAAATCTTATGAGCACAATTTAGTGCATAGCATTAATTTAAAGTAAATATAAAGGAAGAACAATACCACATATTGTTAGCCCCAATAATTTACAATAAATATTAAGAATAGCATTGTCATCATTTATCAGTAATAATATAGTCATTGTTATTAATGCATTACATTAAAAAGTATGAGGAAGACTAGTTTGTTTTTATGTTACAGTTATAAAAGCAAGCTGCAAGAAAATTGGTTCTGTATAACTTCCTTCATCACCCAACTATCCTTGTTTGCTAGGAGAAATCCATTGTTTATTGCTAGGAGCTGAGAATCAAAATGAAAAAAATGTACAGACCCTAGGGACTTAATATCTAATTGAGGCAACAGTCTAGATATTTAAAAGAGGAAGAAGAATAAATAACAAGTTTACATATCCTAAATTCCAAATGGAGGATGAACTGTCTTCCTAGATTCGAGGTCATACCAGCCAGCACTGGGTTCATTTCTAAAGGATTCCAAGAGGAAACTAAAATTATTTAAATATGCAGGAAATTAATAGAATAGAACCTCAGAAAGAACAATAGTGATGCATCTTTGAAGTCCTCTGCTTCAAAAAGGATTTTTCTTTCTTTGCTTCTCAATGAGGGAGGGAGAGAATATCTTGCCCAATTATTTAAAAGTTTCATCATATGGGATCCATTAATTGATATTTGCTATAATAAGGAAAAAATAATCAAATTAAGGATTTATCTAGTAATTTGATGTGAATTCAGTAAATGTTTTTATCACCCAAGAAGAAAGCAAGCTGTTACCTGACTACCTGAATCAACATTAATGTCTTTTTACTGGCATAAAAATTTGTCCTAATTCAATTTCCTATTTCATACTCAAAAGTGGGAAAAGGGAAGGAAGATAATGTTATTTATGTTTTCTGCATTTTTCTATGTTTTCTATAAAATGAATGAAGTCTTTGATAGAGTAGATTTTAAAAATACATTCATTGCAGTGGTGAAACTATTAAAGTAATTGATTTTTCAGGAAGAAGAACTTTAGAGTTAAAATCAATGTGGTTTCTTGATAGTATTTTAGTATAGTAAATTTAGATTTTTTTTTTTTGGTAGAACTGTGGATTGAACCCAGAGGTGCTCTACCACTGAGGTACATCCCCAGCCCGTTGTTTTTATTTAATTTTATTTTGAGACAAGGTCTGACTACATTGACAAGGTTGGCTTCAAACTAGCAATTCTTCGGCCTCTGCCTTCTGAGCTTCTAGGATTATAAGAGTGTGCAACCATGCCTTGATAATATTTTGCTTTTAAGTACCTAGATGGTCTTCCCAAAAGAAGAGTTGAAGGGAGCAGGGTAGGATAAAGGTTAAGTGTCCTACCTGTAGCTTCAAAGTCCTTACAACAAAACCCTAAGCTGACAAACTTCATGTGCTTCCACAAATTTCTCTCTCTTTATAAAGACAGGTCTATAATTTGTTAATGGAGATGCTAGGGTGTGTTTGTCCTTCCCAAATTCATATCTTGGAACTTAATCACCAATGTGATAACATTAAGAACTGGGTCCTTTAGAAGGTGCTTAAGTTAAGAGAGTGGAGAGTAGTAACATTATAAAAGAGATTGAAGGCAATGCCCTAGTGTCTGTTCCACTGCATGAGGACGCAGCAATAAGGCATCATCTATGAAGCAGACAGTGAGTTCTCATCACTGAATCTGCAGGCATCTGGCTCATAATAGATGCTGAATCTACCAGCACCGTGACCCCAGACTTCCAGACTCCAGAACAATGAGAAATAATTTTCTACTAGTTACCCTCTCTTAGGTATTTTGTTATAGCAGCACAAATAAATTAAGGTCAAAATAAGGTCAGTTGACTCAAAATAATCATGAAGATTTTGTTAAAGAGTACATGGGGAAAATGCTTAATACAAAATTGACAATAAACATTAGCTGATATTAGTCAATAATGTTAGTCAATAATTTAGAATATATTTTAAATTTTTCTTACATTTCCTAAACAATGATTCTCAACCTCATCAGCATATTAGAATCATTCAGAGCTTTTTTCCTAAATTCTAATATCTGGCCTTGCCCTTAGAGATTTTGTTTAAATTGGACTCAGGTGAGGTCTATACATCTGTGAGTTTTAGAAGTTCCCTAGGTAATTCTAACATGCGGACAGAGTTGAAAAGATCTGATCTAAATAACCCATGCCGAGTAGCATCAAGTTACTCTGTCAGCATCTGAACTAGTTCTAGAGTAGCTTCTCCAAACTATATTTTATGTAACAATCCTTTGGTAAGATTCTCCCTAAAAATATAATAATAACAAGTAATTTGAAAGGGCCAGATGCATTGTGCACCAAGATTGATGCTCTACAACATAGTGGCAATTTATCACAAACTATCACTCCTATTAGCTCTAATATCAACTAATTATCAAATTTATAATTATATTATATACATTTAATAACATCTGCTAGTTCTAGGTACTTAGGGTTGGAGGCCATCAAATGGTTTTAAGCAGCATTGTTCCTAGGATGTGAGCAAAGATTTACAGTCATGGGCAGATGATGGAATACAACTATTGCAAAAGTGTTGTGCCTTGAATGTTGAGAAATAGTGAGACTAAATGAAGATCTTTTGGGTGTATTCTCCTACCTGAAGTCATTGTGACTTAGTTTCTTTGGAAGACTTCATCTAAGACAGGTGTTTAGTGAAGTGGATAGAGACTGGCATTTATAGATGCAAATCAATAAGGAGGTAAAGTGCTCCATCTTTGTGTACTTTGTAAACCTTTTATTGACACTTAGTAGAACCTGACTTAAAAGACTACTCTTATTCTTCTTTGAAGTTGAAGAAGAAACAAATTATAACCAAGATTTATAAATCAACCTTGGACTTCTTTGTGACCCAAAGAGATCTTTCCACTATTCTCTGTGGCAATACACTAAAAACAAATTTGAATGATAAAGCTCAGGTTCAAGAGACAAAGAAGAATTTGGCAAGTAAAAAGAATTTTCCAGTCTCTATAAGTTTGGTTTAAGTTGATTCTCCAGTCTTCAAGTAAAATTCCTTTCAACTTTAGGGCCATCTCCACTTCATATTGAAGGTTAAGTGCTCTAGTTCTATTTTAGTTTGTAGAAGTCACCATAATGAAATTCTAAATACATAACTGGCTGCTTGCTCCTAGCATTTAGCAGAGAACAATCACAATGAGACAGATTATGTAACATAAATTAGATGTAGAAAATAACTTTTTTAGTTGTAATTGTTAGTTGAAGGATAAAGACAGCCACCAGAAAGGCTTCAGAGAAGTTGGGAAGCCATAAAAATTGTGAAGGAATCTAGAGGGGGATTCAGAAAACACCGGACAAAGTATGAATTAAGGTACATTTCATGTTCTTGAAGAGATACAATGAAGATCCAAATTCTCTACTAATGTTTTGGCTTGGGGAAGATCTGAAGCATACAATTTTGGAGATTGTATCAAAGTTATAGAAGACATACCTCTATTTTCATAAAGATAAGCATTTGAGACAGATTACTCCATTTAATTTTTAAAACTATGGTAGGAAGTGTAATAACTTCCTCAGTATCTTCTTCCTCTAGTAGGTGGAATAATCATATCTAAAACTGGGTTAAACTGACTCTATAGAATACATTAATTCCATTAACTTAGAAATCATGCCAGTCTCTGCTGATGTGTTTGTTTATTATGTCTAATTATGAGCAGACTTTCAGAAGCTACTGGAAGTAGCCACTAATTACAATAAAAAGTAGCAGCTTAGCACAAATAACTCCCACATATATTTGGTAAACATTATTATTCATTTAAAGAACATCAAAACCTGAAGAAGGCATACCTCTACTTGACTCACTTTCATGTACAAGTGAGTTAACCTTTTGAAAGGAAATATATCTCACATCATCTTCTACAATTAACAATTCTGCATCGTCCATACCTGGTTGGTAAAGCATATGGATCTCCTTTCAGTTAGTTACACAAGGAAATAACTCGTGATTTATTTCTATTCTACACTTGCCCAAGTTCATTTGAGATTAATCCCCTATTTATCTCATACATTTTCCAAGCTTCATCTCTATAATAAGCTGCATCTGAAATCAACATGCCCAGACATTACACTTATAGCCTTCCAAAGAAGTGTAGAACAGAGCCCAGAGTACATATATACGTGAATCATGTTCTAGATTCTCTACCTATTTAAATATATGACCTTGAAAAAATGAGTCACTCTTTGTGATCCCACTTTCCTTACCAGTAAGAGAATTTTAGAAATTCAATTAGGTTCAGTAAACATACTTAGGATATCAATTAGGTACTGCATATTCTTTGGTGGTATTAGGTACAAAAAGATTCAATCATTTATTGACTCAATATTTATTTTGAGCATATATTTTATATTAGGCCCTATCTTAAGGAAAAAGGATGGATCTTTAAACAAGGCTGACAAATTTCTTGTCCTCATAGCTTGTATGTTAGTAAAATATTCTGAAAACCAAAGAAACGCAGAACTCATGCAATAAAATTCTGATAAATGATGGAAATTATGAATGAAAAGGCGATGTTGTGGGAATATGGCTATTTCACTGAGGTAGGACTCCATCCAGAAAGGACCCAATCCCACTTGACAGAGTTGTGAAGTTTAAGAAAAAGATGCTCAGATATTTCTACTCAAGAAGTTTATAGTCCAGCAGGTGATAGAGGGACATAGCATACTTCAGCATATGCTTGCTCACCAGAGGTATACATATAGATTTTTCTTGGGAAGATGTGTTCAAGAATGCAGATACCTCACATGCAGTTATGCACAAATAGGCACTCGCCAAATATTAATCTTTTTTCTCCACTTAATATTTAACATGATGTCTTTTTCTTTTAAGCAATATAAGAGAAAACCACTTGAATCTTCATGATGACTTCTTAAAATCAGAAAAGAAAGTTAGTCTAATTAGAGGCATACAGATTACATGCTTTGTTTTTAGAGAATAATAATTCTATAACTTCACTGACTTCCCTTTTCTCTTGGCTTTTAATACTAAAAACATGACACTTGATTTCTACCCTTAACTGTTTCTTGAATCTTCATTCCTAGTTGTCTTTACTATTGTTCCAAGGTCATAAGCTGTCTCAATGGTTTTCTGTATCTAGGCAGAGAATAAATACATTTAAAAAAATGTTCACTTGCTGCAGTAATTTTTGGTTTTGGTATTTAGAGGAAGTGCCTTGTATTTGATAAGAAAAACAGTGCTCATTTTGTACTTTTCTGCATAGGCCTCATTTCTACAACCAGTTTCTTGGACCAGACAGAAAGCAAAAGGTTGTTAGATGGAATCACCTTAACCCGCTTTGTTACTTTACCATCAGATATTAGTGTGCTTTTTTATTACCAAAGCATATAATCTGCAATAAAACCATACTAGTATAATCTTATTGAAGTAGAAGGTTATATAAATCATTGATAAATCTGAACTATAGATCTTCTTTAAATACATGTCTAACATAGTAATTATGAACATGCACCCTGGACTTAGACACAAGGAGGGTCAAGTATTGTCTCCTGTATACTGTCTGCCCCAGGTATGTGTTTGAGTCTCTCTGGGTCTCATCTATACTATGTGAGGAGTAACTCCTACCTCAGAGGATTCTTGAGAGACTGAAGATATTATAGACAACAGTTACGCAGTGCTTAAAAAATACACAACAGTTACGCAGTGCTTAAAAAATACTTGGTGCATAGTAGGTATCCAAAATAGAAAATATTATTCAGATTTCATTTAAATTTTGTCAGTTACTTATGCATGCCAGTTTATGTGCATATTCACTATCAGAGAGGAATTAATCTTCCAAGATGAATAATTTTGTCTAAGATTAGAGCATATCAGCCACCTAATTTCTTAGAATCCTTCTACCCCATCATAATTCAAGCACAGGCAGTAATAAGATACACCTGAACAGGGTTCAACTACACAAATGAGATTCATATAGTTAGATAGAGGTTGGGAGACTAATTATGGGGAAAAGACCAAGGATTAGTGTTTTTAGTGTGAAAATCTGGGAACTAAAGATAAGCCTAGAAGTGTAAGAAATAGGCAGGATAGGAGTATTATTAGCTAGGAGATGAAGTCAAATTTAAGACTAGATATCTTAACAGGAACACAACAACTCAAGGGGAAGTTGCAGCCTTCACTGGTATGCCGGCCAGATGTGTGTCTTGACATTGGCCTGACCCAGCAATGGGCACAGGGTAGGTCCCAAAGAGAGAATCAGTCTGGAAAGCAATTGCAGTCATTACAAGGATTTAGGCAAGAAGGCTGGAATCCAGGTTGTAGGTCAGAGGACTTAAGCAAGCCTAGGTTCAGAGGTGATCTTATAATCATTTATCTTCCCCGCCATGGAAAAAGATTTGTGCCATAATCTAGTATGAGGTTCAATGTTCTCAGCAGCAATATTTCCCCACCACAACAAATTAGTCTGGTTGCTTACCATGTCATACAAGATATGGAGACACAAATTAAAACAAAAGTATCAAGAGTGGCTGTTATATAAGTAAATGTGACACAATGACTTCATTCATTCAAGATTTGTACACAGTACAGTAACATTAGAAATAGTTCATTTTCTGTTTCCAAATGTTTTTTTTCCCCTTCAGTACTTTACTATTCATGGATCAGTTTCTAATTCCCTAATTTTAAAAACCTTATGCATAAAATCTGAGAAGCCAGATTAGCATCGATAAACAAAAGCACCTAGGATAGCTGGAACAGCAAGAAGTTTCAACCTCCTTTGCATTTACATAAGTGCAAAATAAATAAATAAAACCCTTTGCCACCTGAAAAATTGTCTTCTGCCTGAAGAATTTTGTGTTTATAACCTGACATTGATAGAATCTCCATGAGAAACATGTTTATTGTATCTAGCAACGGGAATGGAAACCCTAGTCCACTAGCGAAGCTACAGCTACAGATGATGGATGTTAGAGCAGGAAAAACGTCTATTAAACTAGTCATAGTTGACACCATGTTCCAGCACATAATGTTTGACACTTACTCACAGGTTACTAAAATGATTATGTGCTCAAGAGCGAATCCATGCCGACAAACCAAGCTTTCGCTTATAAAAAGGGAGCCTGTTTTTTTAGAGTGAGTCAAACTTAAATGTAGGCTTTCAAGTAAGTATACTTTATATTGATAAAAACCAGGGACCCTTTCATAACTGAGACTTGATAAATAAATTGATGGTCAAATACTCTTTGTTCTTTTTATGCTGGCATAGGAAGATTTCATAAAAGCTTATAATATAACATGATACAGCCTATCTAATTGAACCATAATTCACTAATTCAAGAAAATGTCTTAATCTTAGTTCAAATACAGTAAACAGGGATTCCAGAAAGAGTTAATATGTCAGTAAAGTAACAAGAAATATAAATACTGTCATACAGTATTTAGTAGCAATGATTTTCCTTTTCTTGTTGCATAAACTGGATTTTTGACTTTGGAAACTATCTCTAATCATTAGCAAAAACAATTGGAAAACAGCAAACAAATGTATACCCTTTCTTCTAGGCATAGAGAGATCAAGTTTCTTCCCATAAAGAAAGGTAGAGAGTAGCAGATTGGAGCCTCTTGAATTTTTTCTAGAAAAGTATGGATCTTCACTCAGTTCAGGAGCTAAGAGCTCAGCAAGATGGAAAGGAGTTCTTAAAAGAGCTCTGAGCCAAGAGAGGTGTTGAGAAAGATGGTGGCTGCCATTTGCATGGTTTCTGTGTGGGTCACTTTGCAACACTGTATTCCTAGGCTCTTGTAACACATCTCAGAGGATAAATTATTGATGCCAATACAAGTCTCATTTTAAAATTTTAAAGAAATTTTTCATATATTGTTATTCACATAAGGAATTGTGCAAACACTTCAGCATTTTCTCCTATTACTCTATGTTTAAACTGGTGTGTTCAAAGCATTACAAAATGAAAAGGAGTTGAGGATAGGTTATCATCCTATAACAATGTCAGAATCTCTTTCTTTAATTCACTTTCTCAACTAACAGAATCACATCTACTATACATACAAAAATATTATGCACCAGGGAATAGGAAATAACCTTAGCATGCAATGAAAATAAAAATGCAGTTTATGCTAGGAGTGATTATTGGCTAGTATAAAAGATAAAAATGTAAACACATAGCAATACAGTTGTACAACATGCTATGTTGGTGGTCTATCATAGGAGCAGCACTCTTGGGCGGGCTGTATGTGGGATCTGACTTTGCCACCTTATAGCAATTTGAAAAGTGGTAAATTGTTCTCACATCTCATTTTGCATTTATCTACTTGAATTTCTAATGGTTCTCAATCTTGGGAATCTTCATTGCCCCTAACTGTACACCCTTTTAAAACTCTCCAGCAGATTTGTTCACAGAGGAAAGAAAATTTACACTTCTTTCTTTGGTTGATAAAATCCAGAAAATCTGGCTTCATCTTCCTCTCTAATCTCACTCCAGGGATTCATTGGACTTCAACTACATTGATTTTCTAACTCAGTGTGTCTCAAATTTCAGTGTGCATCAAATCACTTTGGAGCTCAAAATACAGATTCTTATTCAGTATATCAAATGTGGGGGAAACATTTTTGCATTTGTAATAAGCTCCAAGGTGATACCGATGGCACTGGTTCTGGGACTTTGTTTAGCAAGGTTCCAGGTGATCAGTGCTGATATCAGACACCAGTAAGCTATCTTGGACTAGGAATGCAACTCCATAAGCTGGATTCCCCCTTGCAATCATGGTGCTTGCTGTTCCTTCTGCCAGTACCTTTCCCCAGATCATTGTATGTCTAGCACCTTTTCTCACATAGAGCCCAGTTCAAATGTCAGCTTCCTGGAAAAGGCTTTCTTAATCACCATATCTAAAATAACCCTCCTGATTATTTATTTGTATCACCCAACCAAAACATTGTTGCATTTTTTTTAAAAATCTTAGTTGCACTTATCTGCCTTTGAATTTTCTTTATTATTATTATTATTTTTTACAATCTCCAGGAATCAATGACACTGCACAGACTGTCCAGTTCTGCATCCCAGCACAAATGCCTGTTCCACAGGGCTGTCTTCATGGATGAATAACTTACGAAATGGCACTGGATTCTCTGCTTGGTATACGCCCTGCTTTCCTCATTTAGAAATACATAATTTTATCTTTGAACTTGTGCTTTGAAAGGGAAGTCCAGTGGAACAAGGGAGCATGCATATGAGCAGAGAAAATGCACTCCACATGCTTGTCATCTCTCTGCTGCCCAATTTTCACATCATCTTTTCAATGTCCTGTGAGCACAGGGTTCTGATGCACCCCATTTGTGAAAGCATGTGCCAGGTGATTGTGTTACATCAATGAGCAGGTGGAATGCAGGTAGTCCCAACAGGCTATGCATCCTATTCAAACTAGAACTTTCTTCAGAAGCACAGAGGACAATACTGTTGTAAGAAATGAGAGTGACCAAGGAGCCCCAGGGCAGTCTTTCTTTTTCAATTTACTTTCCTAGACAAACACTTGTAGAAAATGATGTACCAGGAAAGTGAAGCTGAGGCAACCCATAGTTTCCTTTCTTTTCATTCCTTCCTCACTCAAGACAAAATTAGTGTTGGTACAATGTAAATATAAAGAAGCAAATTAAAAACAGGTAAGTCATTTTTTAATTGATTGTTTCTACTGTTTTTTCCTAATAATTCTGATGAATTTGGATGCAGGTTAAATATTCTTATATTTTCTTTTAAAACTGTAATTGAACAATATAAAAATAAATGTTAAAATTCATGTTAACAATCTAAACTCTTAATATTTTTTACTTAAAACAAGAGCTTTGTAATGTTTTGAACTAATAATAAAAAATAAAAAACAATAATTTGAAAAAAGAAAGAAAAGGAAAAAAGGAAAGAAAAATGTATTAAAATATCATTGAGGAAATATAAACAGACTATAATTTAGTTTCTTCATGACACTTTTTCATACTTTTTGAACAAGAAAGTCTGAATTTTTATTTTCCACTGGACCTTAAAAATGATGCTGACCAACTCACTAATCATAGCAGTGACTTACTGAATGAGTAAAAATATTTTGCATTTACTACGTGGCTGGTATTGCGTTACTATGGTATTATCTTACCATAGATAACCTCATGTTATCTTCACAAATCTTTTAAAACAGATATTACTCTTAAATAGATGATAAAACTAAGGCTCAGAAAAATTAAATAATTTAGTGAATACATTAAAGCTTATTAGTAAAGAAATTAGAGTTCAAACTAGGATTCCCAGTCTGTAGGACTCCAAGGCCCAGTCTCTTGAGGACTCTGCTGATTCCTTCGGGAAGCCAGTCTCATTCCAGCCTGCCCCTGGGCAGCTGGGAATATTCCACAGGACCACAGTTCTATTCCAAGCCAGAATGAACCAAGATTGCTGGCCCTGTTTCCACCTTAATCCAAAGAATTCCAAAAAACCTCCAGTTCTGTGTGGACATCCAGGTTCTCACTTGGCTTTATGTAAATAGTTCATAATCAGGTAGGTGCCAGAACCAGATAAATCCAGGATGCACCAGTGCACAATTTCAGTATTTGTGTCTCAGAGAAATGGGAAATATGTCCAGCCTTCTCAACATTTTTTTAGCCCTTTAAGATACCATTTCATTGGTCTACAACAAGGTCTTTTAAGTATTTCTGGCTGTATTCTAGAGCACTGAGAGACCATGTCTCTCAGCAGTTTTAATCTTCTTTGTCCAAATCTCATTGGCAAATATGGGTATATATCTTTTATTCATGCTGTTAAATAAAAGCCTATGCTTGGATATGCTTTTCATGTAAAATATTTTAAATAATGTTCACTGTGGTAACAATATATTTGAAGTTTCTGTCATTTGGACATTAAAATGTTCAATTATAGCGTGAAATATAGTACCATATACTCAAGCATTTAGTATTAATGAAAAGGAAAAATTAGCATATATCAGGCATGCCTTGTTTTCATTTTTGTATTTATTAGAAGACAGAATTTATTATTTAACATCTTTGTGATTAAATATATTTTACCATTATAGTTTTTAAATCAAATATTTACTTTTAGCATATATTTTTGATAAAAGTATTTATTACCATAAACCCATTTTGAGATCTGATGTGTTGCAACAGGTTTGTATGCATAATGAGTTCTAATCACAGGAACTTACCTTCACTCTCTTTCAAGGTGCAGAGCTCTGGATAATTACATGGTAACACATATCATACATCATGGGTTATAAGAGATTTTCAAATACTTCTAATTTTGTTGATGTTAACATCCTCAAATATCTATATTCACTTTTTTGCTTATTCAGTGTAAAAATCCATGAGGGGTCTTACATTTAGTGACAAAACCACTTGGATTTCCTTTCATCTGGACCCAAAATAAAAAGAAATGACTTAATTGTAAATACTTCTCTGACTTTTGAACTTTACTTTTGTCTGTCACAGAAGCCCCTTGCTTTTTCTCTTAATGTAAACAAACAAATGACAAGAGAAAAACACAATTCTCTTGGATTCAATTTCCTTATTTATTAAACGAAGGCAAATGGACTTGATTTCCAGGGCAGTTTCCTTCTCTATGAGTCTAGAAAGTTCATTTGTTTAATCAGCTTTTTCATCCCTGTGACCAAAAGACCTGACAAGAACAATTAGAGGAGGAAAAGTTTATTTGGGGCTTGTTTGAGACTCAGCGATCTCAATCAATAAAGGGCCAACTCCATTGCTCTGGGCTGGCTGTGAGGCAGAACATCACAGTAAAAAGGACTGGAGGAGGAAAGCAGCTCAGAATAGGACAGTTAGAAGAGAGACCATCTTGCACCCAAGGCCAAAATAGGTACCCCTCCTGAAGGCACTCCCCCGGAGACCCACCTCCTCCAGCCACACCCTGCCAACAGTTAATCCCTTTAAGTGGATTAAAGTACTGACTAGGTTAAGGCTCTTACAGCCCAATCATCTTACCTGTAAACTTTCTTGCATTGTCTCACACCTGAGCTTTTGGGGGACACCTCATATCTAAACTATAATATCTTTCACTCCCTATAATATGAGCCACACGTTTTCTCACCTTTCTTTGTGCTTTGGCTGTTAATGTGTTACTTCTGATCATTTAATTTGCTCAAAAATATATTAAATTATCAAAATAATTCAGGTGACAAAATACCCATGGTAATTATCATCAGTGACTTTAATTTAGTTGAATACCTACCTTGATTCCCTTTCTCCATTCTTGTTGGGTATACTGATATTATGTGCAGTACTGATTTTAAAATGTGTCAATCTTTATCTTTATCATGTGATGGGATTTTTTTTCTATCTCTTGAGTAATCACTTGATGCTCTGTGAATATTTGGCTTCCTTAAAGAAGGAAAAATGCAAGAAAGGAAAGAATAAAAAAAAAAAGAATTATTTTTTCAGTCATCCTGAAAGAAATGTACTTTCACAGATAAGATTCCTAGTAATAGTAACTTTTAAGAATATGCAATGATGACACTAGAATTGTTTGTGTGTGCCTGTGTGTGTGTGTGTGTGTGCACGCGCACATGCGCACATAAACACGCATAAGTGTGTGTTTTGGAAAGATAAAGATAAAGAAAAAAGAGAACAAACCTTAAGAAAGAATAAGAAAAAAAGAAACATACAAGCAAATGGTTATCTTAAAACTTTCCAAACTAAGCTTCAAGATGTCATAATATATCAGTGACAAATAGCCTTCCTAAGTCTCATAAACTAAAACATGAAGCATACTTAGAAATATAACCACTAAAATTTCCATACTTATTCTAAGCATTTGGAGAAGTTGTTCTCAACCCTGGAAGCACATTAGAATCATCCAGAAAGCTTTTAAATTTTTTCTGAGCCTCACCTCTGATCAATTAAAATCTGATACTGGGGCTGGGGATGTGGCTCAAGCCGTAGCGCGCTCGCCTGGCATGCGTGCCGCCTGGGTTTGATCCTCAGCACCACATACCAACAAAAGATGTTGTGTCTGCTGAGAACTAAAAAATAAATATTAAAAAAAAAAAGAAAAAAAAAGAAAAAAAATTCTCTCTCTCTCCTCTCTCACTCTCTCTTTAAAAAAAAAAAAAAAAATCTGATACTGGATGGGACCGAGCATTCCTACTGTTTTAGAATTCCCTGAGGGATCTTAATGTTCACTGGGTTTGGGAGGCCTGATGTAGAGTAAACCCTATTATACTGTGCAGTAAGAACTATGTATTTAAATTTTAAGCGAGAGCCATTTTTTTTTAAGAGTTTAAAGTCACCTTACAAAACTCATGGTATATTCTGTCCATTCTTCAATTATGACCCAAACCAGAAATCAAAAGCACCTGAGATCCTGCTGAGCTTGTGGGATTATGAGTCAGTGATCATACAAGCATTCTTTCAAAGAGTCCGCTCCTTGATGTGTGCTGACCCTCTTCCCACGGTGGCCATCTCTCCAGGTAAGCTCCAGAGAACCAAACCACCCTGCCTGGCATGGGCTCTTCTTTAAGCTTTTTTTTCCCCCCCTCCTGTTTGAAACGGTTAAATCGAGGTAAAAAAAAAAATGTAATATTCATGTGATACATTGAAGCTCCCTAGACTGGAAATTTTTATTTCTTTGCCAAAGGAAGCAGGAACAGTTTGCAGGCAAAAATATTAAAATAAAAATTGCCTACATTTTTAAATCCCTCTTTTATTTGGT
This sequence comes from Urocitellus parryii, assembly GCF_045843805.1. Classification (NCBI taxonomy): domain Eukaryota; kingdom Metazoa; phylum Chordata; class Mammalia; order Rodentia; family Sciuridae; genus Urocitellus; species Urocitellus parryii. The sequence continues at coordinate 40,328,762 of NC_135533.1, read as the reverse complement.
TTCTTACCAGACCAAAGTGAAATATGACCTGCAGCTTTGAGGTCTCTCCCAGAATTAATAATCTCCAGGTGTATTCAAAACCATTAATTGCCTCTGAAGGGAGCAATAGGAGACTTCCCCAGAATCCTGTTATTTGAAGGAAAGATACTGAGCTCGGTGTTTGCTGCTTCAGTGGGTTCCTATGGCCAAGGTATTCATGTTGTGCTTAAACTATGAAGCTTGAAAGAAATAACTTGGGCAGAGAACTTTGTTGTACTAGCATGAATGCACTGAAGGCCTTGTAAAGAAGGTTGTTTGAATTACATGTATGTTAAACAGTTTCAGAAGGACTGTTTCCACTTCAGGTTTTTGCACAATAAAACCCAAATTGCACTTTTGACTACTGAGCTGAGTCTTTTAACTTGCTTTTTTCAAAAATAATAAATCCCCCTAATGATGACCGTGCAGCACTGTCACACACTGACACAGTCTATTTCTTCAACCCCTATGTCATTAAAAGATGCGACTTACTTATTTATGATGATTAATAATGATGAAATATGTATGAAGAAATAAATTATACAAATGCTGCGCTGTACATAGAGGGAGTGATACAAATTGCCAGGCCCTGATTACCTGCGCCCCACTGCAAACAAGGGACAGCAGAACATTTCTCTCCTGCTGATTTTCCTCTGGGATCAAAACTTAGGAAGCAGGATATGAGAAAGTTTGAAAGGTGTTTTGACAGGTTCAAATTCTTTTTTAATTGTGAATTTGTAAAACTCCACTTCTTCCCCACCCCCTCCCCAGCTCTTACTGTTGCCTTCACATCACATTATTTAAGGCAGCCTAGAATACCAGAGTCAATGCCATCTGACGGGATGTGTCAAATGCTTTTGTCTCGGCTGACAGGAATACCAGAAACCCTCCTGGAGCTTTTTCTGAATATCCATAACTTAACATGTGGGCTGTGTGTGCTTAGCAGGAGAAGCAGAGGAGTGTGCCTCATGGTGAACACTGGGAGTGGATGTGAAATGGGATCAGGATGGTCACAAGGTGACTGGTTCAGAGACCGATCAGCATAGCGTGCTTATTAATTCTTAATCGCTCGTGGTTTCGTTGCTTCCTCCTGTTGCTATGTTTGTTATTTGGGAAAGAAATTAAGACACAAACAAGTCTGAGTCTCCTGATTTTCATATTTGGTACACCAATGGATGCAGTTTTTAAAAATACAAATCATTGCATCTGTGAAATTTAAATGAGCTAACCTGTCTGCTGAAGCTGAAATTCCATAGACTTGTTTCTGAAGTTCCTGGAAGGCTGTAAAGTATTCTTTTACCAACTTCTCTCAGTTGCTCAGACAGAAACAATGGTCTTTGTTATGTTTTAGATATGATGTGTCCCCCAAAAGCTCATGTATCAAACAATACAAGAAAGTTTAGAGGAGAAATGATTGTTTAACTTAATCAGTGCATTAATCTACTTGAATAGATTAATTGGGTGGTAACTGTAGGCAAGAAGGGTGTGGCTGCTGGAGGTGGGTCACTGGGGGCATTACTTTGGGGTATATGTTTTGTTCCTGATGAGCGGAAGCTCTCTGCATCCTGATTTTCATGTCCTGATCGGCTTTCCTCCATCATGCCCTGCTGTCTTAAGGTTCTGACTCCACCCTGGGCCCACGGCAATGGAGTCAGCTGTCCATGGACTGACACTTCTGAAACCATGTGCTCCAAAATAGACTTTTCCTTCTCTAATTGTTCTTGTAAGGTTTTTTTTTTTTCTCCCCCACAGCCACAAAAAGTTGACTAAACCAGCCTTGTCACCCAATAAAAAACAAAAACAATAAAAGAAAATGATGACATCATGTTCACAGAAGAAGGTTTAAATTGATTAGGGAAATGTCTTATTTAAAAAAAAATAGAATCTTGGAAATAACTGGAACAGAAATAAAAGTACTAGTATTCTCTCTGACAAGATAACATGGTCAACTCCTGAGATGCTTGACAGACACATATGATCATGTACAACCAAATCACTGGGTGACTATGCCCTATAGGCTCATTGTTTTATTTAGCTATCGCTATCTCCAAAACCTTTTGTCACATTAATCTTTTCATAGACGTTACACATACACTCAACAGATGTTCTTAAAGATAAATTATGTGACAGAGTGAGAAACATGACACATTTAGGAGATAAATATTGAACTAAGTCAAAACAAAATATGGAGCTAACAATCCTTATACCCATTTGATGTTGTGATGAAGGTCCTGATTGTTTTGGGTTCATTTTGTCAGATGGAGTTCACAAAACAGTTCAAAAAAATCACTGCTGATGAGGTCAATTTGTAACTGTATATTTATTTGTGATTTTATTGATGATTGACTCTATCCTACTAGAACATAAACACTTGGACAGAACTGATGAGTCTGGCTTTATTTTTTGAGGTGTACCTAATAATTATTACACATAGTAATTTCTCAGTAAATTGCACGAAGCCAAAAAAAAAAAAATTAGAAACTCCCCATAAAGGGAAAAAAAAACATATGAATCTTCTCTTTCCCATTACTGATGGGAATAGATTTACCAGGAGGCACTTTTCATACTTAACTTTTCTTTATCATCTCAAAATAAAATTTGAACATGTTATGGAAATATCTCATTAAGGAATTATTAAGCATGCTCCATTCACCACTATATAAATAAATTCATTATTTTTCTTTCTAGTGGCCTCCATGTCTAATTCATTACATTTTAAATCTTCAATAAGAAAACTACGTGATGCAACATTATACAATTCATCTCAATTTAAACTTCTGAGTATCTTGTGTTAATCAGTTAAACCTTTTTATCCAGCCTATGTAAAACACAGTTCATAGAAATTGAATTTTAAAAAGAGTTGCCATTTGATGATGGTTATTAAACTTTTATCTGCAGAGGATTCACATTGGATGGACATTGAAAATACAGACTCCTAGTTTCCACCCCCAGAGCCATTAGGTCTCTAGAGGAGACTAGAAATCTACATTTTAAACTAACACTGTATCTTGATCCCTATGCATCAGGGAAACACGGAGAAATACTACTCAAGCGATATGGGTTTGAATGCATCTTTTATTTTTGAGTAGGCTTGTAAAAGCCATTCTTTAATGACAATTTGATCGTGCAAGTGCTTCCTACTCAGCCAGTATCATCACCTCTGCCACTTGATGAATTCCTTTGCATTAACTAGTCAATCTTGGGGGTAGACTTTCTAGAGATTGTATCCTCCTATAGAAAGGGTTGGCTTATTTTCCATTTCATAACATTGAGAAAATGGGGATTAAGGACAAGACACTCTTGCTAAAGTAAGCCTCAGTAAACTGCTATTGAAGATAATTAAGCTCAATCTTTTAACAGTAGGAGTCAAGCCAGAGGAGGGAGGCAAGAGAGACCTGAGGAGGGACCTGCCCTAAGTCTCTGGATTTTGTTGTCACCTACATAAAGTACCTCCCTTTCTCCAGGTACATCATCACACCAACCAGTTTAATTTGTTTCTAAAGCACTAATTATCACTTGAAATATTCACTTAAGTTTGTTTACTTGGTTTTTGTTTGCTCCCTGTTTTGGTATTGATTTCAAATGTCCCCTGAAAAGCTTATGTGTTAGGCAATGTAGCATTCTCAGAGGTGAAAAGATTAGATTATGAGGACTGTAACTTCATCAGTGTATTAATCCATTTGATTGAATAATACTTTGAATGGATTATTGGGTGGTAAGAGTAGGAAGGTGGGGTTGGCTGGGGAAACCAAGTTACTGGGGACTTGACCTTGGATTCCATCTTCTCCCTGGCTCTGTGTTTTTTCTGCTTCATGGCTACCATGACCTGAATGGCTTTCCTCCATGATGTCCTTGCACCATTATGCTCTGCCTCATCTCAGGCCCTGAGCAATGGAGTTGGCTATCAAGGATGGAAACATCTAAAACTATGAGCCAAAATAAACCCTTTCTCAATTTGTTTTTGTCAGGTATTTTGGTTATAGTGATGAAAAGCTGACAACATTCCCCCCAAATACAATATGAATACATGAAATCTGGATGCTCACCTTCTATAGGCACATATAAATCAAGGATAGAAGGACATAAGGCAACAACAGGTATACACCTTAAAAAAATAAAATTACAATAATTGTTTTAAAAATTCCGACTGGAGATGTGGCTTAGTGGTAAAGTATCTGCCTAACTTGTGCAAGGTCCTGGTTTTAATCCTGAGCACACACACACACACACACACACAAAAGTTGTAATTTTCAAAATAATATTTTAATATTCTTTAATAGGATAAACTTTACGCCTTACCCTGTTAAAGAGAGAATTAATAAATTAGAAGGAGCACTGGACATTTTACTTCTAAGATATTTTATACTTGTCATTGTTGCTGCTTTTGTTTTGTTATTCTGTCTTCATGCATATGTGACTGAGCAAGACAATCAGGTTTCATGGTTTCATTGGGGTCACATATTAATTGTGGATGCAAACAAAATAAACTCATAAATGTAAGGGTTTTGCATGGTCATTAGTGCTCTGGAGAAATTCAAGCTGAGTAGTAAAATAATTTACTTGGTGAAGAAAATGAGCAAAATATAGTGTGACATCACAAAAATTTTCCAGAAAGAAGGGGAAAAAAAAAAAACATCCTCTCATAGTCTTTAGTCCAGATATCTTCCCAGAGCTCTTTTCTGTGGCCTCTCTTTTTTTGTCTAACTCAAATATCTGCATTACGTCGTATTTTCATTGTTTTCTTTTATTTCTGTATTTATTTATATATACAACCATTTTTTTTAATTGAATGCCAAACATTCAAAAACTTGGCAGAGTGTCCTGATAGTTTTTTCTTCCTTAACTGGGAAAATACAATGAAGACTTTATCACCTCCTTCCACTTAGGAGATAAACAGAGTTAGGTCATGCTCAAGTTTTTTATGGGACTTTCTACCTCTGGTTTGAATCATCTCTTATTGGAATACCCCTTCAGGAATTCCAAATTAGGGTCTAATAGTCTACCAGGGCCCTTCACCTTACAGATCCTGACCTGTAATCTTTGTGACTTCCACATCACAAACTGGTAAAAACTCTAATCAGCTTTGCAGACAATTTCTGTTCAGCTACTTATTTAGCCTGCTGCTCCACACAACTTTAGAATTTGATGAATGTTTGAGAGAAAACTGATAATGCATTAAGCTGAGTCTCTCCCTTCCTCAGTAGAATCCTGCTGATGTTTCAAGTCTTTCCACAACTAGAAGACCACCAAAAGAGCCTCTTTTTTTTTTTTTTGTCTTGTTTATGTCTTCATGTCCAGGATCAGCAAATTCCTGCAGGAAAAAAAAATTGAATAAACAGTATTAACTCTCTTGCCCCTCATCCCATCTTTGAGATCTTAGTATTTCTTGCTGTGGTTGCCCTAGCAACTCTCCAATGCTTTTCAACAGATGTCTTCTGGATTATATTAGCCTTGTTCTTGGCTGAAACCTTGGTTTATGGGAAAGTACTACTATAAACTCAGAAGGAGAAGTCTCCTGAGACATCATTTTTATTAGTTATTTACTACCATGTAACAAATTATGTTTAAAACTTAGTGACTTAAGAAAACCCAATAAGCATTTATCTTACGGTTTCTGTGTCTCAGAATTCTGTGAGTCAGAAGCCACATAGCAGATGGTTCTAGCTCAGTGTCTCTCATGAAGTTGTGGTCAAATGTTGGCTTGAACTTGAGAATGAACCTCCAAGATGACTCACCCCTGTGACTGCCAAGCAGGTGCTGGGATGGGTACTGTCAGGAGGATACTGTCAATTGTCACATGATGGTGCTTGAGTGGCAGCTAACTTCTTGCATTAGGAGTGATCCCAGAATGAGCAAAACATAAATGTTAAATATTTTATGACTCAATGTTAAAAATCACATTCTTTCCTTTCTTAAAATCCTGTAGATTACAGAGATCAATCATATTAAATTTGGAAGAACATACATAGGGAACAAACACAAGGAGACCAGAATCATTATCAATGAAGTCTAGCCAGGAGGCTGGCTTCACACTATTTAAAAGAAAGTTTTACATATAAATATAGCTATTTAAGAATTTGTTTGCTATATTAACAAATCATTACAAATAATTATAAAGTTTTGTTTCTATGGGTTTGTGGCAATTCTGTTTCTGTCTCAAGGACCTTCTTCATTCAAGGGGAATGGGAACAAGAACAGTAGCATACAATAATCCTTAAATATTTACTTGGATGCGGTGTACATCACTTGCTCAAATATTAATGGCCTCAGCAAGTAATATGACCAAACTATATAACAATAGTTTATATCCTAGTAGACAGGCATGACAAGTCTCATTGCAATCATGGGAATATATATTGCAGAGAAGTGGAATATAAATGGTCAGTGTTGCAGTCCGGCTGCAGCAAAATAACCGGGGGGGGGGGGGGGTGACGAACAACTTGTGTACATTGATACAGCAGGAGTGGGAGCCGTTTATTGTAGGACAACAGAGGTATTTATACATTCCACACAGCTTATCTAATTAACATAAACTAGATACAGTAGTCAACCAATAAGAAATCTCCACACTTAATGGCTCGCTGGCATTACTTCACAAACCATTCCCTCTGGCAAAATGCCAGGTGCCATCCTGACTTGTTTACAGACCCTAACAGGTCAGGAACAATATTAAAATCTGCAAAAAAAAATACTTATTGTGTATATAGAAGTCATGTAATAATCAGTTACATTTTGAAAGAGTAGTTTGACTGGAATGCACATAGACCTACTTAAAACATTGGCCTTGCACTAGAAGAGCAGCAAATGGTCAAACCATTTCTCATATTCACTCATGTTTCCCTGGAATACTTTGGACAACGTAATGAGCACCAACTCATCTATTGTACCTCTTATTCTACTTTCAAACCATGTCTGTTCTACTTTAGAGACAGTACAAATCTGATCCAATGATAACTAATCATGTGAATCCTAAAAAGAATAGGTTGATAAAAACATAGTACATTCTATATTTTCAAAAGTATCTGGAAATATTGCCAAATATCAATAGTGGGGAAAATCGATATCAAATCTGATAACACTTTATGTAAGTTATTTATTTATTACTTTCCTAATAATTCAACATTACGAGCAAGTGGGGTTGATCTTATAATAATAACCTTTAGAATTGACAGGTACTGTATCCATCTCTGAGAGAAAATGATAACAACATTATTGTGGTTAACAATCTACCCGGAATTTTACTTTTAGTATCCAAACTGGATTGTTCATATTTTTTATTATGCACGGAAACACTCTGATAATCATATTTTAAGGCCATACGTTATGATTTAAGGTTGCAAAACTATTGTAACCATATGCTTACATGTCCAAAAAGAGAATAGATTATTTTTAAGACTTACGCAAATCAAAATACTGATGGCTCTTAGCATCCTTTCTCAGATGTATATATCTACTCCCCTTGCTGAAGTATGCCAATTAAAATTTATGTAAGAACTGGGATGGTCATGCATGAAGGAGGAGTTCTATGCTAAATCTGAAATGAAGCCCAAGAAAAATTAAATATTTCACAACCATGTGTCATTTGATAAAGCAAAATTTAACTATTTGAACCCTCAGCTATGTAGTTCAGTTGAGCTGTAATTAATAATGTTAATTCTGTTCATGTTGTTGTGTTTTAGCTCTCAAAGCTTTTATAAAACTAATTTTATATACTTGAATTTCTATATGAAACCAACCTAGCTAATATGTATTAAATAGAAAAAGGTTCTTATGTGATGTTTCATCCAAATATTTTTTAAACTGATACTTCTATCGGTACCCTGCAATTTATCAAACTGGTCATTTATTAATTTGTTTACCAAGTTTTTGGTATCAATTTTTTTTCAACATGCAAAAAATACACATCTTGTAAGCATGTAAAAATATACATCTCTGGGGCATTGAATTTCATCGAACTTTCTAACACCGTACTACTAATTGTGTCTAGAGAAATACCACCATTGTATCACTTCACTGCCATTAACTCTATATTCTTCAGCATATGCTGTCATTCTTTCTGTCCCTTAAATTTGATTTTAAATCAGATAAACAATTTTTCTTTACTTTGGTCTGTGCATGTAATATAGAAATTACATTTTTGTAAGTCAGAAGTTCCCATAAATTTACATTATAATTATAGATATAATTGAGCTTTAATTAACATTGGCTCTTCATACTTAAACTTTGAAATTCTTTGTCCACTAAACTTCGTTAAGAAGATTTGTCTGCAACTGATGCTGACATCTCATGGGGGAGCCGCTCTTTAAATAATGGTTTTAAAAGTAAAAAAAATCACTTGAAACACAAGCTGTCATTCCATAGTTCATCTCTTTTTCAAGTTTGAATTTTCTTGAGTTTTCTTACAAAAAGAGACAATTCTAGTTAGTTTTAGGTACACAACAAATGCTTAACTTTTTATAATAACTGCTCTCATTAAACCAAAATAATTTTCTATCATGCAAGTGTTTAGTGTTAGTTAAGAGTAATGAAGGGCTGTCCTCCAAAAAAAGCATTATAATTAATCTTTCCTTTAACAAAAATTAATAACCATAATTAATACACATCACATTTTGTCTGCTTTATTATAAAAATGGACACCCACGTCCTCTTATTGTTTTTGATGAGGTGAACTAAGAGGACAAACTTGCCTAATGTGCTTTTGTATGATTAAAAAAAAATTGAAAAACTTCATAGTAGAAAGCACTTTTAAAATATGTATTAGCAATGTTCTCAAAATATTCTCAAAGTCACTATGGAGCATTTCCTTCAAGTTCCTGTGCATAAATCACTTTGCATGCTTTTCAAATATCAGAGGAAGAGATGTCAGCAAATAGCTTCCCAAATATGAGATATTTTTGTAGTTAAATATTTCATTTCTGCATGAGTGGCTATGAACATCTGTGGATTTACCAGGCATTTGTAGTCCAAGTGGCACAAAATAGGTATGTAAAATGGAATATTATCTCATTCAGATAAAAGAGATTATAATAATATGGGAATTATCAACAAATTTAAGACGTTTTATGTTCATTTTTATTACATTTGGAGCTATAGAATAAATGTCTCTAATATATTTTTTTTCCTTTTTCACAAACTTCAAGGAAATGAGACTTGTTTCATTATATGCATCAGTAGATGTTGATATAGTCATGCTTCTTATTTTAAAACAAGAATCTGATTTTATAATCAGATTCACATTCAATTTTTCTCCCTTTTCCCCAGGGTTAATTATTATTTTTATCAACTATCAGGAGTTAACAAATCTTTACATGCGCTTACTACATAGTAACTACTTGATATATGCTGATTCATTTAATCCTCATGGAAACTCTTGTAAGGTAGGTACACTTCTTCTCCATTTGTAGTAAACAAAACTAAGGCACAGAGATGCTGGGTGACTATCCCAAGGTCTCACAGCTAGCAAATGGGGTACTTGGGATGTGAATCTTAGCTGTTAGGCTCCAGAGGCTTGACCTAACCATTTATGTTTTGCTGCTCCTCTAGTGATAAACTCATTTAAGTTGTGTACCTGACAACTAATGATTTCATTTCACATTCATTGGTGATCCAATAATTGCACCAAAGTATGCATCAATTCCTGATGACACATGGCTGAACAGATTGTGTATGAAGCTATTCAAAGCTGAATTTTCAAACTTAAGAGCAAGTGTTCTCAGTGTTGGGTGGCCAGGGACCCTCAGTTTCCAGTAAAGAAGTTAATAAATATTAAACCTGTCTAGTATACAAGGACCATAAACTAGTTTTACATAAGTGGAAAGCAAAACTCTTGTTTCCTTTCTTTAAATTTTCACTCCAGAACTTCAAGTTCCCCTAGAAGTAAACCACAGATATATATATGCTTTTACTTTTCACCAGAGTTATTTTTATAACCCAGAAAGATTAATCAGTAAATTGATAAGCAAGGGTTTCAGTGCCTATAAAGCACCCACAATGAGAAGCAAAGTAGCCTTAGTTCCTGTAGCACTCTGGAATCATTTAGAGCCAGATTTTTTCCTATTTATGCTTGTGAATATTTGTACCCACTTAGCAGGAGAGTATTTCATTTCATCAGTGTTATGATTAGGAGTTAAAAGTAGAAGTTACATTGTGTGATTTAAAGATATTCTCCCAAGCCGCTGAAAGATCCTCTCTGAGTGTTCTGGTATTTATAGCTTTATTGTTACCACTAAAGAGTCATACTTATAGCTGGGGATGGAGGGAGGACACTATGCATGGAGAAATGTAGTATGATAATTCTAACCATTATTAATAATGTACCCTTGTGTAAATACTTGCAAAAGCTGGTTTTTAAAGGGAGAAAACTGAAAAACCTGGAAGGTCCTTAGAATCCCAAAGGAAGTTTGCTGAAAAGAGGTTCAAAAAGAAACAAAATAATATAAAACAAAACTGACAAAAAGGCAACATCTAAGGACCCCAAAAAGAAACTACCTCACTTTTGCTCTATATAAAATAGAATTAAAGGGTAAACAAGTCAAGCCTAATTAATGTTTATTAATTGAGAAATAGTGATCATAGTAATTTTAACTACATAAATTAATTAGTAGACTATTTGAAATTAAGTTCAGAAAATGCAAGTTCAATCATTCAATACTATAACTAAGCTTAAGTAGCTGAACTTGGGTACAAATCAAACCACAGGCCAGTGGCTTCTAAAAAAGCTTCAACATATTCCAAGCACTATTAATACACAAGGCATCACAGATGGGTACTAAAGCAGGATGTGAACCACGAAGTGCTTCCATTCTTAAAACATAAAAGTATTTCCCAGAACAGACCTGCATCCTGGTTAGACTTGGGTTGCAGGGGAGGAGGGGGAGTCCAGATATGGGTGGAAATATCTGCAAAGATTTTTCCTGTGCATTAATCATTAATGCAATGAATGAAGTAATAAAATAAGTGTGCACCTAAGAGAAGAAGCCTTGGATTTGGAATACACCAGTAGCTGGAAATGCCAGCCATCCTTGCAAAATACAGCAAATAGGGTTATTTCAAGGCCACCAAGTAGCAAATCATAGATCCCAGGACAGTGTGTTTGTTTTACGTAGAAGGGGCATGTGTTTTGATCACTGCATATGGAAAAGAAGATGTAGTCCAGGAGCACAGGTCCAATGACTTAGTAAAACTAGCACAGACAAAATACATTCCAGGGTGGATCTTGCCACATTCCTTTTAGGCTGTGGAATTACTAAATTATAAGCATGTTAATTATTTACTTACAGATTCTTAACCAGTTACAATAAAATATTTGCTTCATTCTGGAAAAACATGATCAAGAATTTGAAAGATAAATGTGAGGAATTAGAGATTAGCCTCAGGGTTTATTTGTCCAGACTTCAGTGTCTGAAGAAATTTGTGAACAAGAATGACAAGCCCAGAAGTTTCACAACTGACCTTTCTTCCCTTGGAGACCAGTAATCAGGTTCTAATCACAGAGACCAGCAGAAAAAACACGTGTTACATTATTTTAAAGTCTTTTGGATCCAGTATTTTAGAATAATGGTTATTTAATTCACCATTTAAAAATAATACCTATAAAGTTTGTGAAACTATACCTGGCAGAGAGTAAATGGTTAATAATATTGAAAATCAATATTATTATTACTAGAATAGCAATATACTAAAACAGATATGAGATATTTGAGGTAACATGCATTTTGAACACACTTTTAATAAAATTTTATTCAGTATTTAACTCCTTGTCCATCTTGAATTTTTACTACTTTATATGCATACTATTTATGGGTTATTTCTTTAATGTCTGAATTTTTAAAAAAACATTTAAAAGTAGCAGTTAAGTTTTCAATCATGGTGCTAAACATATGTTCAAAATGTTTGTGAATGGATTAGGTGGCAAAGTGAGATTTGCTTTCTTCTTCACATTTTATTTCTTTGACCTTGCCACATTTGGTAAATCAGTAAAGAGACAGCCTATGTGTTAATTCAGAGATAAATCTTTGAGAGATCTCTAAATGTTTTATAGTTATTTCCTTTTAATAGTTGGAAAAACTTAAATCTGCAAAGTATAACTACATCTATGACAGACTTTCAACATGGAGCTGTGAATGGTGAAAGAACTTCTGGATGTATTCCAGGACAGAAAACCAGAAAATATCAAGTACAATGTCAAAGAAAGTAAGGAGAAGGAGGTAGACCAGAAATCAGGTGGGCTTCAGGAGGCCTACCCAAGGCTCACACACTGTAAGAACCACAGAGACAAGGTAAATTTCAAGTCATTTTGTAATATTCGTTGGACTGTGTTCAATTCAAGATAACTTCCTTTTCAATAAACTGTAGCTACACATCCTTCTAGATAAACAGCCCATAGCTCAGCTTAAAATAAGAGTCACTGAACATGGTGGTACACATCTGTAATTCCAGCAGCTCCGGAGGTCAAGACAGGAGGATGGCAAGTTTGAAGCCAGCCTAAGCCATTCAGTGAGGCCCTAAGTAAAATTAAAAATTAAAAAAGGGGCTTAGGATGACCTGAGTGGGTAAGCACCCCTCAATGGCTCAGTAGGTAAACATCCCATTGTGTGTTTTTCTTAATGACAGGTCTATATTTCATAAATATTGCCTGGTAAGTATAATTTAAGTATAATATATTAAATTCATCAAATGATTGTTTCAAAAGTAACAATAATTATCTCTTCCTGCAAATGATACTCCCAGAGTTGTCAAGCTCTTCCAAAATTGAGTGACCTAACTTTTGTTTTTCATTGAGTAAAACAACCAGCATGTTATCCTTAGACAGCTAATTTATGTACTGTATTTATTCTGTAAAAGCAAAATTGTGAAGGAAACAATTTGCCAGAGTCAAACATCGCTCTCTCCATCTTTACTTTCCACACTGCCTCTAGCATTTTCAATGTGGCGGTTATAGCGTCAAGACTGCACTACATTGCAATTCATTTTCCCCCTGTTACCCAAGAGCCTAAAAGCAAATTCCCAACAATACATTAAGAGGCATAAAACAATTCTTGAAAAAAAGAATTAGATTAGATATGAAGCAATACAGGGAAAGTTGGAGATTGGGAATTAAATTTATCAAGTTGCGTGTGAAGAAATGTCCTCTGTGAGATCTCTAAGGATCCCGTGGTGGACGTTGGATACACTATGCCTAGGATTTGTCAGGTTGCTGCACAGTTCCTGGATTCAAAGAAACAAGCGTTCACTTATCTTGTAACACTGGTCCCAAGATGGACCAATTTGCCTGCCAATGTTTATCCTTCTTTCAAGGTAACTCCACTAAGTGGATTTTTCCCAAATAAAAGCTGAAGCTGAGCTCATTTTATTTCATTTTTTTTTTCTCATTTTGTGCATTCAACTGAGTGTTCCTGGTTCATGAATATGACTCTCCTTTCCTTGAGCTTTTCCTCTAACTTATTGATAAATATTGAAGTATGCCATAAAAATTTGTGTTTTCCACAAGTGGGGACATCTAGATAATTCAGATATTAAAATCTACTCTAAATCCTTAAGCCTCATGCTCTACTTCTTCCTTAGCCCTGTTTCTAGTATAGCCTAAAAAATAATAATAATAAGTTGACTTTGTCTTCTTATTATTTTGTTTGTGTTGTAGTCAACCCTCAAATATGGAGTAAAATTAACTAAATAATCAAAAAGCAGAAGAAACAAGGTCAGCAATGTCCAAAACATGAATCTTTGAAAAAAGCAAGATTTATCTGATTAAAATTTCCCCTACCAGGCAGAGGCTTATTCTCTATTTACATGCTGGTTATCTTTATCAGGTTCATCCAAGTTTTCTTGGGGGGTGGGGGGAGGGGGGAATGTGGGATAACATTCAAGAATTGTTCCACTGTAAACACCTTGTCCTTCTGTTTCCATGCTTTTTATTTATAATCATATCACCCAAAGAAATGCCAGGAGCAAGTTTTCCCTTTAAACTTTCCCCTTTTAATTTGGCTTTCTTCTTTGTCTCTTCTTTCTTTCTTATCATAATGTATTCTTTAAAGAAAAGGGGTGGGGCTGTCAATTAGTAATCTCAAAATGATACTTTGCCATTTACTTAGAAACTAAAACATTTCCAAATACTTTCCACTTTAATAATGGAGTCAGACAAATACAGTTTTAAGAGTTCCATAACTCTCATTGCTCTAGTGGTTTTCCAAATATTTTCATTATGTGATAGAAAATGGCTTTCTGCTCAATACACCAGATAAATCTGACCATGAAGTTGCTTGCAGGGTAACTGAAAGGTGTTGGTCTGTGCTTTTATTGCTCTATTTATAGAATGATGGCTAAACCTAACATTACCTTATAACCCATGAATAAATTACATTGTCTTATATTTTCTAAAATCTGAATTCTTGACCATGTGAGAAATGAAACTATGCTACAGTTTGGCAATTTGGTTTTACAGTGATTTCACTTTTTAAAAAGAAAATGTTATTGTGCAGTGACCCCTCCCCCAACCATAGATAATCACTCTCTTCTGTAAAATCTGAGTCACAACCTTACAATTGAGAAAGGCCTGAGCTTGAGATCCCCAGCTCTGAACTCTTTCAAAACTGGGGTGTAACTTTGCTTACGCTTGTTCTGCTACTGCTTGGAGAGTGGTCCGAGGCCACAGGTAGACATGAGTACAAGACGTCTTTCATCCTCAAAAAATTCCCCTCCCCACAGTGCCTTGCAGATTTATTTAAATTGAGTTCTTTATTATCCTTCTAAATTAAAAACAAAAGACAAAATAAAAATGTTGTAGAAATTTGAAAAGAAAGTAATGCTAGATAAGAATTATTTGAATTACATTATTTCTAGTTGATACCACACTAATAAAGAGGGGGAAAACAGAATGAGCTCAAAATTTTGCTCAGTCCCTTAATTCCTGTGATGCCTATGAGTTCATCTTTTGTGTAGTAAGCCTAATTCTACTTGCAGAGTTGTTCCCATAATTTAAGCAGGATCATGTGTGCAATCTACTTAGCAGACTGTATTCATATACTGACTAGCTCTTTCTTCTGGACTCCAGTAGTGGGAGGAGGCTAGAATCTTGGCCATTTGCTTTTTAGTATAATGCAGGACACTGTTCATCCAACTGCCATATGCAAACTCTCAGGAATACACAAAACACCTGGCAAAGAATAGGTTACCAGGATCATTTTGGGAGAATCAATTTTTATACCCATTATTTCTCTATGTACTCTTTGCTAAACTTGCTCGTTTTAGAAGGCTGCTATGTTCGGTGAAGGCAGCACACCAACAAGCTACCATCTCCTTCCAACCCTCCCAGTTGACCCAAAAAGGTCAGGGATGGAAACATTCTTTTCATGTATCACAAATTTATGTTGCACTGCTTCAGAGTCACAATGCCCTGTTTGGTGGGGGATTGTCAAAGGAATAAGTTGGAAAATTGTGCCAAGACTTTCTTTTAATAAAGGTACTTCTAGTAAAGAAGTATATTTCCAAGGCAAATTTACTTGTTATAGTCAACAGTGATTTGTAGTTAATGGTGATTTTTCAGCATCTGTAACATATTTTTGTTGATTTTATCAATTGACTATTACTGATAATATAATAACAACTCAATCAGAAGAAATGCTTAACCTTCAGTTTCCAGAAATAACTTAGAATTCAATTTTGATTTATATTCATATTTTTGAAACAGAAAATATGAGAGGGTGATCAATAAAAGAACTTCAAGCATGAAAAATGTTATATTATGATAATATTCTGGGGAGGTAATATAATAAAAGTTCAATTTTAAGCAAAATGAAGAAGAGATTGTTCATGAGTTTTAAAATCAATGGTTCTGGGTTCCATGTCACACTGGTCTTTACATCCCCTTGGAAACATTTAAACAGTGATCTAAAAACTACATTTTTCAATGATAATGTTTGTAATATGTGGAAAATTCCATCCTTTCCAGCCACTTAAACTTGTTGCTAAAAATGTATAAGATCATACACAGTTAAAAAATCATTTTCTGGTATCTGTAAGAAATATAAGCTAGTCAGCTGAATGTCAAGACAGAGGCTAAGGGCACAGACTTTCAGATCAGAAAGAAAAGGCTTCAAAACCAGTCATTGCCTTTTTGTTTTTGATAATCCATGTCCAACTGATCCTTCTCTGAATCTCAGTTCTCTTATCTTTAAAATGGAGGTAACCCTGATAGAATTAAATGAGATAATGTATTTAAAATGATTGGCATCATGCTTTGCTTTGGCCAGCTACCATCAATGTCACCATCACTACTGCTTGTGGGGGAGACAAAGAAAATGGACCTTCTGTGCAAAAAGTGACTAAGAAAATTCGAAAAGTGAAACTTCGAACTTCAATCAGCATTTCTATACAGAGCATATACAAGTGGACTAAAAAGCATGTGAAATTGCTCAGTATCACTGGCCATTAAAATAATGAAATCAAATCCACAATTAGATAGCATTTCACACCCACTACAATGGCAGGACATCAAAGAAATGGAGTGGTGGGGGAGTAGGGAGCCAGACAAATATTGTGTGGGTGGAGAGGTGGAAAAGCTAGAACCCCCTCAAACACTGCTGGTAGGAATGTAACATGAAGCAGCCACCATGGAAAAATGTTTGATGACTCCTCAAAAATTTAAATATAAAATTTTCATATGATCTAGTAATTTCAACCTAGGTATATACCCAATAGAATTAAAAACAGGTATTCAAATAAATACTTGTACCCAAATATTCACAGCAGTGTTATTCAAAATAACCAAAAATAGAAACAACTTAAATGTTCATCAATGATGAACGATAACCAAATTGTGGTTTTTACACACCACAATGGAATATTACTCGGCCATAAGAATCAATGAAGTTCTGATACATGCTACAACATGGAAGAAACTTAGAAACGTTATGCCAAGTGAAAACACAAGACACAGAGGTCACAGATTGAATGATTTTTTTTTTATATGAAATACCTAGAATAGGCAAATCCACTGGGACAAAAAAAAAAAAAAAAAAAAAAACAGTAGTCACTGCCACAGTGTGGGGGGAGGGTGCATGACCACTTCATGAGTAGAAGTTCTCCTTTGTGGGTGATGGCAATGTTTTGGAAGTAGATAGAGGTGAAGTTTGCACAACATTGTGAATGCACTCAATATTATGCAGATTTGAAATATCATATTTCCCATGTGATATATGTTGGACTGCAATTCTTCAGTTGTAATAACGAAGATGGTCACATACCTTCCTTGTCTTGAGGCTTTATTAATAATAGAACAAAACTTCTCCCACCTTGATAAAAAAAAAAGAAAAAAAACCAACTATGAACAACAGGCAAAGCACAGCAGCCCTCTACAGCCAGGAAGCTTCACTATAGACAGGATGCTTGCTCTGAAAGACAAAGGTGCTTCAGACAACCTCCCCTCCAGACTGCACCTACTTGCACCAAAGCCATCTTGGGCATTTAGAAGGATATGTGACACTCTCCACTTCCAAACCAGATCTTCAATCACAAGAAAAATTGTAGGAAAAGGGAAGAGGAGGGACTGGTAGGGCACAGCACTCTTCTCCAGGGATAGTACTGACTTGGGAGTTTAAGAAAGGTAGTCTGGGAAAGGAAATTTGCATACTTAGTGCAATTGCTCAAATGTGGTTGGCTTAGTTACCTGGATAAGGCTGCTGGTGGTGGCCATTGGAATCTCAGGTGACTGATTTCTACATGTGGATCCCTGTTCCCAACACTTACTATCTGGGTAACTTGAGGAAAAGTTGCTTAGTATCTGTAAGGTTGGGTTTTCATAACCTATAAAATGGGATTGGTGATATAATCTCTCAAGAGAGTTTTTGAGGAAAAAACAAGACAATGCAATTTTCTCACAAACTTGCCTGAGGATAATAATCACCTAAAATGTTTTAAAATAACAAATTCCAGGCCCCATATCAGGCATGATATAGATTCTAGGGCACATAGGAAATAAATTTCAAATTAACAGCATTTTAGATTTTTATTTTTGTGATTATGGCGAATATTCAAATGAGACTTCAAGGTATTTGAAATAATTAACCAAAAAAGAAAAACATCTATTCAAATAGTGTTTTCTTATTATTATGCCAAACAATTGACTTGACCAGTATTTCCCCATTCAGAGTACTCAAATTGAATGGAAAAATATAGTGACAATTTAAGTTTCTGGAAAAGATGTCTATAGTGTCAGCAATCAATAAAGCTATTTAAGAATTATTTCTATTTGGCTGTGGGTGAGGAAATAGAGATTCTAACAGATGAAAATTCCTTCAAATTTCTAATTAACTTTCTCATGAGTCAATAACTAAGTATCTTCAAAGAACAGCAATTTATTTATCTGAGGGTGTGCCAATGATTCACCAGATTGAAAGGGAGCCAAATAAAATGATCCAATGAGATCCAGTAAACCCACCTACTACATTGACTTTTCAACTTTTAGATATTTTCTTTTTTTTTTTTTCCCAAAAGGACAGTTGCAATCCACTGATTGTTTTCACAAGTATAATTTGTTCCAAATTACCAGTGGATTGGTTGCATCCTCAAATATGAGAAGCACTGAACTGACATAGTCACTAGGAATTAGTATTTTTATCCTCTCACAAATTGTGAACAATAAAATACCTGGATTGGGTCAGAAATAAACAAAAAATCGAAAATTACAGTTTGTAAATCACCAAAGAGAAGAGATAAAACAACAATGTGGACCATAGCAGAACTTTATGTTCTCATCTGGCTATCTCTCACTTTAATTTCATCAGCCCATAAGTAGGAATGATGTGGAAATTTATGTAGAAACATGTGTTATGACTACTTGCAGGTTTGACATTTATTATTAATTACAAATAAAACACCTGCCGAATCTTGTCTGTGTATTCAGACATTCTTGAGTGTGATTTTGAATATCAGAGATAGCTTATGAAAATATGATCTAAGCACCATGTTCTTTGAGAGGAAATGGCAAAGGTGGGGGAAAAGTAGTGCATTTATTATTACATTGATAAAGAGTTCACACCTTTGTTTTATTATTTTTCTCTCATCTGCTTTTGTTCACTTTCTTTTTATCTACTGTCTGTCCTAGGATTCAGCACAAGGACTTTCCAACATCCTGTGATGAGTGGCAGTGCTCTTTTGTTATTGTAGAGGGATTTACTGTTGCTAATGCAATAGCACTGGAGGGAACCTTGGAAAGCAGTAAGTGTGCTCACTTTTTAATCAAGATGCTAGGATTTGAATTCCATCTCTCCATTTACTGCTTGTGTAAACATGGACATTTTTTAAAACCTCTCTGTCAGTTTTTTTTTCATTTGTATAAAAGGGGTAATGCACAACTCAGAGGGTATTACAATTCTTTCTTTAAAATATTTTTTAGTTGTAAATAGATCTCTCATTTTATTTACTTTTATGTGATGCTGAGGATTGAACCCGGGCCTCACACATGACAGGCAAGTGTTCTACCACTGAGCCACAACTCCAGCCCCAGAGTTTTATAATTCCATAGGAAAAAAAAAGTATTCACTACAATAAAGAATACTCCATATTGAGTCATATTTTGCACCAATATTATAGAATAAAAATTTGTGACATTATTCTTATGTCTGATGAAAAAGATTGATTTTGAGGTAAGCAAATTAGTCACCATCTACTACCTGATCAAAGGGTTGTTATTGACCCCAAAGGACCCACTGTGCATATATTTTCTGTGAAATAGAGAAACGCCAGTGAAGATGTCACTAATCAGTGGCAAAACATGTAAAAAGAATTCTCAACAAACCATCCTGATCATTGGCTCAAGGTTTTAATGTACTCAAATAGTAATCATTATAGAACAGAGAATAAATCCTGGTTTTAAATTAAAATATCTTGATTTTTTACATAGTATAAATATTGATAAAATATTAGGTGATCATTCATTTATTCATTTATGATATAAAATATTATGCAATGTTGTACCCTTCATTCATTCAGATTCTGGATTCAAAATTCAGGAGAAT
This sequence comes from Urocitellus parryii, assembly GCF_045843805.1. NCBI lineage: Eukaryota > Metazoa > Chordata > Mammalia > Rodentia > Sciuridae > Urocitellus > Urocitellus parryii. The sequence goes on along the minus strand of NC_135533.1, from coordinate 40,308,732 downwards.
ACTTTAGAACCATGGTGCCAGAGCCAGAATTACTACTCATTATAGATGTAGATAAAGTATGATATTAGATTTCTTTCTTAGGTACCTCTCTGTGCATTGAAATAGGAGTTTACCATTTGAGTTCTTTTGAGACCTGCATTGGATTTGCATATAATGTTAATTTGGAGAAAAGAGAGGGAAAAACCTACAAACATTAAAGAACAATAAGATTCACCAATATGAGCTACTAATTAAATCTGAAAAAAAATAGAACTAATCTTTTTCTTCATTTGAATATGAAATACATGAAGAATAAAATAATGAACACTTTTTATTCACACCCACCTTTACTAAAACTTAATCATATTCACATCAGACATGTTCTTAAAAATTACAGCTGTACTTGAACCCTTCTATGGGTCTCCCTTCAATCTTACTCCCTTTGTTTTCACAATGAACATTTTAATACATTTCATTCAAGGATGAGTTCATGAACAATCTCTAGTATTGCATGTTTTTAACTTTATGAATGTGACCTTACTACATGCATCATTCCGTAATATGTTTCGATATGTGCTGAAAGGCTTTCAATATTTTATCCAAGTTGATTTATATAGTTCTAATTTGTTCTTTTAACCATTATATGTTATTTTATTATTTATTTACTTTATATTATTTGTATTATTTATTACCATAAAGCATTAATACTGTTGAACATATTCAGGTTCTTTCCACATTTTCACTTTTAAAATGAATGTTAACAAGAAATAATCTGCTACAAAATATAAACACATAGAGTCAGAAGATGTGTAAATCTTCACATGTACTGAATATTGCCAAATTTCTCTCCAAAATCACTTAAATTCTTATTTCCACAGTTCTTAAACATTTTACAGTGTCAGATTTTAAGTTAGTTTCCACCCATTTAGTATGAAATTATATTTCATAACTGCTACATTTGTATTTTCATAATGACCACACATACATTTCTTTAAGAATGTGAAAGTTTTATTTATTATTTTATTTGGTTGCCTTTTGTTATGCATTTCATAAATAGTTCAAGTATTGTAGATATTCATTTTTTAGATATGTATAACAATTTCATGTTTTAAGTCTATTTTATATATTCTATATGAAAATATTCACTTTGTAATGTGTCAATTTTATCAGTAATTTCCTATGTGATTTGCACTTTGTGTGTAATATAAGAAATGTTTTTCTTTCTCTAACTTTAGTGATAGTTTATTTTACTTTAAGAATTTCTCAGTAGATTTTTGAATACACTGAACTCTACATTGCATGCATGAAATTAGGGAAGAATCTCTCCATTTTTTTTCAATGAGAATCTGAATGCCTTTTATGAATAATCTGTCTCCCTTTAATAGTATATAATGCTATCACTTTCATGAAAAATTTTCTGTATATTATTGAGTCTGTTTCTGAGCTCTTTGTAGCCATGGATCTGTTTCAGGATCTGCAAGCCAATACTGCTCTTTCATAATTGTTATAGAATTATATTCTTGATATCTCAAAAGTAATTCTTTCTTCTTGTTTTCTTCAAAATTATTTTGAATTTTTTTCCATATGATCAGTTTGTCAAATCCCATTAAAATCTTATAGGATTTTATTGGAAATAATAACATTAATTTGGGGAGAAATACACTACAGTAATTTATAATTTTTAAACATTTTCTCAACTATTTATGTTAACTAAATTTTAAGTTACTAGGGAGATGTTTTTTTCAGTTTTTCAATAGGTGGTTTTCTTTTTCCTTTTAAATATCTTTCCATTCTGATTTTACAATGTAATTGTATTTTCATCAAAGTACATGATCTGTTATTAATTTCTTTAAACACACTGGAATTTCATTTGTAAGAAAATATCTCTATTATTAGTTCAAAGTTGCAACTTTGTTATCTTCTATAGCCTCAGTGTTTTCTTATTTATTTTATTTTAAATTTTTATTTATTTTTAGTTGTAGTTGGACACAAAACCCAGCACCTCACACGTGTTAGGCAAGCACTCTACCACTGAGCCACAACCCAGCCGGTGTTTTCTTTTTGCTTTTGTCTTTTTTTCCATGAAGATATACTTACATTAAATCTTCCTTTATGACTGTGGATATGTCGATTTTATCCTGTGATTGTTAATAGTTTCAATTTATGTCTTTTCGAAGATTATGTAGTTGTATGAATAGAGATTTGTTAGTATTATATTTTTAGGTGGATGGTCCTTTTGTTATTATGTAGTTTCCTTGTTAAATTCTTTTGACCTAAACTCCATTTTGTCCAGCATTAATACTTACTATCTTTCAGTTTATATTTGACCGTTATGTCTTTTCTTCTTTTTCTCCGTTGCTTTGTTCTGAATGAGTCTCTATGATCCGTGTGCTAAATGTATCAATCTCTAGAAGAGCTAAGGTCAATCCCTCAATCTGTTTTCACACAGAATGATCACTAATATATGTGATACCTTTACTTACCAATTTATTTTGTTTTCCAAAAATCATCCTGTTTTTGTTATTATATGTATATGGGGTTTTTGTTTCTTTGTTTTGTTTTTGCTTCTGCTTCTTGTTTTTATCATTATTGAACTTATTAAGTTTATAAGTTTGTTTTTTTCCTTGTACTTACTTAAAAGTAAGTTATTACATTTTAAGTGGATATCTATAATTTTTTTTAAAAATGCTAAAATATGTTTAATTTTTTCTAAAAACTTCCTCAAGTTAATCAGAATTTTGGCCCTCTTCCTGAACATGTCTGGAAATTCAGGCTGTGTTAACAAGGCCCCTTCACCTCATCCTCAGTTGGTAATTGGGTTTGTAGTGGCAACTTGGGACTTGTCCTGTTGAGAGGTAACAACTGTAACAGTTCCAGCCACCAAGTCAAGAAGCAACTCCATTTTTTGCCTGGGCATGAAACTATAGGAGTATCTCAGCCCAGGATCCACCTCTGACAGCCCTAGGTGCATAACCTCCCACAAGGTGGAGCCAAGGAGGGTGTTGTCAACCATTTCCTCAGCTTTTCACATTCAGGGGAGCCCACCCAGCCAGCAGTAAATCTGGCCACGTCCTTCACCTCACAGAGACAGCTCCATGTACCTCCAGTTTGCCACTGTCCACTTCCAGCACAACAGGCCTGTGACTTCAGCCCTCCTCATTGCTCTGTGTTTCTAATCTGTTTCAAATCCTAGTTTTTTAGTCTATGTATTTTAGGTTTTATAATTTTTATGTATATATTTGTGTTATAAAGTAGAACAGGTGCTTGAGAACACTGCCACCAACCTTAGTAGGAGAAGCCTTAGGACCACAGAAAACAAGAAGTTCCAGAGTACCCAGGATCAGATAGAAAATATAAACTGGAAGAATTGACAATAACAAGTGTGCTATTAAGTATGTTCTATGTTTGCTCCACATAGATATCAACATTAATAAAGTCAAATAAATTATCATTAGCTCTTTTTTTTTTTAATTGAAGGCCTGGTTTCCTGTTTAAACTGAAAAACATCATTCAGGTTACTGATTTTTTTTGAACAGGTCACTGTTGCCATATAGTCTAACTGAGCCTACCAACTTAGTAGATAGCAGAGTCTTCCGCAAAAAAAAAAGTGGATATGAACATCGGTGTGTGACTAAAGAAACCACATTATTTTTATAGTGTAGAAGAATTGCTAAGCTTTTGCCTCCTTTTTTTTTTTTTTTGATTAATTTCATGCCTGACTCAGTCAGAGATTAGGCCTTGACACAGGTTATAATTAAATATTGAAATCATGAAGTGCAAGAATGTTTAATTTTTAAAATATGAGTTTTAATTTACCTCATACAGAGAATAGCTCTGGTCACCTGCAGAGATGCATTACACACTACATTGCCTAATGTAGGATGCCTGAATAAGGCTGAGCATACAGTTAAAGTAAACTAATGCAATTTACTGAACAGCAGTCAAATATTTATCCAGTTGATGAAGCAGACTTTATGTGAAACTCAGACAATAATTAAAGAGAAGCCTTGCTTAAAACATGCTTACTCTAGTTTTCACAAATATGTTATATCCTTTCTGTATCTTCCATTTTCCTACATATCTCTGTAAACCTTAAATGCTCCACAGTGAACATTGTATGGAATGAATATCAAAGATATTTTCTGGTATTTCACAGTATTTTAGAACTAGGAGAGTAGATTGATTGCAAAAGCAGACCTTGCTCTTCTGGTACCCATACTTAATGCAATATGACTGTGTGGTGCTTTCCATCAATGATGGAGTCTATTTCTCCACCTTTTGAATTTGCCTGGTTTATGACTTGCTTTGATCAATAGAATATGACAGCCATATTGTTATGTCTATTCAGAGGCTCTGCCTCAAGAGACTGTAGGCTTCTTCTTCCTGTGGAATCCTTCCATGGGCACAAGAACAAGCCCAGGCCACCTCTTGGGGGATGAGAGACAATGTTGAACCATTCAATACAATCCCACTCACAGCCACCCTGCTATCTTTCCACGGCGAGTCCAACTAAAATTGATCAAGCCCAATCTAAGGTGAAGAACCACCCAGGTCACTTGCCGACTTATGAGGAATAATGCTATTCAAAAGCATTATGTTTAAGACGGTTTTTATATCATGATAGCTAATAAGCCGCTTTGGAAATTTAATCCAATGTCTCCATTTTACAGGCGAAATAATGGAGGCCCAAAGAGATGAAGTACCTTAATTACATTTCTACATTATTAGTAACAGAACCAGCTTGAAAGATTATATGCCCCAGAAAGTCAACAGAACAATATCTACTTCACAATTCTATTTTTTTTTTTTGTCCTCTTTTTGGCAACAGAGATCCAAGAACACCTACCAAGAGAATTGAAATTCCAGTACAATAAAACAGCATTTGTTAGGAATAATTGTGAGGGCCTTATATATATTTATTACAGTCAGAATATAGATATTATGTGATAGTTATTTCTTAGATCCTTTTCTTCTAAGTTGTGTGAAGAGAATTATGAAAGACAGAACGAAGACTGTTTTCAAGTGGAGTAATCCTATAATTTTTAGTCATTGTGATATTACCATTAATCCTCACTTTTAGAATATTGCTCAAAAGCTAAAGTTAACAGAGATCTTTTAAGAGCTTTGTTTAACAGAACTAAAATTTTTCTGAATCTCATTGCATCAGAAACTATCATCTGGAAAATTAATAATATATAATACACAAGAGTCATTTCTATATTAAGTACCCAAGTTGATAAGCATTTAATTTTTTTTTAATTCTTAGATTATGTTGAATGAATGAACAAAGGCTGCTTAAATTTGTAGTACTATAGAATGGAATATTATGAAGTCATGTTCAGTCCAGTTTACCCCAGAATTATATATAATATATTATATACTTAATATTATATATGTGTGTGTGCATATATATTTGGGCTCCTTTTCAGAGTAGCAAATATTTCTAGTTTTATTTACTTGTACTGCAATTCTTGGTTGTTGAAGTTTAGCTCATCCACATCACCTTGAATCCTTTTTGAATCAAAAGTTACTAGGCTCTGCCCCAAAAATTTCTGATTAGGTAAACATAGGAATGAGGACAGATGATTTGCATAACTAAAAAATTTCCAGGTGATGCTAAAGCTGGTGCTTGGGTGACCACACTTAAAGAACTTCTGCTTAACAGTTTTCAACACTTTTTAAAGTGAATACTTTAAAAGTAAGATTGTGGATACCCCATCTTATAATGTGTCCCAATATGATATTTTACGGAAGTGTATATACTATATTCACAGTTTATATTATTAAGTGAATTTTGTGGCACAAAATCCTTTCGAATCAAAATCAATCAAACATTCCCTACACTTAGAATTTAACCAGTCTTGACATTTGGGTTGAGTTACATCCAGAGTCTGCCCACAGACCATGGGGAATGTGGCAGGGGGTAGGGAGGACAATTCATACTTCCACAAGACCCATAACGTTTGGAATGCAGGCAAATTAGCTCAAATGGTCCTCCTCCAAAGGGAAATAATTTGCCAGAGTTTTTAAAAGTTAAAGTAATGCCTACTTCCAATCCATAGCCAGATTTTTTTTGTTGTTGTTTTTAATGAGAGTATTCACATAACACTTTCCATGACAGCTTCTGCTTTCTATCACTCAACTCTTTGTGAAAATAGTCCATTTCTGGCTTACTGACTGTATGTTTGGGTTTAATCCAAATATGAACATCTCGGTTCAGGTTTTTAAAAACGATTTCAGTTATTTTTAATTCTCAACTGCTTCAAATAAAGTAAACCAATATGAAAAGGGAAGTAGGATTTTAATTGCATGTTTTTGGCATTTAAATATCAGATAACTTCCTAATGGAACTTTACATATCCATGTCCACTACAGAAATCCCATACCAAACTCCATTTGAAAAGATGACTGAGATTAGAAAAAGATTGGGGTCTAAAAATGTCCTCTGAGAAAACACACAAAAGCATATGTGTGTCCTGGCTTTTGAGAGGAGCCAGCCAACTCCATCTTTCTTCTTCTGGTAAACATGCCTCTCTGGATATTCAGAGAGCTCACTCTGTTAGGGGCTGTGCAGTGTTGTTTATAATTTTTATCAGTGTGATTTTTCTCCCATCACCTCTTTAAAAGTTCATTTTCCCTCCTTTCCTGTATTTCCTTGCATCCCCTTCTAACAAAAAAAAAAAAAAAGGAAGAAGAAAGCAAAGCTAACTTGAAGCATAGACAGATTTTGTTTCTCCTTCTATTTTAACCTTCTCCTCATCTGTACCTGCTTCATTTTTTCAAAGAGACAGTGAAAGTTCCTAGGTATAGAACGACATAGCAGTTATTCTGAAGTGGCAGATTCCAACCAAGGAAAGACTTCTCAGAGACAATCAGTCTGACTCTCTACAGAGCTTTCTTCATTCTAAATAAACAGCTTCTTTAATAGCTGATGGTATTTACATACTTTTTAAGTTTAGTGACATCTTTTCATAACTTATAAGCCATTTTTATATTGGGGTCTTTATTAAATGTAGTTACATATCTTTTAATACTGGATGAATTATTCTATCCTATCCAGACATGGAATTTCTAGTTTCAAATAATTTAAATTTCTTTATGAATATTTCCCAATTAAACTCCAAATTACAGTAGTCACTTGAATTCATGTGGCTTTCATGTTTTTGCTATTGCTTTCATATTTGTCCATCTGATGTGATCTTTTGGTATTGGCCAGCTAACATTTTACAGATGTAAGTGATATGTACCTAATTAAATTTTAAGTGGCCTGAGAAGAAAGACTTCATGGTGATCTGAGGTGTCACCGTGCCTTGCATTTGGTGACACCCTATGAGAATGTGCTAGATGGATAGATGGAAATGACTGCGTCAATCCTCTCCCTGGGAGGTGGAGAAGGCTGGAATGGGTGAGAATGAAATCAAAACACCTGGAGAATGATTTCCCACCCTAGTTAAGCATTTCTTTGGTTAAAAGAAACCCCAGGACAGGAGACTGAGGAGGAAGGAAGAACAAATAGGCCATGACCTATAATCATTAGTTCTAGCTAAAGAAATGGCATGCTGAAGGAAATGGCAGGTAGAAGATAAAATGGGAGAAACAAAGACTGTGTCACCATCCTAGCACCGTGTGACCAACCCTCTCTGCCGCACAACTATTCATGTATAACTGTGGCTCAGTGCTTACATCAGCATATGTGTGTATCAGAAGGTAATGTAGATATTATACCTTGAAATGGAATAATACAGATTCAAGTTTTAGTTTCATTGTTTACCACTCAGAAATAAATGTATGTGTGTATGTGTGCAAACATGTTTATTCCATATTTTGTAACTATCCCTAGTTATTGCTTTTCTATATGTACTTCAGAATTATTAAATAATCATTATAGTAAATATAGTATAGTAAATATACTAAAATATGCATCTACACTGAAGCTTGTCAACTGTCTAACTGTGCACATAATGCCATAGAACAATTCAGAACCCAAAATGAAGAATATTATATCTCAATGAAACAATTGTGAGAACAGAGGTCAACAGAAAGTAATTATGGTCAGGAGAATGTTGGTAAGATATCTACAAGAGCACAGGTCATAAAATCTCCCAGTGTCACAGTTAACCAAGAGCTATAACTTTATTCAGAGCAAAAAAGACTTTCACCAAGGTTGACAATATCTAAATCCTCACATTCTGTCATGACAAACTCTAATCAGCATGGCCCACCCTCTTTAGATGGAGGAGACCACAGAGTATTGACTATTCTTTCCATGTGGAAAATTTTCATTTTATGATTTATGAAGCAACTGCATAAAAGGAATGCTAGCCATGGGATATAATATCTCAGTCAAGTTTTCCATGCTGTACAACTAGAGAGCACCATTTCTGATATTTATGTATCTCCTTCTCCCATAAACTTGGCCTTGCAGAGCAACAAAGCTATGCCAGGAGATTTGATTTGAGTTCTGATTCTGTCACTGCCACTCACCAGATATGAATTTGGATGAATTGCCTCAGCTCCCTGAGTTTCTACACCAAAGATTATTCTTAGGTCTGGGGGTGGGGCACAGTGAAAAATCATTGGTATTTTCTCAGGATTAGGATTTCAATTGAATAAAATAATACAGAGGATGGGGGAAAATACTATTATTAAGTTTTTTGATATAGTAATAAACATTTTTCTTTATTCATATTAAACCAAAAGGTGAGACTCAAAAATATCATAATTTTGAAGTAGTTAAGAATGTAAATAATATTTCAAGATATCTATAATATTATATGAAATATATCTAACTAATGACAAACTATATAGTTATTATAAGTTTGCTGTTTGCTGCTTACATTCATTAAAGAAACAAATGCTAAGTTTCGGCTAGGAGTTATGAAAAGAGATGTAATTTTTCCACCACCAAGTTTAAGGACTGCCAAAATTTTATTTATGGACAGAATCACTAATCCTTACCCATTTATGTAAAAAGGGAGAAACAATTTTTGATCCTAGAGCTCACTGAGTTTGCTAGGATTAAGTTAGACCAAGTTAATTTAACAAATATTTAGTGGAAAATATTTGAATCCTCATATTTTGTCGTGACTCTACCAATATGGCTAGAGTGGGCCAACTTTCTACATGCCATGTACTATTTTCATATACTAGTGAATCTAAGAGACCCTGTCTAGTCAAATAAATGTTTCAGTTGTGGATGGCAGAAATTAAATATTTATATTTTGTATTAGTCAACATACAATGATAAGGTATACAGGAAGAGTAAAGGAAGAAAGGATGTGCTAAGGTGTCCTAGGAGCAGAGACCTGAGGGAAGCCAAGACCAAGAGCCAGAGGACACCTGGGAAAAGCTATATATAAATGATAAACTGTTTAGTCACATTTTATCTGAAAAGAATCAATGAACAGGTGGTAAAAAGAAATATAATCCAACATAACTGAGAATATGAAAATATGAAGACTTCTTGCTGGATTTAGGGACTTATTCCAAGATTAGTATACAAATTATTTTACATTATAATTTGAAAACTTTGTTTTATTCAGTTTAATTGCATACGTAAATTTTAGCACAACTGGTTTGTACCAAGCATTATACTTACTCAAATTAATTAGAAGTTAAAATATACCATTACCTAACTTTACAGGTAAGCAAAAAAAAAAAAAAAAAAAAAAAAAAGGAGGCTCAGGAAGAACAAACTAATTGTCCCTATTACCAAGTTAACATGAGTAACTATTAGGACCAGGATTTAAATGCAGTCAATAATAAATAATGACATACTGTTTCTTGAACATGGGTATTATTCTTTGACAGAAGAGCAATCCTTCTCAGGCATTATATTTTAAAAATTTCTAAAGTACTTTAGAATTTTGTGTCAAATGAGAAAAGTTTGCCTTGTATTCATTAGAGAAAATGTTCAAAGAACAAAAAGATGAGCCACAAAGGGTCAGAAAAAATAAAAGAAAATCCTAATTAAGGGAATGACATTCATTAGAAATCTCCACTGGAAAGTTATGGTCACTTATAATCATTCTCTCAATTAGTATGTATTTGTGATTACAAAAAATAAAATTAAAAAAATGATTCAAAAAACTAATCACAGGTACAGAAAAGATAGTCTAAGACCCTTTTTACAATTCTCAGAGCAATTGTGGACCCTTAGCAATAGGAGACTCTTCAGTGAGTATGTTGAACCACAGGTTAAACTCTGAAAAGGCCCAGAGGCTTAATAAAGTAGATAAGGGTAAAGGAAGTAAACAGAAATAGCAAAGTAATATCTTGAAAATCAAACCTGAAAAAACTTTGGGAAAGAGTGAGATTAACAACAACAACAACAAAATTACATTTAATTTATCTTCTACCTTAAATTATATTTCTTTCCAAATTTGTTTTCTTGATTTTAGATGACTCATTTTTAAGGCATATGATGTAATAGCTCCAGTGAGAGATGAAAAATTCTGATAAAAAGTGCTAATAATGGAGATGGCTAGTGAAGAAAGAAAGAATGGATGTGATGTTAATAGGCAAATGAGGGTAGAAGGTTGGTGAGTGGCTTTTGCTTCTACCATGAGTGACTGACTAGATAGTGTGTTATAATCAAGATAATGAATATGAGAGAAACAGAAGAAAGGTAGTGAGCACAAGTCTGGGAAAGTTGATTTTTAGGTAATTTTGAGTGATCCAGATGGCAATAACTAATAAGCAATTTAATATGCATATCTAGAACATAATTGAAAAATCTGATCTGGCAATAGAGCTTCAGGAATCATCAGCATGTGAACAAAGACACAAAATTACATCAAGTATTTAAGGCATGTCCAGTGGGCAGGAGAGGCAAAGGAGACTGTAATGGAGTAGATAGAGTGGTCTGAAGAGCCAAGAGTGCACTGTGCCTGGTGCCACCAGAGAGAAGTCAAGCAAGGATTGGGAAAAGGGTTACAGAGGCTTATACAATGGAGTCTTTGACAAAGCAGTCATATGAAATGGCAGCAAAATTTCTGAAGGTCATAGAACAAGAGGTGAATAGTAGGCTAAAATTATAATATAGCTCCTTCTATTCATGAGTCTGATTGTTAAATATTAAGAAAGAGAGACATAGACAGTAGCAGATTCAGAGGCATGGTCAATGATCTGAGAAGTTGAAGTTATCTGAAAAATATAATAGATGGGTAAGTGGTAAGTATGTTGGAGTAAAAGGCAATGGTTTTGCCTGTCCAATTATAGGAGGTCCAAGTGGCAATAAGTCGGGCCAAATTGCCTAGAAACCTTACAATTCATTAGACACAACAATTAGTCCCATGAACTGCACAACTATCTGCTGAGGGCCATTGCCAAGTAGGAATGACGATTTGAAATCCTTGCCAGCATACCCCATGTTAAATGGACTTGCCTTTGAAATCTGCTGTGACCTTGCATGTGTGTTTGAGAAAGGCGACCCTGCTCAAGGTGATCAAGGGTGGATCCAGGTTTAAGGTGTATCCTGCAGGTTTGAGGAAGTATCCTGCAGGTTTGAGGAACTATCTGAGTTTAAGATAATTTGGGTTTAGGGCGTTCCCGGTTTTAAGACAATAGTGGTTTTAGGGAAGTTGGAGGTTGAAGATTATTGCTGCTGGGATTAGGGTGTTCCTGCTGCTTGTTCCCATTGAGTTCTCGCGAGATTCAAAGGGGATTTGGAAAAAAGCCTCGTGGAGTAGGTTTTTTGGGGCAGCGGTTTATTGGAGATTTGACCAGAACGTGTTTGTAGAGGCCGGTGTGAGTTCAGGAATAAAGGATTGCTGTTTGAATCTACAAGGTGTGTGGTGGCTCGTGATTCTGTGCCAAGCCAAGACCTTGGCAACTATCAAATGTCCCAAGGGACATTCATGTTTATGAATAATCTGTTGTGATCAAAACTGCTCTCTGTAAAAGCAGAGTTGCATCTTCATAGTCTTGACACATACACATTTTCTAGGAATACAACTACTGTGTATTCCAAGAGAAAATTTAGTTTTATTGAGACTTTTACCAAGAATTAGTCATACTTTCAGGAATTCACATCATCAAGAAATGCAGTTCATGGTCTTTTCAGTCACCAACAGCAGGCATATATCAGTCTGTGTTTGTAGCCATCCAATAAATACAGAGTCTACAGAGACCAGTAGCTTTGTTCGTGAGGCTGCACATGAGACTTTACATATTAAATTACAGCTTACTTTCTTTGGATGTCTTCTTAATTTTAGAATTAGGCATTGTTTTGGTTCTGTTCTTTGACCCACCTTGTGCTGGTGACAGTTCGATTGCTGAAGAGTCATACTGCTTTCCCCTCTCTTGGGCAGCTTCAAGGCATACTCCAACAGGACCCATTGTGTTCTTCAGGGACCACCATTTGGCTATAGTCTGATCATAAACTTTACCAAATGGAATGCTTTGGGGTATGAAAGGGGGTGCTATTAATTGTTACTCATTGATAATAGGAATGAATTGGGCATCCTGGGCTCACCAGGCTGTGGTTCACCCTAACCACATACTACAAGTAAGGTATAGAATTTGTAATTATTTATTCATTATGGAAGAAACCAGACATTCTTGTCTCAACCAAATGATGATTTAAAATATGCCCTTGGGATAAAATTACCCTCTGAGGGCAGGGCCCCTCTAATTCATCTTTATGTCTTCAGCATATGGCCCAGTGTTTAATTCATTCCTGGGAAACAGAGTTTAGAAGTCAGTCAGGAGATCTAGATCGGCTTCTATTTACCCCAGCCCAGTTGATACCAACGTCATTACCTAGTGGCCAGGAAACCTCATAACGCAAATGAATGGCCTCCCAAAGTGAAAAACAATATTTAATACAATCATGCATGTGTTCCTTTGGGAAATATCAGGGTACTTTTAGAGAAAAGTAGAGTCTCTGACTAAATGAAACTCAATAGGATTTACCTGGATGTGACCTTATAGCATAGTCCAAAGCTGAAAAACCCCCAGAACAGTACTTCTCAAACTTAACGTGCACTGGAATCACCAGGAGATGTTGTTGAAATGTAGGTTCTGCCAAGATGTTCTTCAGTAAGTGTATACATAAAGTGAGGCACATCTGAACCATAGAATATTATTTAGTACTATAAGATATGAGATATCAAGCCTTGAAAAAAATATGGAGAAAATTCAAATGCATGTTACTAAGTGAAAGACGCCAATCTGAAAAAGTTACAGATGGTATGATTCCAACTATATGACATTCTGAAAAAGGCAAAACTATGGAGACAGAAAAAAAGACAAATGGTTGCCAGGAATTACAGGGAAGGAAGGAATAAGTAGGCAAAGCACAGAAGATTTTTAAGGCAGTGAGACTATTCTGTATAATACTATCATGATTGTAAACCTGTTATTATTTATTTGTCCAAACCCATTGACTGAATACCAGGAGCAAACCTTAGTGTAAATGATGGAGTTGGGTAATAAAGATGTGTAAATGTAGGTGCACAGATGGTAATAAATGGGCCACTCTGGTGTGGGATGTTGCTAATGGGGAGGGGCAGGAAGTATATGGGAAATCTCTGTATATTCCACTCAATTTTGCTGTGAACCTAAGACAAACAAACAAAAAGGAAAGTCTATATAAATTAATAAATGTAGGAAGGAACAGAGGAAGAAAGAATGGAATACAAATAAATACATAAAAGCAGGTCCTGATTTGTAGGTCTGAGAGAAGCCTGGGATCCTGTAATTCACATTTTCTCTTATTTGTTTGTGTTTGGTTTTCGTTGGTTGTTTTTGCTTTTGTTTTTAGTACCAGGGATGGTACACAGGGCCCTTAACCCCTGAGCTACATCCCCAACCCTTTTTATATTTTATTTAGAGACAGGGTCTCAATCAATTGCTTAGGGCAATTGCTGAGGCTGGCTTTGAACTTGCAGTCCTCCTGGCCTCAGCCTCCCAACCCAGTGGGAGTTTAGATTTTTAATTGATAACTAATCGTATGTATGTATGGTGTACAGAATGATATTTTGACATATGGATACATTGTGGACTGGCTGAACCTCCTTAATGTATCATTTTACTGTAGTAAGAACATTTATATGATTAACTATAGTCACTGTGCTGTATAACAGATCTCTTGGACTTATTCCTCCTGCCTGATATTTTGTATCTATTGATCAGCATCTCCTTAATCTCCAAATCCCCCACCCCACCCCATCCCACCCCATCCCATGCCAGTAATCACCATTGTACTTTGCTTCTGTGAATTCATTATTTTTAGATTCCACGTAGAAGATCATACAGTATCTTATTATTTTACTCAGGTTTTTGCTGCTGTGACTAAAAGACCCAAGCAGAACAATTATAAAGGAGGAGAAGTTTATTCAGAGGTTCACGGTTTCAGAGGTCTTCATCCACAAACGCCATTCCTCGGGACTTTAGGTAAGGCTGCATATCATGGCAGAAGAGTGTGTTAGAGGGAAGCAGATCATGTGATTATCAGCAAGCAGAAAGAGAAAGACTTAACTCACCAAATACAAAATGTATGTCCCAAAGGCATGACCCCAATGCCCCCCTCCTCCAGCTACACCCTACCTGCCTTCAGTCACCATGCAGTTAATCCCATCAGGGAATTAAATTTAATGACTGGGTTAAGGCTCTCATAACCCAATTATTTCTCCTCTGAATTTTCTTGCATTGCCTCACTCATGAGATTTTGGGAAACACCTCATATCCAAACCATAACATTTATATTTTACCTTTTTGTATTTTATTTTATTATTTGTATTTCCAGATTCCACATATAAGATCATGCAGTATTTTTTTTCTGTGCCTGGCTTGTTTCATTCAGCACAAAATTCTCCAGGTATGCCAAGGCTTTAGGTCCCCATGCCATATTCTGGGTATCAAAGTCCTTAGAGTACTTCAAATTGAGGCTGGTATTCCCTTCTTCTTTGTTTACTTTCCCACACTAAGCCAAGCACTCCTCTGAGGTTGTAAAGTATTTCATTCATCCTTTGTCCCCAGGCCATAGCTGTACACCTGTCATGGCTCTGTGCCTAGCATATGGTAGTAGCTCGGTGTAGTTTTATTGACTGAGTGACAGAAAGCACTTGAATATGCTTCTTGTTATAGAACCACAAAACAGTGTCTCACTCCTCTCCTTCTTTAGAAGGATCCAGTAGATGACGCTGCTGTGTCTCAGTATATAGGACCTCCACCTATACAGCATATTCTTTTTTCCTTTCAAAGCCAATTTCTAATCCAATATTACTTTTAGAAAACTTCCACTAAGCTGGGTATCCTCTGTCTCTAGCTGGTAGGCCCAGCTCAATTCCAGCCTTAAGAAAGCTTCCCAGACCCAGACTAACATATCAACTCAAGAAACTGCTTCCTCTGCCTTTTCCAAGAAGAAGAGCTTGGAAGAAAGTGAATTAGAAGTGGTCCGTGCCTCTGGTTATCCAGCTTTGCTCTATAACCCCAATGAAATTCTTTGGAATAAGGTTACCAATGGTGACTCCATTAGTCAGGACTCAACCAGATGAACAAAACCAATAGAAGCTAAATACTATAGGATTTATCATAAGGAATTTGCTTTTGGGATTGTAATCAGGGAAAATTTACATAGGGCAATGCATGAAATCAGTGGAACAGACTTTGGGGAGGGCAGGCTGGAGCTCTTGGACATCAATTGATGCTGCCACCCATAGGGAGAATTTGCCTTCAGGAAACCTCCTAACTCTCCTAATGGCTTTCAACTGGTTCAATCAGGTCCACCTAGATTACCCAGGATAACCTCCCTCTGTGAAAGTCAACTGATTATAGACCTTAATTGCTGCTACATGGCACATTCACAGGGACATTTAGATGAGAGTGTGATTGAATAACAGAGACTGTGGTCCAGCCAGTTGGCACAGGAAAGTGACCATCATGGCCTCTCCTTGCCATGAAAGCAGACCGCTTCCCACAGGCCTCACACAGCCTGCCCATCTGCAGCTCCCCATGGTACTGCAGCATTTTTCATCCTCAGAAAGCAACAGTGTGCCTTCTGAACCTGAATCCATGTGCTTTCTTTTTTTAGTGATCTTTGTTAGACAAAAACAAACAAAAAGAAAATGGAACTTAAGCCAAGAGCCTGGGTAGGAAGAAGCTTCTGGGACCTTGTTCTCTCCCATTCTTAATGTTAGAGCAAGAGAAAGACCTGGGTTTGAATCCCAGTTTTGGTGTTTCTCTTCCAAGTAGCCTAAACAAACAGTCATTTCTTCGAGCTCTAAGTCTTGGTTTCCTCTCTGTAGATAGAAAGCAACCTTAGTGCTCCCTGTTTTACACACACACACACACACACACACACACACACACACACACACGCTGGTCTGCATGCTCAAATATACTTTGTCTTCCACATTGTCTGAAAATGCCACTTCAATCTCTCAAAATGAGCCCACTCAGTTTTCCATTCAATGTTAGATGATGTTCAAATTTCTCTCTAACTCCTAGCATATGGTAGCAGCTCAGTGTAGTTTTATCAACACACCGTGTATTTACCTTACTGGCCTCTGTGGCTTCAGCTACCAAGAACTCAAGTGTTCAGGACAAGATTCTGAGTTTGGTATTCATCTGTCTTTATATCTGTCCTCACCCTTATCCCAGAAGCCAATTTTTGTGTCTTTTCCTGTGGGTAATCTCTCTAGCTAGGTCCCCACTTTTCCATTGCCATTTCCCGTGGCTTCCTTCCATCCCCTTGGATCTTTTTCCTGTTTTGCTGAAAGTGTTTCTCAACTAGTATCTCTACTTCTAAATGTCTCCCTAAAGCCCTCTGTCTTCCCTCATCATACAGTCTCCAGAAAAAATTGCCTTTCCAGAACAAAGAGCGATTTACTCCAGTGCACTCCTCTAAAATGCTAAACGAAACCATCTACTTCCAAACTGTCCATCTAACCCTCTATCCTGTTGCCAACATACTACTAGACGTCCCTTGAGTATTCCTGTGCTTTTCCTCTCTGTGTCTTTCATCTCTGTTCTTTCCCTTAGTGTCTACATCCTTTACTCTATCATTTGAAGCCTTTCCTTAGACAGATTTCATTATTATATTCCAGAGACCCACATGATGATTTAAGCACATCTGTTTTGATGTCTTCACGTTGTCCTATCCTATGAATCCGGGTCTCCCACTCTCCTAGAGTCAAATTTCTTGACGACAAAGTTTAGTCCAGTTACAAAACAGCAGCCAGGTAGAGTTCTGGCTGATTACTTGTTGGCTAAATGAATGAATGAACTGACAAAAGAGTGAATGAATGAGAAATGATTATCTTTGGAGATAGGATAATCTGGGATGATTGTTAAATTAATTGTCTTTCCATAGGAGATTTAGATTCATCTTCTCTTCAGCTGGATTCAAAGTTAAAATACCCTAATAAAGTGAGGCTCATGAAAAAACTAAAGGACTTGCTCATGGTAACCAGCTATTAAGTGAAAGAAACAAATACTTGACTTATATCTTCTTGCTCTTTCTGATGCAGTGTATTTTTCTCTAGTAAGAGTGAGAGAATAAATATCTAAGAAATATACTTTTATAGAAGAGAAACTTTGCTATAAAATCCTTGTGAATTTCTTTTGTTAATGCTATAGTGGAACATAAAAGATTCAGTACACACTGGGGAGACACTGAGGGATGCAGGAAGTTTAGGAGAGCAGAGAAAAAAACTAACAAGAAGAGTTTTATGCTGTAAGCCTTCCACTTCGTTTTTGTTCTGGAGAGCAAGAAAAACTTCCAAGAGCCATCGTTAATAAGCAAGGATCATGTTAATTATCCAACGTATGGATCAATAAAGGCTGAGGAATTTTTTTTTTTGTCCTGGTAGCATTAAAAGTATCCTTTCATCCCTAAAGGGAACTAAGTTGTCTAGTCTTTCTAGACATCTTTTAGCTGAACTCAGTGTAAATAAAGATGACGAGAGTCTAGTGGATAATGGGTGGTCAGCCACTAGCAGCTTTGCATAATGATGATAAATACAAGGTGAAAATGTTAAATGAAGTAGGTGTATCCTTCAAAGAAGGCTCAGCAACTTCATATTTTCATAGTTCACAAATCACTAATTTGGTATACCTGTTCAACGTGATACATGCATCAGCAATAACCAGGCTTCCTCTATGGAAGTTCTTGCTCAACATCAATAAAGCCTGCTTTGACTACAACTCCTGCTGGTGGCACCAGGGGTTTATTCAGCTTCTGGGGTTCTGAGCACTGTGTAGTGTGTATTGTCTTTTCTAAACATTTATCAAGGAGTAAGCCCTTTAAGTGGACTATTTTATTTAATTCTTACAACAACCTTATAAAACAGATTTCTATTGTTCAGAAGAAGAAATCCTAGAAGAGAAGTGTCTTGCCAAGATCTCTTGTTCTAGTCTCTCTTATTTATTTTTTTTTTTTTTCAGCCTGACCCCAGGCTTGGCTCATGCTTTTGCACCTTCCCGGAAGGGTATTCAGAGGGTTGAGGCAAGAAGAATGAGCAAAATGTTCTGATTGGCTCTGGAAGTCCTGGAAGTCTCCAAACTTATCAGATCCTCTTCTGCCCTCCCTTTCACAATGCAAAAAATAAGGTAAAAGGAAATTCTCAAAGAATAACCCTGCTTCCCAAGTGTCCAAAGGAGACAACAGGTGTCTACATTTAGGAGCATTCTGTAGTGTTGCAAAACAACCATTTTAGGGTTGTTCAGCAGATAAGGAAAGATGTCATGTTGCAGAAATTCTCGCTTTGTCAAACTTTAAGGGAGATTTTTCATAAAGTAGAAGTAAAACTGATGAAAATGTTGCAAATGGTTTATACATTAAATGACAGGAATGGGAACCAGATGTGTGTGTGTGTGTGTGTGTGTATGTGTGTATGTGTGTGTGTGAGTGTTAAGAGAAAAAAATAAAATGATGGAAATTAGTGATGCTGCGTGGGAAGTGGCAAGACTTAATGAACTGGTGGTTGTGAAGGGAGAGATGGAAAGAGCAGATTCTAAAATGGGCTCAGACTTGGGCCTGTTTGATTGGCACTGGAGTAATATTCCCCACAGGGACTGCAGAGTTGAAAAGAGAAGAATGTGTTCCAGTAAAAAATTAAATTCTTGATCTTTGCCATGTTAAACATGAGGTGGTAATGAGACAGCAGGAAGCTACTTTGGTGAGCCAGCAGGAAAACAAGACTAAACGGCTGGAGAGTGTGACGTGCAGAGGTAAAACTGACTGGTTCATTAGATAATCATACCTTTCAATTATGCAGTATTGAGCTGTACAGTTTACAAAACTCTTCCATAGACATTATCTGAGTCCTTGCAACAACCCTGCAAGGCAGATATTATTATTAACTGACCTTCTGAGAGACACTTGCCCAGGTCAAGAAACCCAGTGGTAAATGCTGGTCTTATAAATCCAGCTAAGGTGTCCTTTCACCAAACTCAATGTGCTTTTTGCGCAATACCATGTCAGCAGTTATGAAAGCTCCTTCACTTTTGTCCCTTCAGAGGTATAATTGCCTATGTTTTGAGAAATTGTGTTCTCTTAATAATAAATTGTCAAGTATGACTTTTTCCCAGATGAAGGTCACATGGCAGGTGACCACATACAAGGTATAGAATGAGAGAAGTCTATTCCTCCCATCTTCTTTCCAGTAAAGTCAATGGGGTGGCATGGGAGTGGGTGGGGACTGAATCAGGGATCCTAATTAAACTCTGATTAGTCTAAATCAATTGAGGAGATCCCATACACTTTACCTGTCATTGGATTTGGCAGAATGATCAATGTCCTAGAGTTACATGTGGAGTCTAAAGAAGGGGTTTGTTGTTTCTAAAATAACAGAAAAGAGTATCCTTTTCCATCCTATAGGAAGCACCATGTCTGAATATGTTGCCAGAACTACTTCAGTAATCTTATATCCATGATGTAGAGGCACTGCAAAAAGAAGTCAGAACTGATGATAGGTGATAGAAACTTGAGCACATGATATTTGGAAGTGTCTGCTTGATAAATCTCAAAAACTATCCTCTCTTGATGTACTATTAGGTAGAATAATACATTTCTATTTTGTCTAAGATAATTTTTAAAATTGAGTTTTCTCTTTCTTGTAGATGATAATTTCCTGAGTCCATCACCATGAACCATTATTTTTTTGAATTAATTTCTTAACTTTTGACAGACTGAATGACCGAAAGGCCAAGTTTTTCACACAAAGTTTTACTCAGACACATGTTTTTATTGCTTCTTCAATAAAATCATATCTACATTTTTTTTTATCAATAGATGACTACACAAATGTGGATGTAAATGGGTTATTATTATAAAGAAAAGTACAACTCTGAAGGACAGTTTTCATTTTATATGATTTCCCTACCTTCAGAAAAAAAATACATGTCAAACTGTGGCTGAAGATAGAGAAGTAATAACAGATAGATGTTAGATAATAGATAAATAGATAACATCTAAGATTCTCTGATCTATTCTCCTGGATTTGTAGAAACTTAGCAAAATTTTATAGCTTTGGTGAAATTCTCTCTCTTCTCCACCCTCTTTTTCTCTCCCTACTCCCCTCCCATTTTCCTTAGCCTGGGATATAAAATTTTGTACCAGAGCATCTGATTTTTTTTTCTTTCTCCATTCCTAAATCTAGATCTTTCTGTTTTGTCAACATTCTCCTAGCACATGTCAATGAATCGAGAACTGTGGGAGTAGATAAATGGTGTCATGGGAGAACCACTGAGCTCCGGATTGTGAGAAGCATTCCTAAGAAAGACACGTACTTGCACCACTCTCAGGGGGACTTAGGAAAAGAATGTCACCTGAGGAAGAACCTATACTTGGTAAGTGCCATTCTAGAGCCCATGAGTTCCAAACACTTCATTTTATTTAATAAATGCTAGACTGTTTCAATTTGACTTGTGAAGATAATGTTGAACTACATAAAATAAAAAAAAATAAAGAATATCTTATTCCATGAATTATACAAATGACTCATGGTAAAGCTTACCTATTAGCTGACGGCTATTTCTACAAACTTCATTGTTAAATCTAATACTGTGCCAATTTTATATTGTATAGGTTTTCTTGTATTCAATGTAAACAGTGCCTCTGAGTGATGTGAATGCATTAGCATGGTATAAGTGATATTCATTATATATGAACTGCCAGCTCTGCCCTAGGACCTATATGGTAATGAGATGTTGCTCTTTTTGAAGCTTTCCCAGTGAGTGACCATTTTGAATAAATAAAATAAAATATGGATCCTTAGAAGACTTTCATTGATGGGAATACTTTTTAAAGTAAAGCATGTATCTCAAAAGTAGAGTCCTTCATACTGCTTAATCTGAAAGCTATTTCTGTCCTATTCTTTGGAGATTATTTTTCATTACAGATGCCCACTATGGCCCCTTTAATGGACAAGGTTGAAGAATGAATAGCTAGATTGCATTGTTAGGATTTCTTAGCTGTTGGATTTCCCTTGCTGGTTTGGAAGAAAAAAAATGACTTTATTTCATTTGAAATGTACAAATGATGCCAAATTCCTATTTGAAGTTGTTAGGCTGTGATTACCAGTAGAACTATAACCTTACTTATGCAAATCACTCGAGTTCATGGTAAGTCTGACATTTACAGAATTAATGAACTAAATAATTAAGTGACCTAGTAAAGTGAATTGGTAAACCAGAACTATTAATCTTTTAATGAATTCTTTACTACCACTTAAATAATAAATTTTTTGCATAATTTTAAAGGATTACAGTAAAGAAACATTAGAATAAGAAACCCATTATGTGAAGGAACGTTACTTTTATAAATCCGTCATTATGTCTCTTTTTATTGAATTCATTTCCATTCAGGTTTAGAAAAGTGGCAATTCCTATATTGGTGACTAACAGTCCCCGACTTCCAAGGTTCCCCCCCCCTCACTGAGACAGAGAGTTTAGGATCATTTACTGCTTCAAATAAAAAAAAAAAATCACAACCTAAAATGAGTAATTAGCATACAACTATAATTTCAGAAATCCCCTATTTGATGGTGCCCATCACGTGTGTTTCAGAATTTCCAAGCTTGTAGGTTAACTAGACATAAAATAAGGCCTTTGAACTGGTACTCTTAAAACACACACACACACACACACACACACACACACACACACACACGTATATCTCTGCTCTCCACAAATAGCTATCTTTGTCTTCAAATATCTTACCTTTCTCTTTAAATACCTTTTTAAAAAGGCAAATCACAGCTATTAAATTAACTATTCTGGACTAAACACAACGAAAATTTAGAACCTTGAAATGTCCAGGGTTGTATCAGCCAATAATGAGAGGGAAGTAAAAAGATTAGGTTGGGTTTTCAGTATCCATACTAATTGCTTGTAAAAGACCACCCTTGGTAGAATGAAGGATTATTAAATCATAAGTATTCAATACCTTTCCCTAGAAGGAAAAATTCAAAAGCTTAAATGAAAAGAAAGGATAGCAAAGAAACAGTTACAGTGCTTTTCTCAACCCATATGAAAGAAGCTTGTTATTGTTTATTGTCAAGCAATTGATATTTATTCAACAGCTGTCATGTATTGTCACTGGACTAGACACAATGAGACTTAAGGAGAAAATGAAGATACAGTCTGCAAACTTGGAACAACTGTAATTTAAGTTGAAAATTCCTTGATGCACACATAACTAATATTAATCTACCTAAGAGAATTAATAAGAGCTCCAACTATTGCACACAAAATTGTGTGGCAGAAATTCTACATCCTGCAGCCTTTTAGGCTAGAAAAAGCAAACCAAAAGCAAACCAAGTAGCTTTAGTCAGCAAACCTGAGTGTCTGTGAGCCATATGCCTTACACATGGCAGACCCTAGATCCTGAAACTCTTCCTGATTAAGAATTAGAAATGTCATGTAAAATAAAATAATATATTTTAAATACAGAGCTGAGATGATGATAAACTAAAGAAAATTCCTGGAATCCAATAATGAAAGAGGATTTGAAACCTGGAAGCAAGTGAAGGTGACTTAGTGGGTGCTCTTGAGACATGGGTAATTCTGATATCAATAACCTCAGAGAATAGCTTAGTGTCTTAGGTCTTTGCAGACAGCATGAAGTGGGGACTGATATTCCCCACAGGTAGTTGGGACCCTGAAAGGGCTAGGCAGTCTTTGAACCTGAACTAAGAAAATTTTTCCCACAGTCAAATGGAAATGAAAATGCTTTGTTTTATTCTACACCCAGGTTTTAGGGAAAGTCTTCTCTGAGAACTTTGCAACCTTCAGATTTGGGGATGCAATTTGTGCTTCCTGACAAGTTTGGGAATTTCCAAGCGATCCCTCACCAAAGCTATGCAAGTCATCCTTTGTGGCACCTTTAAACCACATTCTAAGAGATCTCCACAGGTCAAATTCTGCAGACGGTGGCTCACAATGGAAAACATAAAGTATAGGAGGAAATAAAGCCAAGAAGCTTTATCTTCATTGTGAACCAAAATCTGCAGAATTTCACCTGTGGGGATCCCTTAGGACTTGGATTAAAGGTGCCACTTGGATGCAGTGAAAATGGAGCAAGAAATAAATGGAAGCAGGGCTGGAATGTGGCTCAGTGGTAGAGCACTTGCCTAGCATATGTGAGGCACTGGGTTCAATTCTCAGCACCACATATAAATAAATGAATAAAATAAAGGTCCATCAACATCCTAAAAAGGTTAAATAAAAGAAGAAGAAATGAAATGAAAGAAAAAAAATGGATGCATTCCCTAAAGTGGGCAGGTCATGTGGTTCTGGTAAGGAGAGTAAACATGGCAGATAGTAGACATGTCTTCCCTATTGTTTAAATTGTGAAAAACCTTACATGCATTTTAAAAGAACTTATCACATCATATCAGTGAAAAAGCAGTATTAACAAAATAATAACAAAAATGTTATTTTTGGCCATACTTAGCAGTATGGCCAAAAATAACATTAGTTCTCTTGACCAATTAAAATGTTCATATTAAATAAATGACTAGAGATTTGACATGTGTAT
Source organism: Urocitellus parryii (assembly GCF_045843805.1). Lineage (NCBI taxonomy): Eukaryota > Metazoa > Chordata > Mammalia > Rodentia > Sciuridae > Urocitellus > Urocitellus parryii. The sequence continues at coordinate 40,284,767 of NC_135533.1, read as the reverse complement.
TAAAAATAATAATTTTCCTCTATTCACATTTAAAACATCTGGTCTGAATATTTTCTTACTTCTTGGGTTTGCTGCTTACTAAGTTAATGGTTGTTTGGGCCAAAATCTAAATGCAACATCATGAAGACAGCTCCTAAGTTTAAATATCTTCATATTTTTGTCCTAAACTATATATCAACCTCAGGCTGGTGCTTGGGACCATTAAATGAATTCTTTTTGCCATCTTGTATGGTCTGTATATTGATGGATTTGGTCTCAATATGAATATTAGAAAATTCATATCTTAGGACCTAATATCCATGTGATGAAATTAAGAGGTGAAGACTTTGGGAAGTGATTAAGAGATTTCCACCTTCAAGAATGGGATTAATGCCCTTATAAAGGAGGCTTTGCTCCTTCTACCATGTGAGGTTAAAAAAGGTAATGTCTTTGAAGCACAGGGCAAGTCCTCACAAGACACCAGATACACTGGCACCTTGATTTTGGACCTCCCAGCCTCCAGAACTGTGAGCAATAAATTTTTATTTTTATAATTATTCAATATAAGCTATTTTGTTACAGTAGCACAAACAAACTAAGATGCACTCCAAAAGCCAAGTTTGTCTTGTGAAAATGTGAGAGAGAAAAAATGACAATACCCAGGCTTAGTGACTTGCACATTGAAAGCACTAGATACATATTATATTAATTTGGTGTAAACTCCTGTATCTCAAAGACTAAAGTTCTTGGAGGAATGAGTATTTTTAAGCCTCAGAGGTCATTGTAATCATAGGTATCTTTCTACTTGATAACCCTCTCAAACTTTATAGGGAGAACAATCCAGTTTTTAATGAATATTGTATCCGTGGGCTTTGAGGGTCACACGACAAAGCATACATTGCCACATGGGATTGAAGCAAAAACTATCAGCAGGTGAGCGGAGGCATTTGATAACTTCTCATAGATGAAAATAAATGTTTTTCATTTCACTGGGAACAGTATTGAGCAGGCTTCGCAGGAAGAGCTATCAAAAAAAGTATTAACATCAGCAAGTCGACGAACTTGAGAAAAAATACCTTTAGAAAACCATCAAAATCCCACATGTTAAGTGTATGGCTTGTCCAGACTATGTGGAACTTAGAAATGACCAAACAAGTCAAGCATGTTTGCCTAAGTGTGGATGCATACATAGCAAGTGTTTATATTCTCAACTAGTTTAATAGAACCAGAAGAGGAAAATAAAATCTGTCAAGTCATTTTAAAGATTAAATTTCTAAGCTAGCATTCATGCTGGATTTAAACAAATATATTTATAGTCTAGCCCAAAGTTAAAAAAATCAGTTGTGTCATCTAAACATGATTTCATAAACATAATGTCTCTTACAATGTTTTAAGACTTAGATTGAAATTATAGTTGGACCAACAAAAAGAAGACCAAAAATGGAAAATTTAAGAAAGAATCCTGTGGGGAAAAAAATTCCTGGAATATGACCACATTTATTTGTGGGCACTACGTTGGACCATAGTCTGGAGAACTGTCTTTATGATTAATTCCCATCTCTGCTGCCGAATCGATCATGCAGTGATCTGCATTGATTATTAAGGTGACTGAAATAACTGGATCAGACATGGCTTACCAGTGCAAATTGGCTAATTCATCAACACATAAAGATTTCAGGAGGAATGTTAGTGATTGTCACATATCACCAGGAAAGGAATTACCCAGTACTTATCAAACCTGCTGGACCCATTTTTACTGACACATATTGTATTTTTGAAATAAACATATTTTACCTCAGAATATGGACTTGATACCCCTCACAGGAATAAAAACTTATATTTAATTCTGAATCACTTAATAATAAACCAGAAAACTGGCCTTTTAGATGAATTGTCTCTCAAGGAAAAGACAAAAAATAAAAAACAGTGGGATGATCTAGACTTTTAATCTTTAGTTAGATACTAGAAGGATACAACTTTGGTCGCTCTAAAACAAACCAAAGTCTAATAGCAATGGACCTCCATGATCAATTTTCTGGTACTCTAAGTATAATGTAAAGCGAAACTTACTTGGAAAAAATCCACTTGTATTCACTTCTAATAAAACTTTCTAGTGCTTAATATTATTTTTCAACCATATAAATTAGCAATGTTCACTGGGAAATAAAACTGTGTCCCAACACTTTGTTAGAAACTAAGTTCTGAGCATAAAGAAAAATTATTGATAAACAATAGCTTTGAATTAATATAGATTTAGGGGTTTCCTCTAATTCTGTACTATTTCTTCTAATTCTGTACTATTTGTGATTGTAAAACTATCCATCTTTTTCATTCTAATGCAGAATTTTAAAAGAAGAAAAAAAATCAAGGGAAACTATGATAATTTATCAAATTCAGATTTAAGAAGAGAATCACAAACACTAACTAGAAAATAGAAAGAGCTGGGTTTTGAAGACACAGCTCCATTGGGAACTAGCAGAATCTGAGGCAATGGATCATGGGAACTCTCCAAAGCAGTCATCACCAAGTCTGTGTGTTTCCCATTTCAGGAAATCTCTCTCAGACTCCAGTTAAGGAACATCACAAAAGTTACAACAACTCTGGTAAGGAAACACTTAAAGTCAAATGAAAAAATTGGACAGAGGGGAAAAGTAACAGACCCTAATAAGCATTGTTTGGAGAAAGTTTCTAACACTTGTTCTATTTGTTTTTGAAAAGCAAATATAGTAAGATTCAAAATTGCTTCCGACAGCAGCCAACTGCCAACTATTTAGATTGGCTCAAGTCAGCATATGCTGGGACTCCCCATGCTACTTGTGTCTTCAAAAAGAAGCTCTCCAGATTGGCAGTGAGGGAATATTTCCTTTGAACATTTAAGTAATATGTAAAGATAGAAAAAATGATATAAATGCTAGTAATTAAAAAGTAAATGAATAATACCCAATGCAGCATACTTGAAAGGCATGATAGATTTTTACATTCCAAGAAAAGTGGCAGCCAGACATGCTAAGCTCCTTTCAGTATTCTGTTTCTGCTAATGTAAGCAATGAGAAGTACACAAGTGAGGGGCAATATTGAGAAAAATTCTAGGAATCATAAATTTGCACAATTAATAGGAAGAAATACTGATGAACTATTTGGGAAAATTTGTTCATTTATTCATGCTAGGTTATACCAATACACAGAGACTAAAAGAGGGGAAACTTTTGGGGGGAATGAACAAAAGGAGAAGAAGAAGGGAATAAACAACATTTCATTTCAAAAAAGCATTACTTTACAATTTAGAAATAGGTTGGAAATTATGATTTGATACTTTAGCTATGAAGGGGACAGTAATACAATAGGTTATTCTAAATACAATAGCACAAAACAATAAGTTTTCTATTGCTATCTGGTAGGACCAATAACTTAAAATTTTATCATTTGTGTTTGTTAATTGATAGGTAGCAATGATTAAAAATAAACATCTCTTCTTAGCAATTTCATACACTGAAAATTTTTATTTTTATCCCACAGATGAAAGTGCTGCGTTCATCTTGGTTATATATCTAATCCTTAAAAGAAAGTTTATATATGATCAGGTTTAAAATAATAAAACCAAATTAAGTATTGTAATGTTTAACCTTCAAAACTTCACTGAGCAGGGTGACTGGGTGAGATAAGTTTGATTTATGAGCTTGCTGCCTAGTTATGTCAGAGGTACTTGCTTGGGAGATTTTGGGATGGTTTCTTCTACAACTAGTCGGTTTCCAGAAAAGGGTCTGAACTACAGCCCCTCCTATCAAGGAAGAAGCTTCACCATTAGCCCACTTACAGCTTTAATTACCTTTAAAAGTCAGCAAGACAACATACAAATGTTCACACCTTATTAAATGACTCTCCAGATGTAAGGCTTTTAATCTCTTGAGAAGGAGGCTGACTTCATTGCCTGCAAGAATTCTTATTCAGGTGAAGGCATGACCTGCATAAAAATCTCCCTTTGCCCTTTTGGCTACCCAATAAATATCCTAAGGATATTTGGAAGGATAAATTAAGGAAATCAAATCAAGAATGACTGAAAAGGCTGGCTGCTGTAAATAATTAGAAAAAGTGACTTATGAGGAGGTCAGCAAGGGAAGCTATGAAGGTCAGACCCAAGAAGCTCCTTGGGTATCACAGAAAATGATCTTAAGCAGAGGCTGTTTGCTCAGTATGTGTTCTGGGTAAAGCCATGTCTTATCCACTCATTTATCTTTGTATTCAAGAGAAAGCTTTCTGCCATGTACCAGGCACCAGATATAGTCTATATAAAAGCAACAAGACCCTCTAGGCACACTCATACTCATGAATGATAAGGACACAGAAATAGACAAGAAGTGGGTAGGTTGGTGATAAGAGAGGGGTACAGGGGCTTAAGTAGGCAGACGAGAGGCCTCTAACTCAGCTATGGATAAGGAGGGAGGTGTAAAGGTTTTGAAAAACATCTGCAGGAATTACTGAAAATGCAGAGAATTAAGCAGTTTGGAGAGCAGAGGGAAAGCTGTTTATATGTGTACTGGGCACAGGTGGAGAGAAGAGAAAGAAGAAAAAAACACCAGTGTTGCTGGGATGCAGTGTGTTAGTTGGAAAGCCAATGGTCAGCATTTTAACTATGAAATAAGATCTTCTGGTTTTTGTTTTGGAGAACACCCTGGTTGCTGTGTGAAGGATGATTGGGAGCAAAGAGACTAGAGGCATGGTATGAAGTGAACAAAAAGCATATTATTGATTAGGTATGAGGTGTCCCTCAGAAGCTCATGTATGAGATAATGCAAGAAAGGTCAGAGGCAAAATGATTGGGTTATGAGAGTCTTAATCTAATCAATGTGTTCACCCACTTGAATGGATTAACTGGGTGGTGACTGTAAGCAGGTAGCATGTGACTAGAGGAGGTAGGTCACTGGGTGAGTAGCTTTAGGGTATATATTTTGTCCCTGGTGAGCAGACTATCTCACTCTCTGCTTCTTTATTGATATGTCCTGAGCTGCTGTCCTCTGCCACACATTTCTGCCACAATACTCTGCCTCACCTGGGATCCAGAGCAATGGAGTCAATTATCTATGAACTGAGACCTCTGAAACCATGAGCGTCAAATAGATTTTTCCTCCTCTTGTTCTTGCCAAGTCTTTTGGTCACAGTGTTAAAAAAAATTAAAATCCCGATTAAAATACTATCTATTCCAGAACTAATGAAGTCCTGAAGCTGAGATGAGGGCAGGTGAACTGGATAGCCACAGAGCTATTGGCTGGTTTGAAGAAGGGCTTCAGATGATCCCAGCCTTCCCTAAGTACCTGGAAGGATGATTTTTCTTTCTGAACTTGAGTATTCCACTTTGTTCTCTCACAGACGTCATGCAGTTTGGACCTTTCTGATATCTCCCCCTCAGTCTTTAATCTGAAGTTCTCTCCTCTACACTGAGGAAGCCAGGGCCATTCCTGAACACGTTTCCCTGTCTTGAAAGAAAAAGCTTCCCCTTTCTTCCCAGCATGAATCCATATTTCATCCTGTGGATACTTTTCTCACCCCTTCCCTCTCCTCTCCCCTGCACTCCCATTCTGTAAAAAGTTTCTTCTCCAACCTCCCTGTTGTCATTTGTAATCTCCCAATTAAGAATCTCCATCCCGTGAGTCTTGTACTTGGAGGTTCTGGAGGCTACCTGGTTTGTGGATGAAGTTTCTTGCACTTCTCTTTTGAGAAAGGTCTGCGACAGATCTCAGAACCATAGTTGAGAAACAACAACCAACACAAATCCCACCAACTTGGTCTTGATCCATGATTCCTTCAACAGTCCCCAGAGGAATGAAGATAGTAGTAATGTCTGAGGTTCAGTGACAGTTTATAAATGCCAGACATTGTATAAAATCTAAATATATTTCTATTTTAACAGTAATTCTGTGAAGTATGGACTACTTGAAGCTCAAAAGGATGAAGTTAATTGTCTAAAGTCATGCAGAATGACTTACTTTTTTTTTTTTTACTGCTACTCCTTCATCCCTTGTGATTGCCCCCTCCTTCATTCATCATAGATGTGTTCATTTCATTCACCATTCCATAGCCATTTCAATCGTGTTGACATAGCATTAGTTAAGTCAAATATAATTCAAAAGGTTAGTTCCCTTTTCAGTCATTCATTTATTCAACAGACTTTAATTGTGCATTTGCTACTTTGACTAGGTATTAGGCATGGAAGATAAATAACAAGGCCTTCAGTAGAAGAGCTTCTCACATTCTTGTTGTTAATGAAAACGGCTCCACAAGCTTGAGAAACGACTTTTCAAACCTCAACAATAAATAAAAGACTTCCGTATACAGTGTTGAAAGAAATGCTGGTTAATGCACACTTCATTTTTCTTTCCTCTGCCTTCTGAAATATCTACTTTCCCACATACCTTAACTCTTCATTTGCCATGTGGCTTTGCCAAACTATCTAGTCATCTGTCATGTCAATGGCTTAATTATCACCTAAGGACCAATACCCACAGAGTTTGATTACATATTTCACTTAATTGAACATGACTGACCCACTGGAAAAAAAATCGAAGAGCTTACAGGAAACTCCCAAAGAGCTCCATCCCATTGGTTGCACATATTCCGGTCAGTGACTGAAATTTCTACAAAGAAATTTTATTTTCCTCCTGGTATTTTGAAGTTGCCTCTGCCTTCTATTTTAGAGTAGAAGCCCATCACCAGGGTCCCAGCAACATTCTTTACAGAGCTATGTCTGATTGAAGGTCTTCAACACATGCTATTACTGTTAATATTAATGATATGACTGATAATAACAAATAGCCATAACTGTCCATGCTGCCTGAGAAGAAATTATGCTGAATATCCAAGAAAGTAATTATAAGAGGATAGTTTACTTTAAATAAATTTATTCATGTTGTCATGTATTTGCTTTACTTGTGTTTGCACATTGCAGCAGGCTATAGTCCCAAAGTCCAACACTAATAATTAAAAATATAATTCAGCCTTTCACTGATCTACAGATAAGGAAAAGAAAATGTCTGGCAGAATCAGCACAGAAGAAATAATTTGCACAGCCTCCCTTTACGTCCATCTGCAGACACAGAGCCATTTGGTTCCAAGGATGCTCAGATTCCCAAGTGTTTCAGATTTAGCTGTTAAACCTACCACAATGTCGTAGGCATCAGAATCCTCTCATTTCAGATACCTCCATGATGACCTCATTTCTGTCTTTCAAATGGTACATGAGACAGCAGAAAATTAAGAGAGAAGAAAGTTGGAAAAATAATTTCCCAGAGATGCTTATCTGTGTATTTGTCAGCTTTTCATCACTGTGACCAAAGTACCTGACAAGAACAACATAGAGAGGAAAGATTGATTGTGGTTCTCAGTTTCAGAGGGTCCAGTCCAGGGTGGATCAGTTCCATTCCTCTAGGCCTGTGATGAGGCAGGACAACACAGCCAGTATACTTTGTCTTCTTGATAGAACAAAGGCACAGCATGACAGGCATTCTAAAGAAAGACTACCCAGGCTACAGGGTGCTAAGTGACTACAGCTCCATTCCTCTGCACCTGAGATGAGGCAGGACATCATGGCAGAAGGGTGTAGTGGAGGAAAGTTACATAGCTCATAGCAGTCAGAAAGCAGAGAAAAGGGTGGGGGAGAGCCAGGGATAAGATATAGTTTCTAAGGACATGCCCCCCAGAGACCTACTTCCTCCAACAGTGTTCTACCTGCCTACAGTGACCACTCTGTAGCTCATTCAATTATTAATATTTTAAATGGATTAATTCCCTGATGAGATTAGAGCCTTCATGATCTAGTCATTTTCTAAAACTCCAACTCTGCATATTGCTACTTTGTATTTAACACAGGAGCTTTTGGGGGACATTCCAAATCCAAACAAAACAATACGTTTTCCTGAAATAAATAAGACAGTGACTGCTAGTTTCCTGTTCATTATCAATTTCCTCTTAATCCTTTTGTAATCACAGAACATGAGGGAGGGGTGGGGGGAAGACAGAGTTACTCTCAATCAAAATATTCTTTCATTTCCCCTTATTCTTAGGGATGGCTACATGACATAGTTATGGCCAATGATGTGTATGCAAACATTTATTGTGTGTTTCTGGGAGAGCTTTTTGTTCTATCAAAATAAGTACTTCTCCTTTCTTCTTCCTTCTTGCATTTTCTTCTTGCCTCAAATGCAGAGTGGAAGCTAAAGATGAGGCAACCTTCTTGTGACCACAAGGCAACACACTCAAGTATAAAAGCTCTGTGCTAAAGACACAAGGATAGAAATATAGAACATTGGCTATTGATGACATCTGATTTCTGGCTAAGGGACAAACATAAACATTGGGTTAAGCCAAAATTATTGAGTTTCTATGACACCCAAATAAGTCCCAGTAGACATGTGAGATAAATACAAGAGAGAAAAAAAAAATATCTTTGTATCTCATGGCAAAACTGCCTCCAGCATTTCTGCCCTGTGTGGTTCAGATACTTTTAGGAACACTTGAAGTGCACTCACTGAAGATGTTTTTAAATCATTATTTCTATCTTAATCTTCTACACAAGGTATAGGAGTCACCTAAATAACAAGGTACTTTAATTTAAAAACTGAGCATAAGTACAGTTCTTGACCGACCAAATGCCTGGAAGAGTGGGTTAAATTCTGGAAAAATGGGGAAAGAAACCTGAAAAAGTGCATGCACATAAGGAGACTGAGGTTCATGGTGAGCAACTAGCCACTCTAAGATGTGAATGAGATTGTGTCCTGGCAGCTAGCAGGGCTAGAATGAAGACAACCTTTCCTCTAAGTACCCTCAGGCATGAGCTGTCAATGCCTTCCTGATCATGTTCTTCTGAAGAAGTTCTCCCTGACTGATGTCACCAAAAGTATCCTTAATAAAAAGCTTGAACCAGCCTAAGAAACCTGTGAAGAGGTAAGCATAAAGTCTGCCATAATGGCATTTGAAATGGAGAAAGCCCTCATAGCTCTCTGCTGCCAAGAGAACAGCTGGTAAAACCTGAGTCTGCATTCCAAAAGCAGCATCCTTTGGCAGGTTGATGGCACTAAGCAGGGGAGCGCGTGATGGGGAGTGTGGATCACCCAGTGCCAATCGCCCCTGCAGTTCAAACGCAGTCGGTGCACTTTATCTTCCTGATAGGAACAAGGTACATCACAACAAGTGATGAAAAGAAAGGTCACCAAGGCTAAGTGGCTGCTGCAGTATCCAAAATCATATGATGTCAAAGTGGGGACATATGGGCATATGGCCTGACAGAGGGCTCTAATGATACTTCTGACTTCTTAGCTAATGCCACAGTCAAGTACTCACAAGGTGGATGTCCATCCTGAAACCAGCAAATCATTCCTTCAAATATGTGGTCCCTTGCATCTGTCTTTTTTGTCCCACTTTGATTAGTCCCATAGGTACAAAAAAAAAAAAAAAAAGATATTTCCAATACTTCAATAACAACGGAGCAAGTAAGGTGATGAACAGTTTCTAACAGGGGACCACAGCAATGGGGTAGCCTAAAGGTTGATTAAGGTACAGGGAACTCTAAAGCTCTGACTTCATCTAAAGATTGCAGACACTGCACAGCTCTGGTTGAGTGTTGCCACACATGCTAGTGTTATGGAATATTCTGGTGCTTTTGAGTCAAGCCAAAATGTCTTGAAGAAATTGCTGAATTTTTAAATGTTTCATGTCTATGTGCTGGTTCCAACACACAGGCTTCCAATTAGAGATTTTATATATTAAAAAGTCTAATGCCCTGATGAATGTGAAGGATGCCTACTATAGATAGACAAAGCTCACCTTTCCATCTGAAGCTCTGTTTTCTCCTTCCCTGTTTCCTTGCCCATCATCTCAAGGATGCTATCCTTTCTTTTAATCTCTCCCTCCCTCTAAACTAGCCTACAATCATCAATAAGATTGAAGGAATACCTGTTCTAGAGTTATGTACATCTTAAAAAACAAAACAATAAAACAACAATAACAACAACAGCAAATGACCTGTTCAATTAAAAAAAATCTGCAAAAAACAGGGAAGGTCTCCTCAGGCAGAATTTCAAAGGAGACAAAAGGACACTGTAGCTCAGCTCAGCACCTCTCATATCACACGACATGTCTTTGGCAACTCCTCCTGTACTTTATTGTGGAGGAACAAGCATAGGTCATTTCAGATCCAAATGCATGTGTGTGTGTGTGTGTGTGTGTGTGTGTGTGTGTGTGTGTGTGTTTATATATTCCTGCAGTAACTGCAATTTGCCTAAATAAGAACATAAAGGATAAAAAGAGACCCTCTGGGATTGACAGATAAGACTCAGTAAATATAAACTAGTTGGCACATTTTATGTTTGTTTCCTGGGTTGAGTTTCAATTTAGTTTGAATCCACAGGAAATGTTTTGATGGAAAATTCCAAAACTGGCCCACAACTTACATTCCAACTTGGATCCAAGAACCAATTTCAGCAAATCAAACTGGAATTAAAACACAGAAATTGGGGGCTGTATCTTCACAAAAACAACAATAGTAGTAACTTCCTGTACTGTATTTCTCCAGATTTTGCAAACACTTTTATATCCACGATTTCCTTTGATCCACCAAGCCAACAGAAGTACATAAAAAAAGTTTACAAATGTGATAAGTTCCTTAATACAAATTATAGACTGAGGCATAATTTAAAAAAAATACCTTCTAAAAAGTTGTCAGAAGCAATGTACATTAATTATAGAAATTAGCTTAATTCATATGGGGATTAAGTATATGACAAAGGAGGCATCTCAAGTTATCAGAGTATCTTTGTCTATTTTATGTTCCTATAATAAAATATCTGAGACTGCACACTTTATAAAGAAAAAATGTTTGTTTAGCTTATGGAACTGGAGATTCAAGAGCAGGGTACCAGCATTGGCTTAGGTCTAGTGAAGGCTTTATGGAGATTGGCATCACGATGGCAGGAAAGCCTGAGGACAAGATGAGAAGCATGTGCAAGAGAGGAATTCAGGGATGATGCCAGGCTGATCAGAATTACTCTAGTCCTATAAGACCTGCCTTAATCCCTTTCAAGGGCAGTGCCCATGACCTAATTATCTTCTATTGTGTCCTACCATTTCAACACCACCACACATGGAACTAAGTTCCTGGCACATAAACCTTTTGGGGACATATTCAAACCAGATCTGACACCACAGAACAGTACATGGTAGTTTTAAAAATACATCCACAAGTCATTTGGTATTTCTCCCTTGTGAGGCAAAACTGAATTGGAAATTGAAGGCTGAGTTTAGAAACTCACTTCTAATGAGTGATAGTAGAATGTGGAAGATAGATTGTAAATGAAGTGATAGTATGTTCCTTCTGAGATTATTTTTAAAAAAACACAAAAAAAGAAAAAGAAAAAAAGAAAAGAAACTCTCCAATTTCTCTCTTGGGAGTTCTCTTTCTGGCTTGGAACAACGCTTGCTGTGGGGAATACCAGGTGCTAGATTCTGAAGATACATAGGCACCTATGGAGAGACCTGGATGGCAAGGGACAGAGGCCTCCAGTCAAGAGCCAATGAGAAAAGAAAGCCTGCAAACAACCTTGGGAATGACCTCTGGAGCTTATCTTTAAGCTCCAGATGACTGCATTCTTGTCAAATGTCTTAACTGTAACTATGAGCAACTCTGAGCCAGAGCCACCCAGATAGGTCAGTCTCAGATTCCTGACCATCAGAAACTGTGTGACATCATAATTGTTTGTGTTTTAAGCCTCTAAGATTTGAAAGAGCAATCATGTTGCACAGAAATAGATCATCAATGCATGAGTAATAACTGATGGTGGTACAAGGGGTACTTATCCAGAAAAATTGACATTTGAATATGTAGACTATTGATTATTGATAAGGATAAATTTTAAAAAAAGATAAAATTGAGTGAAAATGTAAATATAAAATATTCTAAATTATTAGAAACATGTGGACTGCTTTCTTTAAACCCAGGTTTCTCCATTTCAGCACTCTTAACATTTTTGGCTGGCCTGGTACACTGTAGGAGGTTTAGCAGCATCTAAAAGATACCAATAAGCTCCATCTAGCTGTGATATCAAAAATGTTTTTAGACACTACTGCTGGAGAGAGAAAGTACTTTCTAATTGTGAAAAGAAGAAAATAAAACACACCACGAATACACACATATATAATCATATTCAAAGTCAAAGAACATGTGACAAGGTGGAAAAAAATACTTACAATTCCTATCACAGAAAAATAAATAACCATCCAATAGGAAGATTGGCAGAATAGACTATTCCTGAAAAAAAAAATACGAATGACTCTTAAGCATATGAATTAATGCTAAACCAACCTTATTCAAAATCACAGAAATTGAAATTAGAAACTAAACTATGATACCTTTTTAACTTGTCCAACTGGCAAAAATCCCCCTTTGACAATACACTCTCTTGGCACACATCACTAATGAAGTACAGAATGGTTCAATTCCGATAGGGTACTATTTAATATTATCTTCCTAAAGTACAACTGCATTTATCCCCTGACCTGGCCATTCTCTTTTCAGGAATGTATCTTAGAGATGGGCTTCAGTTCTTACCTTCTACCAGGAGAATAGAACTGGGGCTGATATCCAGCTGCCCCTCCTCTGTTGGAGCTGGTTTTGGATTTGTTCCTAAGTCACTGGAAGGATGTGATGCATGTCTTATCTGCACTTCCTGTAACATCATGAATTCCCACCAGCTCTACTGCTCCTTTCCACTTTCATGAAAAAAGCAAGTCCCAGAGATGGGCAATCTCTGGAGCCTTTTTTTCTAGGAAAAAAGGCAGGGAAGAAGCAAAGTGTACCATGTCTGAATTCCTTTTTAGATTATTGTCACCTTATACCCATGTATGTATTACCGAATCAAGAGAAAAGTGTGCTCATAAAATTTAGGACATTAAAGATGAGCAAGACATAAAACAATGAAAAACATTGTAATAACACCAGTCAAAGCTCTTCTCAACATTTTCCTCTGTCTACTTCTTGTCTTTTGTTCTGTATATATTTTTAAATACAAATGAGATTATTAAGTGCGTACTGTTTTGTAACCTTTCATATCCACCTAACAGTATCAGAAGGCAACCTTTCAAAGGCCTAGTAACCATTTTAGCATGCAATACTCAGTGTACTTAATTTTATGGCAGTATATTGTAGAAAGTTCTAGCAAAGAATTGTGCAGAGCTGCTCATGAACACAAGCCATGGGACAGTCTTCAGTGTCTTCAGGTCACACGGTGTTCCTGAGCCTTTGCTATATAAAGTCACACCAGTTCGAGGGAGGTATGGATTTTTGCCTACACAGTCAGATCAGGCCAGAGGCTGGTCTTGGACCCCGGGAATGGAAAGGCTGGAAGGAGTCTGGTCATGTTTTATATTTAGAGAAGTATGTTTTTTCATAATTTCAATAAAACTACATTTAAGTATATTCTTCCTAAAGAGGATTTCTTTGTTTCGTTAAGATGAGAAATTTTCATCTCAAGCCAAACTGGAAGACTCTGTCCTGTGCTTTTTCTCTTCATACTCTCCGAAGAGACTATGCTAAGAATAAGAAGAATTTTGTGTCTGATTGAAGCTTTTGTATCATCCAGTGAGGTGTACAGTCAGTCACTTAGCTAGGGGCAGGTCTTCTGGTGCCCAGGCTGATGTGTTGGCACTATGCAACAATGATCCTCTCCCAATAGCATAATATTGAATTGTATTTGTCTTTTTTTCCTGTAATACAGGTCACATTTAACTTAACACATGTCACCTTTGCACTGACAGTGAAAAGAAGGGCATTCTTATAGTATGGATGAGTACGTTTTAAATAATATACACTAAAATCCACATGTAACATTCATTTGCTGGAATGTAGCACGGGTGTACCCAATGGAGGGAATTACTGTCAGGGTGCGTTTCTTATTCCTCTAAAGATCCAGGGACTCGACTCAACTGGCCTGGAGGAGAGGGGTCCCTGCAGACTTTCCTGTGCTTTAGAAGCCCCAAGGCAGAATTTTCGATGCCAGAAGGTGATTTCGAGGGCTATATTAGCCCATAAGCATGCCCATGAGGACTAATGGGAACACTGTAAGATAAAAAAAAATATTATAAAAGACAAGGTGAAGATGAAACAGATTCCGACTTCTCTGGCAGGTCTAAATAATGTAAAAGCACAAAGCACAGGCTTCTAGGACGGGTTAAGCACATCCAGCTGTGAATCAGAAGACCTATGTTTTAGGAGTTTAACATTTTGGATAGTAACAAAGAAGGAGGGAGTTGAAAGCTATTCAAGAAGAGCAGAAAAGAGGATGTTGGATTCTTGCTCTGTACTGACCAGGAGGCAATCATTTTGAGGATGGCTGATAAAGGTAGAAATAGCTACTCAACTAAACAAAGAAATGGACTTTTCCAAAGAGTCTTCAGTCATAAGAGAGGCAGCACTAAATTCCTAACACTCGTCCCTTAAGTTGTATTATGGCATTTAAATTCTCTTTGAACATGACACTGGTGAGAATTTCATAGCTGGATTTTATGGGGTGAACCTTTCCAAATTTAACTTTGTACTTATATCTCAGAACTATACTAAGGGATAAAAAGCTGGGAAGAGCTTTATGGGGTAGGAGTAACAGAAGTAGGAGGAGCCAGGTTGCCAGCATTGTCACAATCTCTTCTGTGACCTGCTGCCCTCGTTGGGCAAAGGGTAAACAAAGCTAGACACAGCCTGGGCTTCAGCTGACATCCCCTCCTTATCTAGGAATGGTGGGGAGCAGAGGAATGAAGAGGATGAGGAAGAGGACAAGATACAAGATACAAGATACAAGATACAAGGCATTTTAAAAAAGGCTTTCCCAGACCCATCCAATAATTTTAGACCATTTTTTTTTCAGAATTTATGACACAGAAGATTCCCTTCCAGCACCTTCAGGACGGTACCATTGAAAAGGGGGCTAGCTGTAAAACTTGCTCTCATTTGAGCCAATCACACACATGATGTCAGTTTTCTAACGCTCCATGTCAGATGTCATGTCCTAAGGATTACCCTGAATCTCTTTACCAGCACTGTGAACAACATATTTTATAGATGATAGCCTTAAATTACTTGGGCAAGTTGGGCCCTACAGCATGGGATATTTCTTGCCAAGCATTGCTGTCCCCGACAACCTACTAAAGCTCATTTAGGGAGATGTTGTTGGCCCTGAAAACTTTAGCTCAGAGTAGCCTCTGGCTATGAGTGACACTGACCCCATGATAGGGCCACAAAGGAAAAACTTCTTCCTTTCCTTAAACATGTTCATAGGAATTATTGGCTAAGATGGGGGTTTTCAGATGCAAATTCTCTTTGAGAAAAAGAGTACAATTCCTCTGCCATAGAAATTTGTCTTCTATTTAATATTTTTCCCAGATAACTTTCCTATTTTTCTTTATTTGTGTGTTTGCTTTGCATTCTCATTACTTTTTTCACTGAATAATCCATACTGGATGCATACATTGCTAGTTATATTTTGGGGATAGAAATTCAATGCCATGACCATCATACAGGAGTACCATCTTTGGAACTGGTGTCAAACCTTACTCGATTCCTTAATATTCCAACCTATGACAGACAGGAGCTCCCCGATAAGGGTAAAATGAGGGTCACTTGTTCTTTGTTAGTGCCTCTAAATTCAGTTTGTAATCATTTGCTGCATCTTTTTTCCTTCATGATTCCCTTTCCCTTCTTACCAACTGCTGCCAAGTTTCTCACCACTTAGTACCAGCCATCCACAAGTCTCAACCCCTCTTGTTTTTAACTTTTACTTTCATAAAATGTATTTTACTTTATATATGTGTATATACTTATATATTATTCTAATGTGGTAAAATATACATGATGTAAAGCTTACCTTTTAAATTATGAAGCTCAGTGACATTAAATAAATGCACATTATTGCCCAACCATCATCACTATCCATTTCCAGAATGTTTTCATCATTCCTAACAGAAACACTATATCCATTAAACTGGAACTTTGATTTTACCTCCATCTAGACTCTAAAAACCTGTATTCTACTTTCTGTTGAAAATAATTCTTGAGTATTTATTTAAAACAAAGAAAGGAAAATTGGTCATTATTATTCCTGGGCAAATTGGCAGCCAGGACCAGGTTCCAGGCCTGGGAAAGATCATGACAGAGGGTCACATGTCCATAGACATTTCTTCTTCATGCTCCACTCTGCACAACCCTTTGTCCAGAACTCTGCAAAGGAAACAATCAACAAAATGAAAAGTTAACCTGCAGAATGAGAGAAAATGTTTATAAACCATATAGCCAACATATAACTAATATACAAAGTATATGAAGTATATACAACTCAATAGGAAAAAATAATTATGATAACCTGATTCTAAAAGGGACTTGAATATACATTCCCCCCCAAAAAAATAAGATATACCAATAGGCAGCAAGATTATGCAAAAGCAAACAATGTCACTAATCAACAGAGGAATGCAAAGGGAAAGAATGATAAAATATCAACTCACACCTCTTAGGATGGCTATTATGAAAAAGTCAAATAACAAGGGCTAGAGATGGTGAGGAAAAATCCTCTGAACACTGTTGGTCGGATTGTAAACTGGTGTACCCATTATGGAGGACACTATGGCAGTTCTTCAGAAAACTAAAAATGGAACTACCACATGATCCAGAAATCCCACTTCCGGGAAATGGGAAGTTGAAAATCAGTACCTCAAGGAGTTATTGCATTTCCACATTTATTGCAGCATTATTTGTAATAGACAAAATATGAAAACTTAAGCTTTCACTAAGAGATAGAGAAAGAAATGTGATATATTTTAAAAATGAAATATTATTCATCCTTAAAAAAAGGAAATCTTGTCTTTGGCAATAACATGGGTAAATCTAGAAGACATTATTCAAATTGAAACAAGCCAGACACAAAAACAAATTATAACTGATCCAACTTATCTGTGGAATCTGAAGAAATAGAACTCATAGAAACACAGAGTAGAAAGGTGGTTGCCAGGGTGTTGGGGGAGGGGAAATGGGAGGATTTAAGTTCAAGAGTATAAACTTTTAGTTATAAGATGAATAGATTCTATAGCCCAAATATATAGTATATTAATTAATAATCAATTATTGTATGCTTGAAATTTACTCAGAGTATGTTTTCACATACATGTATACACAAAGGTTAATTAGAAGAAATAATAGATACATTAATTAAGATTGTGGTAATCACTTCTCCAAGTGTACATCTATCAAAACAATACATTGTACTCCTTAAATATATGTAATTTTCATTTGTGAATGAGATCTCAATGTAACTGGGGGAGGGGAGTTGGGCACCCTCTACTGACTTCTGTCCATCCTGGACTGGAATGCTCCACACTCTCCAGTTTCCTAGGCCAGGCTTGCTATCTTCTTATGCTATTTCCCCATTTGATTCTCCCCACGGCCGCACAAATGCTTGTTCTGTGAGCAGAAGATAAAGGTAAATAACTTCTTCACAGCATATGAAGCCCTTGCTATGTAAGCCTGTGAGACTTAGCTGAGGCTCAGGGATTGTCCAGACGTTTGTGTTTTGAGAAAGAATGTTAATGAGCACAAGCAAAAGTGATGAGACCTCAGACACAGTAGGGACTGAGAAAGTGTTGGAGACCATTGAAATCAAGCAAAAGCAAATCATTTCTGGGTTAGCATCTTCAGTGTGAAATTTCTACTTAGCAATACTGGCCAGTGGTGGGTACTGAGGATGTAATCCAGTGAAAGATCAGAACGAATATTGTGGGTGGGTGAGGGAGGAATTCACAGGTGTAGTTTGGAAATGTTTTCCTGATAATCCTGATATTCATATAATACCCGCTTCCTCCCAAGGAGTCCAGTCACTTACATTTGGAAGAGAAAAATGCAGACTACAAAAACCTCTTTAAGGTAAAAAAAAAAAAAAAAAAAGACATGATATCGATGCAATATGGACAGAATTTTTCAATACTTTAAAAATATATGCTCTTATCAAATTCATACATGATAGTGTGAGAGACTGCTCACCCACTGAGGCAAAAGATAAGGTTTAGTGCTTCTGAAGTAGGACATATACTACTAGCAAGAGGACCCAAATTATTGAAGAATTTGACTTCAAAAAGTAATAAAGTTTTAAAACCAGGCTTTGTGGCATGAAAATCTTACAAATGTAAATCACAGAACTCTCACCCCCCCTCCCCATAAATTTAGGGAAGACACTTTTTTTGGGTGTGAGGGGACAGGAAAAACCTTTGTGACATAGCACACTGCTCTAAGGAAAAGGATATCAGATGAAGGGAGAGCTGAATCTCACCCTGATCAGTCCTGAGGCATTATG
Organism: Urocitellus parryii; assembly: GCF_045843805.1. Lineage (NCBI taxonomy): Eukaryota > Metazoa > Chordata > Mammalia > Rodentia > Sciuridae > Urocitellus > Urocitellus parryii. The sequence continues at coordinate 40,266,417 of NC_135533.1, read as the reverse complement.
GGAGGAAGAAGAGGGGGAGAGAGTGTGCAAGTAGTGCCAGGCCGTATTGGCCAGCTTTTGAACAGTGCTGGCCAATAGCCATATGATCTGAGCCATAAATTCAACCTATGGGTATAATTTCACATGTGCTAGTAGCCACATGAAAAAGTGAAAAGAAACTGGTGAATTTTATTTAATGCAATACAACCAAAAATTATTTCAGCATGTAATATGTAATTAATGTAAAATTACTAAAGATCTATTTTAATGTGTGCATATATATGTATATATATAAATATTTGCAATCTAATATGTATTTTATAAATAAAATACACTGCACTGACTACATGTGGCTTCAAGCTGACAAATGGCTGAGGTTGTGGTCTATATTGTTCTCAAAGGTGTAATGGAGATCAAGATGTTCCATCAGCATCAAGTGGTATCACTTAAAAAAAAAGCAGAAAAAGACCACAGAAGATACAGAAAAGACGGTCAAAGTCTCTTCTATTGTAAGTACTTGGTTCAGTTTTTGTATTCGACAAACGTAAATCGAAGACCTGCTCTGTAAAATGCACTGATTTTGGTAATGGGTGCACAGGAATGGAAAAAAAAATTAAAAAGTCCCTTCTCCTATGGAAATTGCCTTGTAGCTGACGAAGAAAAATGTTGAAGAGAAAAAATAATAAGCAAAATATATTAGGGTGTAAAATAATGATAAAAAGTGTGAAAATGATAAAAATAAAGCAGAATGGAGAAGAGAGTGGGAAGATAGATAATTTTAAATAGGATAATGAGAGAAGGAGCAGAGGAAGGAAATGGAAAATCTGAGAGACTGAACAGTTTATATATACACACACACACACACACACACATATATATATATAGTTTTTGTTTTTCTTTATACCTGTGACTGGAACAAGGCAGAGAGGAAGGCTCAAAACAGGGATAAAAGAAGTTAGGAGAAATAAATTGCCTTATATTGAGTACATCTGTGTATGGTATGTTTAAATTGGCTTATTAAATTCATATATATTCATCTGAAAAAGAGTGATAGTATGTATTACAAACTATTAACTGTGCTTTCCTCTGAGAATGACATTGAATTTACTTTCGTTGTACTTTGCTCCATTTTTCAGATTTTACACAATCAACTTAAACTACTTTATGCAGTTGGGGAGGAAAGTCCTAAAAAATGTTGTGTAGGGAGAAAAGAAATGAAAATAAAGCCAGTTTCTTTTTGCAAACTGATAGTATTTGTGCATTGGGGCATCCAACCATTATGCCAACTTCTGAAAATAGTTCATCCTTCTGTGTTTTTCTAGTAACAGCCACTCTAGCTCTTCTTTCTTTGGATTCTTATCTGGTCTTCTTTTATTTTTTAATCCATGTGTCCATATTTGTTGAACTAGAGTCTGGCCATGTGTGTTTTTCTGCTATTCAGCACCCAGTGTATGATTGTGCTGACAGCATCTTTTGAGAAATGCTGACAGTCTCAGTTGTGATGCACCCTCCCTGCTCCGTATGCCACACATCATGGGTTGTGGCACCTCTCCCCAGATGCCCCCTGCCTCCTGGTGTGCTTTCTTCTGGAAACTTCTTTTGTGGATAAAAAAAATCCCCAAAGAAAACCCAAGGAACTGCCATCTGGAATAGTAAAGGTTGTCATCACGCTGCTTCATATAGATTTATTTGCAAGCACCATCATGGACACCAGATTCCACCGAGTTACAAAGACTGGCTCAGGAGTTCTTTTAACTCTTTGAGAGAGAAGTGATGTACAAATTGAAATAATTAGAAATGCCACTACTTTGAAGTGATACCACTTGATGCTGATGGAACATCTTGATCTCCATTACACCTTTGAGAACAATACAAATATTTTGGTGAACGTATGAGCTTGGACTGACATTCTATTAACCTGTTGATCTTTACACTACCTTGTGTTAATACACAGAATTTTCAAATGCTCTTTTTTCTTTTTTTAACCATGTTGAAAATATGGAAGACTTATGTATCTCCAAAAATGCAAAGTTTTAATAAAACTTTTTATTTGTCATCTATACTTTCAAAAGCAAATATGAATACTTTGCAGAAATGTTATTTTTAAGTTTCTTTTAATAAGAACTCAAGAAATACTATAATGAAGAGTAACATATTTTGAAGATTTGGGAATTTTTTTAATGTTTTTTTTTTTTGGTTGTCAATGGACCATTATTTTATTTGTATGTGGTGCTGAGAATCAAACCCAGCGCCTCACACATGCTAGACAAGTGCTCTACCATGGAGCTACAAACCCAGCCTGGGAAATGTTTCTTTTAAATACAATATTTGGAAAAATAAGATAAAATAGTACAATGTTTGGAGTTCACTTTGGGAAGAAGAGGATAGTTTCCTGGTTCCTCCCATTAATTCTTCTTCTCTTTCAGGGTTGCTTACCTAGGCAGCTTGTACACAGGAAACACCAGTCAAATGGGAAACAAATTACCACTCTAATAGACAAGGACCACCACAAGGCTCTGACAATCTATGACCCAGAATTCAATTAGAAAACCTAAATGAAGCCTCCTTCTTAGTTTTTCTATAACTAAGCTACTTTTGCTAAGAAAAATTATTAGTCCACATATCAGTTGATAGAACAAGTACCCCCCCCCAAAAAAAATCAGTAAGTTTACAGACAATTTGAATAAAACAATGAATAAATGAATTGGTATGTTGAACATATATAATACCACACATATACAACACCACACTTGACAATCATAGAATTTGGGCTGGGTATGGTGGCATACTCCTAGGGAGGCTGAGGCAGGAGGATCTCAAGTTCAAAGCCAGCCTCATCAATTTAGCAAGGCCCTAAGCAATTTAATGAAACTCTGTCTCTGAATAAAATACAAAAAGAGCTGGGGATGTGGTTCAGTGAGAAAGCACTCCTGGGTTCAACACACACACACACACACACACACACACACAAATAAATAAATAAATAAATAATCAATGAATTGGCATTCTTTCTGGTTATAAATTTCCCATATGACAAAACTGCAATATGTTGGGTAATAAAAAACAGTTCTGCAAACTTCAAGCAGTTGAAATCATTCAGAGTATTTTCTCTGATTACAGTGAAATTACAATAGAAATAAATAACTAGAAAAATGCCCAAATTTTCGAGAATTATCCTTTTAAACATTCATTTCATTCATAATTAAAAACAAAACTAAATTTTAATAATCTTATGAACTAGGAATATCAAGAAACGTATTTCAACTAATAAAGGACAACTGTAATATATATATTGCAACCATCATAAATTACTATTTAAAACTTTCCTTTATAAAAAAAAATGGATTATATTCATATATACCAGAGAACAAACTGTAAAGTTTAAAAACAATGCCACTTAAATAGTAATAAAACAACCTAATTCTAGGAATAAATTTAACAGAATATGTCAAGACATGTACAGACAAAAACCAGACAACATTACTTTGCAAAAATAAAGAAATACAAAATTAATGGAATCATTTGAATTTTCTTGTTGAAAGGCTAAAAGCATTTCAAACTTTTCCTAGCTGATACACAGATTCAACATAATTCTAATAAAAATACCAGCAAATTGTGTTTGCATGTGAGAGAGAGGGAAAGATAAAAAGATGATTTTAAAATTTTAATGGAAACTGAGAGAAACAAAGATTGTGAACACAAAATTGAATAACAACAAAAGTATAATGAAGTTGGAGACCCCATAATACCCCCAATCAAGACCTATGAAGTCCTAATAATACTATTAGTGAGATAAAGGTACAAACGTAAACAGTTTGACCATGGAACCAGATATGTACACTCCTACACCAACAGACCTTTTCAAATATAGTCACTAATTAATCTACCACAATGTAGTAAGAGGTACTTTTTATCCATAAGGACAAAAAAGGTGAGTTTCAGTTCTTTTCCTTGGCCTACCTCATTCCCGAAATAAATTACAAATGACATTTTTAGCACTAAATAGAAGACAAAATAAAAGTTTATGTCCTGACCTTTGGGTGGCTAAGTTTCTTGTACACTGCCCACATAAAAGCACTATCTATAAAGCAGAAAATTGATAAACCAGACAATATTAAAATTAGCAACTTCTATTTATCAAAACAACTATCAGAAGAAAACATATGCAAGTCATAAACTGGAGGTCAAGTTACATATGATACTAATATTCACCAAGACTCACATCTGCAATAAAAGAACAAATGGGACTCTCATACATTGCTGGTGGGAGAATCACAGGTACCAGTACTTTGAAAAAATCATTTAGCAATGTCTCCTTAAACTTGAGCATTCTATTTCACTCCAAAGACCCAACAGAAATATTCATACACTCATGTGGAAGGATGTATAAAATCATGTTTAGAATAATTTACTACTAATAACCTGAAATTAAAAATAAAACAAAATATTAATATTAGCATGGTGAAATAAATTGTGACATATTTATACAATGAATAATGTATAGCATTGATGAATGAACAACAATAGCTAGCCTAAAAAAAAAATCTGCCTTGAATAATCAATGGCCTTGTAGATTTTACTAAATATTACATACATATTGTCCAAATTATGTTGTTATGTTGTGTGCATGTACAAATATATAACAACAATCCCATCATTATGCACAACTATAATGCACTAATAAAAATGTGGGAAAAACATAATAAGTCTCATCTTGAAATAAATAAATATGACATACATGTCAGCAACAAAATGATCTTGGTAGTGTCTCATATGATTAATAATACTTAGCATTTGTGTGTTTTTCCCCAGCGGTATCTAATATATTCAAGGGTTTATTTCACTCAAGAAGAATTGTATATTGCATGTGTTTCATAGGCCTTTGGATAACTGGAATTAGAAAGTTGCTATTAAATAATGAATATCCCCAAAACTTTATAATTTTGATACTTTTATAGAGACTTAATTTTAATTTTAGCTTTAATTACATTTTTTTCTATGTGACATGTTTTTTTGATTTTTCTTTTGTTGTTTTTTTGTAATGGGATTAAGCTCAGAAGTACTTTTAACCCCTGAGTCACATCCCCAGTCCTTTCTTAATTTTTAGGCTTTTTTTTTTTTTAAATCAATTTAGCAAGGCCCTAAGCAATTTAGTGAGACCCTTAAAAAAAAAAAAAAACGCCAGTGTCTTGCTATGTTTGAGAGTCTTACTAAGATGCTGAGGCTGACTAGGAACTTGGCAATCCTCCTGCCTCAGCCTACTGAGTCATTGGGATTACAGGTGTGCACCACTGAGCCTGGCTTGTGACACATTGAAGAAAAACCATGCCACAAGCCACAATGTGCAATTTCATCCCTTTAGATATAGGAGAAATAAAATAACTGAAAGTATAGAAATATCACATTCTTTGTTTCTCTCCTTTACATAGTAAACAGATCAACATGTACCCCATCATGAGGTAAAAAAGAGAAAATTCATAATCTAATAGAAATAATTTTTGAAATGACCATATTAAGATAAGATTAAGCAGGATGGTGATCTTGCACAACCCCTTCAAGCTTATAAGGTATGGATGTCATAGATTCCCTTAAGTCTCCTGACTTTCCCAATTCTTCATCTGAGGAAAGAGGCCAGAGGACTCACATGTGACTTGAGGCAAGTAGGAAGCTCAGACATCCTGCCTAGACCAGCGCCCTGGGAAAGGGAAGTGCCTAGGTGAAAAGAAGTGCAATTAATAAATGAGGGACTGTGACTTCTTTGGTTCTAGCTTAGTAGTCTCAAAGTTGCTCAACTAACCAAGCTAACCCTGTTCACTTTTTTTTTTTTTAAATCTATGCTCTTAACCAGTTCTTGAAATCCCCTTACTTCTTCATTGTTTTCAAAAATATATCCTTCTTTTAGGTCCAGTTTCAACACCTCCCTGCTCTCCCTTATTTAGCTTCTTGTCCTGGGCTGCAAATGCCTAAAGCGGGAAGTATATCCCTGATCAATATCCAGAGACAGTAAAGGCAGGAAAGGGACTTTCTCTTTAAGATTAAGGATATCCTTTCTGAGAAAATCCAGTCCTACCTCTGCTGTGATGTCAAATTGGTTTGGGGCTTCTTTGACCTGAACTGTCTTCTATGCCCACATCTCAATGACCCAAAGGAACAGGGAAGGTCCTGGGGCTAGTGATCCTCCATGCTTCCCATGAAGAGCATGGCCAGAGGAGGAACTAACAAATGAGCATTCTCTTGGGCAGGAGGAGGACCACAATCGCTGTAGCCAGTGTCTCAGGATGTTGAGCACATCTTTTTTTGACCTCCTCCCTCCCAAGCCTATCCCCACCACCCCCATGGCTCTGTCCTTACGGCATCTACTGTACACCACGGTAATCAACATTCATACCTAGTTGCTGAATTGAATGGCAAGTGACTGTTTTTCATTACACTCCTCAGAAGTGGCAACTGAGTCTTTCCCAAGTTAATTAACCTGCATGAGCCCATAAAGGGCCTGCAACAGACTTAATATCAAGAATGCACCCTCCTGACCCCTCTTCTTCTGATCTGTGCTTCTATTATTAACCTGGGCTCCTGGAAAGGACACACGTGTCTCTCATCATACCATTTCTGTGATAGTGAACAGATTTTTAGTTTCATTTATGTAGCCAAAACACACACAAAAAAATTGTGATTTTTTTTCACTTTTTTATAACATTCCACTCAACTCAATTGATTGTTCTAGTTACAGTACTCCTAATTTTTATCCAGCTGATTAACAGGAGAATAATCCAAATACATTTCAAATGATAAATCTTTCATGATTTGGGAGATTTTTATACAAATGTACATTTGACAGTGCTAATGTAAAGCAAATATTAAAGTTGATTAAACATTCTCAAGATAAGGAGGATAAACCATTGGATTATTTTCTAGATTTAACCAGCAATCATAAGCTGATATAACTAGAAATATTTTGATGTTCATCATTTTTAAAAATAATTCTTTGGGAAATATCCAGGAAGAACTATGGAAGTGGGTCAAGAATGTATGCACAAAACATTTGTATTCTTTACTGTGTAAACACTAATTTATTTATTGAAATAACACACCATTAAATATTTATTAAATAAATTAGCATTTTGCTGAGCTTCCTTCCAAAATCATTAATATGGTCTGTGGCTGTGGATACAGCCAGGGCTGTGATTGTTTCTCATGTCTGTCTTCAAATTGTTTGCTAAGTATTTATTCACCAAGCATCATCCCTGAGTTTAATCTAACGTGCAGCTATTCTCTGGAAAGCTCTTCAAGTAAAACGTTTTTGGAAATCTTGAAACTTTAATTGACTCATAGGTTCATATTAACCAATTTTCTTATTTCATTGGTGAGTCTGAAAAGAGTTTTAGAAATCTGCTTGAGAGGGGCTGAGGTTGTGGCTCAGTGGTAGAGTGCTTATCTAGCATTGTGAGACACTGAGTTCTGTTCCTCAGCACCACCTAAAAATAAATCAATAAAAATAATAGTAGGTGGAGTAAAAGAAAAATCAAGAAAAGAAATCTGCCCAAGACTTGGATCTAGCATTACCTTTTAATAAGGGTAAAAAAATTGTTCTTCAATGTGAAGGACAGAGCTACTCATTAGAATTTACCTTTTTAAGGAAGAATTTTGGGGTCTAAGGGCAACCTTCATAAATTTGTAAAAGAAACCTCTTTCCTTCACATTTTGTTTAAATATGCAAGGTCCTTTGGAAAATCTCATCAAGTTGAAGAAAAGGGATAAAGAGGAATGAATTCCCAAACAGCCCTCATATAAAAACTTAAGAGAGAGAGAGTGATTTATTTTAGGTATTGTCCATTCACCCTACAATTCTCAGAGCCACTTGCCGGGCAAGCTAAATGCAAACAATAAATAAGTAAGCAGACAGGTAAATAGAAACAGTGGAAGCGAAAAAGTACACACTGCCCAGAAAGCATTAATCCTGTCCTCCCCACTGGAAAATGAGCAGAACACATTCAACAGCTGAGAATATGCAGCTGCACGGTGCTCTCCCAGGTACTGTGCAAATGAGACGCTGCATCCAGGGATGACATCCTCTGAAAATCTCAATTGGTCTCTCTGTGTCTCAGATTTAAAGTAGAAAGCATACATTTCCTTCTTGCTTCTCTGCTTTGGTTAATACCAGATAACATAATTTTTTCTTTAATATTCTCACATAATACATTAATGAGAACATTTGTCATATGTAATTTAATATTATTTTCATATATATCATGTTCAAGCTCCAAAGAATGTCTGTTTGATTCACACATGAGTACATGTGCACACACATGCTTGTGCATACATACATTCTTTCTCTGGCCCTACTTTGTAATATATACCAAACTTTTTTGGTATTCCATTAGATCAGCTCTTTGTGAAAAATATTTTTATTATGTAGGATTCAATGAACAATTTAAACTATTGTAAACAGAGGTATTCCATGTAGAAAATGATTCATAAGATTGATAAGAATTTGAGGTATTGATTTAAAAAAAAACATTTTCACTGAAACAAAAATAACAACTAAAATTTTCAATTTTACATTTTTATTGTAAGTTAAGGTCCTAATCCAATTTGAAAAGAAACATATACAGTTTTCTAAGATTTGTGTGTATATTTTTTCAGAGTAATGTAACAACAGGGAGCTATTCCATTTATTTTGTATCTTTCACATTAGATGCTGGATAGTCCACTAAGAGCATTTCTATTTTTTTCATGACTGGATTTCATGATACCAGTTTCACAATAGGTGCTTTGAAATTTATTACAAAAACCAACAGAATGGGTTTTTTTTCTAATTTTTTTTTCTAGAGCCATGCAAACATCTTCTAACTATTCTGGGAAAATATTTTGTATCCCAAACCTCTCCTTTTATCTTGGGCATGTACATACATGATGTGGACACAAGTTTCATCAGAAACATATATCTTTTTTTCCTGTTTTTTTTTTTATCTACCATAATCTCATTTATTTTTCTCCATATATTCATAGTTTCTAGATGAATCCATTATTACAAAAGTTGGGCACTGGATTCTTTAGCCAAACTGTCTTCATATACATAATTATTGTCTTAATAACTGCATAATATTGTAACACATTTTTATACCATAATCTGATTAGCCAGTTTGTGATTAATGAACATTTGCATTGATTTCCATTTCTACCATAAGCAATCCTGCAGAAAACACACACACACACACACACACACATATTCTTTTTTGTTGTATTTGGATCATTTCCTTAAGACAAATTTTTAAGAATGAAATATTATTGATTTTATTGTAAAAAAATACTTTTTATTGTATCACCAGGAAATTATGAGATTAGTAGTCTTTTCACATCTCATCAAGATTAGGTATTATGATTTTTAATTTTTGATAACATTTTAAACCATGCCACGTATCTTTTATGCTTTATATTTATTATTTATTAAATAATTAATGAAAACAATTTCTTATGCCTTACATAAATTATAGCCCAGGATATTTTAATGTCAGTTTATTTAATACTTACTATATGCCAGGTACTGTGCTGGAGTCTAGGAGGCAAAATGATGACTGAAGTATGATTTTATGCTTGAGAGTCTTACAAAGTTGTAGTATCAACTTTTTTTGTTAATTTATAATGGAAGGTTATATTTCTTCTTTCTTGACAATTAATTGACATTTGCAAAGTACCTACTATTTTGAGAGTGATAACTTTTTCCACTTTAGTTTCAATACACATTTTAAGAAACTTTTAAATTATCAAAGCATTCAAAAACTTGTACAGTAAAAACACCCAGGTACTAAGCACAAGAAATGTCAAATAATAAACTTATTTATATAATTGTGTCAAAATTAAGGTCCCTTTTTTCCTTTCTTTTTTTTTTTTTTTTTTTTTTTGGCTTTTTCATTCCCCTTTCTAATTCTCCCTTTTTCTAAGCAGCCACTACTATGATTTTTGGTTTGTATCCTTGCAAGTCACTGAAAAACTAAAATTTTATGATTAATATACAGTATAGTTTTGCAAGGTTTTAATTTACATGAATAGTATTATTTTATGTAAATATACACAATTTTATAAGTTGAATTCTATAGTCATCATTGTTTCTGAGACAGATCTACCATTGTTATTTCATTTGTCTTAACTGCTGTATATTGTTCTATGATATAGATATGTCATATTTAATTTCCTGTTCGTCTATGAACAAGCAAAAAATTGCTTTATTTTTTGTTTAAAAAAATCTGCTATAATAAATATCCTCAAACAGAAGTCCTTGTGCATATCTGTGAGTTTTCTATAATAGATATATATGGAATTGCTAGATTGTAAAGCAATGACCATTTTCAATTTTGTTGGATGAAAGCAATTGAATCAATTTTCAATACAGCAAAATGAGATTTCTGGAGTCCTCTGTATTATGATTTGGATCTTAAATTCCCCAAAGTCTCATGTGTTGAAGGTGCGGTCACTAGCTGGTGGCATTATTGGAGGATGATAAAACTTTCAAGAGGTGATGCCTAACAGTAAATTAGGCCTCTAGGAATGTACCCTTGAAAGGGATATTGGGACCCTGGACCTTCTTCCCTTTCTCTTTGCAAAAGGGCCACCATGAAGTGTGCAGCTTTGTTTCATCATGTACTTCCCCTGTGATGTTCTGCCTCACCACAAGCCCCCAAAGAACCAACTGAGCATGGACTGAAACCTTTGAAACCATGAGCCAAAAAAATTCTTTCCTCCCTGTAAGTTGACTTATCTCAGATCATATTGGATTGGCAGGAAGCTAACTAGCACACTTTGACATTGACAGATTTTCAAATTATTACTGATAGGATGCAAAGCAATGGTATTACTATTTATATATCAACATGCCTGATTATTAGCAGCAAAGATTAACACATTTCTAATTTTTTTTTTCAGTTCCACAGTCTAAATTGTCTGCTCACCTAACTGGACTAGTTTTACTATTGCATACTGCATGGTGATGATGATGATGGTGGTGATGATGACGATGATGATGACGGTGAATGATCCCATATTTTTACCAACTGTTCTTAGTATTTGTATTAACTAAATTCTCAAAATGGACATGAGACCAGATTTATAATTATTCTACTTTTACAGAGGAGGAAATTCAGGCCCAAACTGATTCAAAATTAGGGAGCTAGTCAGTGGTGGAATCAGAATTTAAACAGTTGCTATACAGATGTAAAATTTCTGTTAATTTTGCCACTGATAATTATTTAGCTCATAAAACAGAGAGTAAGCATCATATTTCATACATAAGTTAATCACTTGGTATATTATCTTGCTTTATGAAACCAAAACATATATAGGTAGAACAGATATAAAAATAATTATAAATATAAATTATATTTTATGTTTATGAGTGCACTGTCTTCTTTTTGTAGAAATCATGATGAACACAAAAGTATATAAAATGTATAAAAAATCACTGTATATCATAATACCCAGGTTGTTAAACTTTAGGATATCATTTAAAACAAAATAACAAAAAAATAATAATTTTCAATGGTTGAGTGTTTTCCTTTCTTTTTAATATCAAGGATTAAAGAGTTTGGGATAAGAAATCATCTTAACTATAAATTCAAGAGGCAATAATATATCCATTTAAATATGTATTGACATGGAATTAGCATATGCAATTAAGCCACCCTGAAAGAAAAAAAAAAAAAAAACAGCTCAACTCTAGTGGTATGAACCAAATGAACCACTGCACACTTGAGGAGAGGACACATTGGTAAAAAACAAAAGAGCAATATGTTTTTGCTTAAATGGACATGGCTCTGAGTTTCCAATTTCAGGCAGAATAGAGTGTGATTTTTCATAACTGGCAAAAATAAACAAAACTATTTGCAGATGAATCTGTCAGCCAAGCAAACCTGACTGAAAGCTAAGTGGGGGAAAAAAAGATTTTTATACAGACATGTTCTGTAGGAAGCAATTTTTTCTGCTTGGGATGCCCATCAAGATATGGATCTTAAAAATGTTGGTGGTAACAGAGGGAGATGAAAAGGTAAGCCCTGTGCACTGCCTCTTGGGAGGCATAGAGCAATGATATGATGAGCAGGCAAGTTAGTGTTTATCACCATTCCTTCCCACTGAGCATATGCATTTGGGTTTAGAAAGAATTCAAGCCAGTTCACTTTCAGGCAGATCTTAGACATCTTCCCCAACCCCACCTGGACATACACTGAATTTCTCTTCTACTAGCAGGATCTTGAGCTTACAGTATTAGTCACCATGGGTTTAATAGTAATGACTTCCTTCAAGGGTCAAATCTTCTATCTGAGTAGGGGAACAACACACAAGGCCATTACTGTCCATTAGGATCAGTCCATGGTGGGAGGACCACGTAGTCACTTCACAAAGCTTTCAGGGAATGGCATCCTTGGAAGTTAAGCTTTCCAAAGATAACAAAGAAAACAAAAGTCTAGAAAGAATTTCCCCAAATTTGTTTTCTCTAGAAATTTTAAGTGCTGTTAATGGGATTCCATTAGTAAGTGTAGCAGAGAGCAGTTTGCTCTTTATCTAGTAACCAGACACTTTGCCATTTTAAAAGCTCTGAGAAATTTTCCAGCTTAAAAAAAAAAATTCCAAAGGCTTTTTTCTTTGTTCTGTTTTTTTTTTTTTTTCTTTACTAAATTCATCATGAGTGAAAACTGCAATAACGGAATGTGTTTGACAAAGAAGAATCTTTACTGTAGGTGAAAGGGAATAGGTACCTCTCCCAACAAAGTACAAGCTCTTCGACAGGGTGATTGTCAAGTATGAGACAGGAAAGTTTGAGACCAACTGACAAGGGTAGATGAGAATGCATATGCAACTAATTATTTCTAATTAGAAAAACCCTCCAAAGTATAAGACACAGCTTTAAAGATATTAAAAATTAAACCCACTTGGTCATAAGTAATCATGTTGAGTGTAGCTTTTCCTGATGAGGTGTAATCAGGATATGATGGGGAAACACAGGAAAGTTAACACGCATGTCCCACATTTGAGCTCCTGTTCTGCCACATACTAGCTATGTGAGGTATGCAAAATTTGTCAATTTAAAGTTCTATGTAAGTGCATCGCATTATCAGAATCTATGAACTGCAAATACATGCTCAGGATAGCCAAGTTCTTATATGTGCTATCAAAAAATGAAATGTGAAGATTTTTAACAATTATTGATTTGGTTTGTTTTACTTGTTTGAGTATGCAACAATGAATCTGCTATGAATACTTTTGTGTGCATCTTTTTGTGGACATATTTTGTTAGGTACCTTATCACACTTAGTGACTTTTCCTTTTCATTAAATTTCATTTTTTTTTCTGTCTCTGACATGGTGCTTACATCTGGCCCAGTCACTAGTTAGGACTCTCTTCTATTGCTTCAAAAACAGGTAATGTTATTATGATAACTCTTTTGGTTTTTAAGGTTTGAAAAAAAATACTTTCGAGCACCATTAGATCATATACTTTTAAATGATGGGGATAAAAAGACTTCTTTTAACATTCAGAAATAAAAGACCCATTGAAGAGTGTGTGTGTGTGTGTGTGTGTGTGTGTGTGTGTGTGTGTTGTGGCTTTTTTCATTATTACACCAAAATGAGAAAAGCAAATAATCCATCAAGAGAATGAATAACCATATCATGGTATATTCATATGATAGAGTGCCAAAAACTTTTAAAAAGTTAACTACGGGTATGCACAAAACGGGTGAATCTCACAGATACATTGAGTAAAATAAATGAGTCATGAAAGCATATATATTGAATAATTTCTATTTATATATAATTTAATAACTGGAAAAAACTACCTGATAGTGATAGAAGGGAAAATAGTTGCTCCTCCTCTGGGAAAAGAGGGTAGGGAGGGGGCACAACTCAGAATTCCCAGGAAGGAAAGTTAAGGAGTGGTGAAAGGGCATCTGGATGGTGGTTAACCGAATTTATACACATGGAGATGTGCACTGACCTGTACACATAAAATAAGCTCATATGTGTATTTCATTGTTTGAAAGCCACCCTTTAATTTGACAAGACTTTTCTTAAATATCAGAAAATGCATGTAATTCTTGTCTACCGTTTATCAATATCACATTTAAATTCAAATTTGTTTTTTCATGTTACCTTCATTCTTTCAAAAGGTATTCATGATCTTCCTGGACTCCATGCTAAATTGATAGCAAAGAGTGGGGCATCCATGGTTTCTGCCCTGAGACAGTTCTCAGCCTAAAAATAAAGGCAGGAACAGATAAAATAATTATAATTGTGAAATGACAAGTGTATAAAAGAATATGTGTTATATTCCCTGGTACCTGATCTCCCAGATGATCAGACTAAATGGGAGATCAGGGGAGTGCCTTTAACTAGGACATGAAGAATGAGCTGAGTTTAACCAGATAGGAATGTTTGCTAGAAGGCAAGTGCAACAAGTCCTGAAGCAAGAAAATATTCCCAGCATTCCAACCGAGGCTTCTGTAGCAAGGAAATGAGAGTGTCTGGAGAAGTAAGAAGGGCCAAATAGACAGAAAATCAGACCGTGGGAATGATGCAGCTGTCCAGATACAGATGATAATTTCAAATTAGAGATTATTTCAAGTTTGCTTAGAGCTGTGGCAGTCTTGTATTGCTGACAATACCAACTCATTATTCTGTAGTAGGTGGCTGATATTGAGAAAATCCAGATTAACACAGATAAATGGTTATAAATAATTTTTATAGTCTACTTTATAATCCCAAGGGATTTCATGGTTAAGTTGAGGTGATAGAAAATGCTTCCCTCTATAATTGGAAAACAACAACACGAAAACCCAACTTAACTGCCAATATAGAGAGATAATTTTATATTAGGCATTACGTTCTGTCAACTTTTGATATCTGAGAAAATTATCCTTGTAGTTTATTTTGGGTCACATTTTTTTTAAAAAAAAAAACATGTTTAAAATGATAGCCTAATGAAAATTTTATAGAATCTCCAAGGCATTCAATTTGAACACCTAAGGATTCTGGATTGGATTTGTATCCTGGACCTGTCTGTACAAATCTGGGCAAGTCTGCTCTGCATTCCAGCTGTATTTGTCTCAGGAACTCATGTAAGGCATGCTCTATTTGTAAACTACCTTTCTCAAAGAACACCAAGTTTGTTTCAGGTGTCATCATGTCCAGCTCTATGACCTGAATCTTGATTGGCTGAAATCTGCCAAGGGGATCCCATTCCACTTGTCAAGACACTCCATTCCTCAATATCCTTGCAGCCCAAGATGTCCCTTTGTCACTTTATAGACAATAACTTATAAGGGAGAATTGGCTTGGGGATCTCTGAGGAATATTTTCCTCTCTCCTAGAAAGAGAAAGTCCCTGAAAAGGAATCTGTTCTTTCCTTTTTCTTTAATTGCTGTCACCTGAAGACATTTTGCTTGTTGCTAATATAGTCATTATGTGTGCATAAGAAGAAAGAGAAGAGAATTACAGGCACGCCCACCCGGCACTCTTTGGCATTGTGAAGCTGTGGTATCATCACTTTATAGGTGGGATGACTTTGGAAATTTTTCTTTACTTATCTTTAACTTGATTTCTCATCTGAAAAATGGGAATGATAATCAATCTTGCCTCAGGGGTATGACATCATTGAAGACTTGGGAAATGAGTTCAACACCACTTTATACATTATAAATGCTTAAAAGTATTTGTTTCCCACTCTCTTCCTCTTCATCATCATCATAACTTATTTATCTCCTGTCAGGAGCATTTCAGGACAGATTTAAATTAGGTCAAATGTCATTCATAGCAATTAGTACCAAAGGAGATTCTAGTGATTTCGCTGCTGTAATGTGATTGCCCCTACTGATTTCTTACAAGTGTCTGTGGTAAGAGGTCGTCAGCTCTGTGAGTAACCAGAGCATCTGGCTACCACTTTTGTGCTCTGTGCTATGTACTAGGTTTGGTGCCACATGCATGATATGCACTTTGAGTACCACTGAATTCCAAGAGACTGACAATTGCTACCCTCTGTTTTTAGTTGAGAGAACCAAGAACTTAATGAGTTTTTTTTTTCAGGGCTCATCAACAGTGATTTCCAAAGGCAGTTAAAAAATTGCCTTGATGATGAAGTCTAGGCCCTTTCAACATGATACTGCTCTAGAGAAAGAAGACCCAGGTTTGATGGTAGGAGACAGCGCATAAAGAGATCATATGGTGACACAGTTCCCTCAGGTAACCAATTGGTTTAAACTACTGTCATCACTTAAAGAAGTGAAGGACAGGGCAAAAGGGAGTATGGGAGAAAGCAATAGGGAATGTCTTTTACATATTGTGGTGGCTTTAAATGGGGCTCTTTCTTTTGAGCAGATGTGAATACCCAAAAGCTTTCCCTCAGGCTCACCTCTTCTTCCCTCTTTGCTCCCCCTCTTCCTTCTCAAAGCTCAGTCAGCCACCAGGTTAAACATGACCTTTCTTTGTGGCAGGAGGCTAAACCTTACAGCCATTTCTGAATGCAGAGGGATTCTAGAGTTTGAATATCTGCAATTATTTTAGTTATTGCCATGTATTAGAGGAGTTTTGTATCCCTTAACTTATCTAATAAACATATTCACTAAAGTGATGTGAAGAGTCTTTATATGTAGATACTAAAAATAAGAGAAAAGAAGTAAGGAGATCAAGGGGTGGAGAACTATAAGGTATGCAGTGACTGCTTACAGGTAGAGCTTTCTTTATGTTAATAAGGGAAGGATATGTAAAGGGTATCCAATGTGGAGTGAGGAGTGCTAATTATAAAAATCAAATGTGTAATAAATGACAAAA
Organism: Urocitellus parryii; assembly: GCF_045843805.1. NCBI lineage: Eukaryota > Metazoa > Chordata > Mammalia > Rodentia > Sciuridae > Urocitellus > Urocitellus parryii. The sequence continues at coordinate 40,249,627 of NC_135533.1, read as the reverse complement.
GTAGAAAGTACATCTTCTGTGTGCAGGTGACTTGCCAACGTGTATTCTTAGAGAGTCATGGCTTAGCATAATACAAGACTCAATTCATTTACATATTTTTGAAATAACTTGGATGCACAACACATCTTAAAAAGTTGATAAGGACACATGAGATAATAGTTTAGTCAACAAGATCATACCAACTCTCAGGTCCCATATAGCCAAGAGAATTGTACTAACTTTCAGAAGGTAAAAATGTAAGTCCTCTGTGGCCAGAGGAGGGAAAGATGGGCTCTGTATACCTCAACCAGCTGATTCTCCTCCTGTTTGATCTGTGGCTTTTATAATTCAGTTGATCCCACCAGAAAGGCCTCCTCTTCTAGTGTTTTGGTCCCTTTAAACACACTGACTAGTCTTATCCATATCCTCTCATTTCTCTTTCTCTTCATAGTACCATTTGTTTAGTAAATGCTTCTCCACATCCATACATGAACCAGACTCATCACAGACACAGACGGATTTTGGAAACCTGTTTATCCAACTTTTCACATATATATAAGTTGTTGTGATCCCTAAAGAATATAAGAGGGCATATTAAGTTACTTATAGGATAACTACAGTTCCTTTTCCTTCTCCTTTAGGAAGGGGGTAATAAGCATATAGACTAGAAAGATAAAACCAATGATTCAGTTTCCACACATCAAAAAGGGGTAAAATACACACTATCAGATTCTGTACACCTGTGCAATGGATGAGAACAAGGATTCTAGAGACAGGCTTCATGCATATGAATTCCATTTTCACAGGTTACCTTGACAAAGTTATTTAATTTCTTTTTGATTTGGTATCCATGACTGTTGATAACATGACTTACCTCTTGTGGTTATTTGTGGCTTATAATGATCAAAAGATATAAAACAATTAGAAAAGTGCCTAGCATATAATAGATGATCTAAAAATGTTAGCTCTCACTGGCAGAAATGATAATTATTATTGTTATTATATTGACCCTATAGAGACTAAAAATATGACATTTACTTTAGGTCTGCCTGATTTTTATTAAGCCCAATATTGGGTTTTCTGATTTATTATAGAAGCAGAGAAGGATATGAAAAATTATATACTATCTAATAAATAGAACTATTCTTTTATTAGAAATATTTTTAAAGTCTCAAACTCATCAGAGGAAATATATATAAAAACACAAGTTCTAACACATTAACATATTTTCTATGAGATTTTTGCTTTTTGAGAGTATTAAAAGATTTTCAGAGTTATTTTATTTTTAAGAAACTACTTTTCAAAGAAATATATATTATTTTATGAATAAATTCGTATGCATCTACTTTAATTGCAATTCTGCCACTCTGTAGTTAGTAAAAATTATAAATAATAGCTAACCAGTCACAGTGGAGAGTTCCTTTATGTATAAAAATAAAAATTTAAAATAATGAATTAATTCTTGGCATTCAATTAACTAAAAGACTTGATATGTGTGTACTAGGTTGACTGACAAGAGTCAGAGTTGCTGGATTGAATAATTGAATCCAAAGCTTGGACCTGGATACACACAAAAAAATAATCTTTTGTGAATGTTAATAATATTCAAGATACACTTTCCTCTCATGACACAAAATGTCTATTTAGGCAAACACCATTCAGTCATTTATTCAAGTATTTTGGGGAATATACTGGAATACAGACATTGTACTAAACCCAAAGAATAGAAAGTTGAATTATATAGGATAACAGCACTTATAGAGCTTATCTCTGCTCTCTCTAGAGAGAGAAAGTAAACAATAATATTTTTACATATCAACAACAAACTTGGTGAGAAATGAATGATGAAGAAATGTCATTCATATTAGGTACAATATTTAATCAGGATTAAAATGATGATCCTAAAATTTATATGGAAACAACAGACCCCATATAGTCCAAGCAATCTTGAGAAAAAGAACAAAGTCAGAGGCATCACAATAGCTTTTCTTAAAGCATCTTACAAAGAAAGAGTAACCAAGACAACCTCTGTATAGCTGAGTGGTGACTTGGCCCTTTGGGGCAGTACATGTACTGAACAGTGCTGGGTAGTGACACTATACCACATGTTGCAGAGGAAAGGACATAGACCCTGAAGTCTGTAGATATATGCCAATTTTTCAGAATAATATGAAGGAGAAAGAGGGAGACAGTATTGTAATTAAATGAAGTGTTGGTTGTGCAGTAAGAGCAGTAGAATTTCCTACTAAATTTATAATATCTAGAAAATAATTGCTTAGACATTTGACATAGTATCATGCATCAAAGACTCTCTCCTTCTTAAAAAAATTCTCACAGAATAAGTGAATTCCATAACTGCAACACAGAGAATGAGAGGGATTCACTTCCACTGACCAAACATGATAAGTAATAATATACGTTTTCTAGCACTTCCTAAGAGCCCTGTTGTATTGCTAATAATAATTAAATATAGCTAAGTATGTAAGTTTTAATAAGGGGAAAATGGGGTACCACAGAAAAATGTACATATGCTAAGAAATAAGTGTCATATGCATAAGATAAACATACATTCTAGATTTTCTAGGACTATTGGCCCTGCATAAATATTACTAGTGCCTCTTTTTCTCTCTCATAAGTAACCTGGATTGGACAATAAATTATATATCATGGTTCAGAAAAGAATGAGCTCTGTGGATGAGGAAGTTGGGAAAGGTTTCATAAAATCAATGAGAATTGTGACAGGGTAGGACTCAGTAAAAAGAGGGGTCACTTTTAAGCTCAATATCAAGTACCAGCCATGAAATAATTAGACGTGCTCACCATTTCCATAAATGCAAAGCCTATTCATTTAGTCACTTTCTCATTCATTCAAAAAAACATTTATTGAGCATGTACTTTGTACCAAGCAGTTTCTGCATTCAGTTACACCAGTTTTAAAAAGGTAAAAAGGAACCAATCCTGATAAAGTTTACATTCTGGTGGAAATTTGAGAAACCAGGTGATTTTCAGATCGTAATGAGTGCTCTAAAGGAAATCCAAAAGAATGATGTATCATAGAGTTAAATGGGAAGTGTTTCATCTAAACAAGCTTCTTCAAAGAGCAGGACTATGAGTTCTGACTTGAATAAGTGACCATCCTTGAAATGATAGGGGAAGCCTTTAGGGCATGGAGAAAAATGAAGACCAAGGATCTAGTGCAGGGATAAGCATGGTCGTGGCTATCAGAAATGGTCGAGTGGGGGATGACCAGTTTGTCATGGAATTAGGCAAGTAAGGTAAGGCATTGCCACTCAGGGAAAGAGCTTAGGTTTGGTTGCAAGTGCAAAGAGAAGTTATTTGGAAAATCAACAGGCAAATGGTATAACTTGAATCAAGTTTTAAAATGTTCATTCTGTTGTCTCATGGCAAACAGAATATAGGACAGCAAAGAGAAATCAGGGAAACCAGTAGGGACACAGGCACTGGAAGCTGCTTTAGACCAAGAGATGGCAGGGGAAATGGATATAATTAGAGGGATTCAAAATATGCTTCAGAGGTGAGTTGATAGGTTTTGCTAAAGGTTTTCTGAGGGGAGAAGGTAGGGAGTAAGTGGTAGAAAGAATTGATGAATAATTCCTGGATTTGGCCTAAAACTGAATGTGTAGTAATATAAATATAATTATTGAAATGTAAGCACAGTTTCACTTTCAAGTGTCCATTCATGCTTTGATCAAAGAGCAACTAACCTTGTCAAAGGGAAATGCTGATTAATACTATGAACTCTTAGAACAAAGCCCATGTCAAATTCATCTTTTCATGTCCTACGATGCTTAAATGTGCTACATACACAGTAAATGCTCAAGAAAATGATAAAGAATAAATGAATCAAAGCTTTTCTGTGAATTAGTCTAGATATTTCAGAAAAATGTCTGGGGGAACATAGATGGATTTTGATTGCCAGACTGTTAGTTCCCTGTTCTCTCATTCATCATTTATTTACTCCTTTAACACATATTTATTGCTTGGTTTGTGCCAGGCATTGTGCTAAGACATAAGTGAGTTATACAGTGCCAAGTCTCGGGCAGGAAAGAAGTCTGATGATAGTAAATGACAAAGGAACCCCATGGGGTATGAAAATCCAGGAGGGTTTGTCTAAGGAGGAAATTCTTGAGCCCTGTGCTAAAGGTATGAACTTGGCAGGAGCAAGTTCACACAATCATAAAATCCAAGGAAGGCCTCCTGGCTGGAGCAGAAGGATCAGGGCCACCAACGAAGAGATGAGTCTGAAGTGAGGAGGAAGCAGGCTGTGCACATTGAGACCAGTGCAAGATTGAAAGCAAGAGAGCTGTGGTCAAACTTGCACCTTGAACCTGGCCCCTGGTGGCAAATGGCTAGGTTGAACACAGGCCAGCCAAGGAGGGGTAGTTTTGGATAAGGAAAAATCAAAAGAAACAATAGAGACAAGACATTGTAGGTAACAGAATCTAGGCTTCACAAGGTACCTAACCTCAAAACAAATTTTTCACATTTTTACTATCAAACAAACCAATAAGAAAATGCCATTCTTTTTCATTAACTTTCATTTAAAATAATTTTCCCATTTCAACTGTAATGCATGTTTACTTTTCAAAATTCTAGCAAATGTAGAAAGTAAATAAAAGAGAAAAATAGTGTTAGTATGTCCCTCAAACATCCTCTGTTGATATTCTATTGTATTTCTAGGCATATTTTTTTCAAAGCTTCTCCTCCTTCTTATTTCTTCTTCTATGAATTGCACTGTTTAATGCAATTTTGTTTACTTTTCTTTCTTCTTAGCATTATACCATAATCATAATACATAAAAACTGTCATTCTCTTCTGACTGTGTTCAGGATCTCAAGTAACCCTAATCCTCATATCTAACCAGACATCCAGAGTATGGGTCACAGAGGGAGATGAAGCATTGCCAGTTTCCTAAGAGTCCTGGCACAGGCAAAGCTTGAGAATGTTTATTTATTTTCATCATCAACATAAATGTCTTATTTCCCTTTGTATTCATAAAAGATCAACGTGTCATTGGGGCAAAAATGTCAAAAGCTACTAAAAATTTCGAAGAGTCCAATTTCTTTTCCATAGTGGAACGGATCATATGTGTCATCAAAACAGCTGCACTGTGGTTGTTCAAAGAGATTCTCTAAGTTGTGCTGCCATTCCCAAATATGAGAACTTTGATAAATCCATGAAGTTATCTGTACTTTATTTTATTTACTAAAATAGTTGCAGTTGTAAGAAATTATTGTCAGCCGAATGACAGGCATCGTCGTGGTACTTTTCCTTGTTTGGATTTGAGGAGCAGGGTGGATTGAATAACAACATCATTTCCTTTGCCTGAGAATTAAATGAAATCGCAGTATGCTAAGTTGCACATATTTTTCATTAGCACTTAGCTACCGTGTCTATAGTAAGATCCATTTATCTCATACATTTTTTTTTTCCTTTTCAGATAAAACTTCCAAATGCTTACATTTCACTGCCTGTTGGTTGATTGGATAATTTGAACATCAAAGGAAACTTTCATTTAATTTAAGCCGTAAAGTTGTCTTTTGCTTTATTAACTCTCGATCAATAAACAAGCAATTTGGAAATGTAATCAGGAAATGCTTCCGATTGGCTGACAATGTATCAAAGCCAGGCTTCAAGGCAACAGCAGTCTGTAACAAGCAGTTTATTACCAGTAGCTGTTACTGACATTAGTCAAAACCAAGAAAGATAAAATGGAATAAGAAATGTAATGCTGGAGGAGCCTTGGGCGCTGTGTTCTCTTCTTCCTTTTGAAAACTGCAAGCCTGTCTTTGATATGATAACAAATATAAACTGTTTAAAAACACCAAATGCAGAAAAACTGAGCCTAGCCTGTCATGGAGTTAATCCATTCCAGAGTGACACACAAATAGTGTAACATCCAGCAGATATATGTTATGGAAATATTTTGAATTGGATTTACATGTAGTGAGCAAATTGGAACTTTTGATTTTTACCAGATATTGTAATATGCATGTTCTCATATTAACGGAATGTAATCCTATTTGAAGATAATGAGTTTTCAACAGGCTCTGCAATTGGAAGCTACATGAAAAAAAAATTGTTTGGTTTTAACTAGAGAGGGGAGAAGAGAATTGGACCCTAAATTTGCAAGGTAGCCTCACTTTATATCAGACAGCTGCATGTTATTTTGCCCTTGGTTACTGCTTACCAAGAGATTTCTGGGATTGATGGGTTTTAGGCTTTTCCCCCCTTTATCTCTGGACTGTCCATTGCCATGGGCAATAGCAAAGTACAGAGCACTTGACAGGGATTTTTCTTTACACACATCTTTCCTTACAGTCATTCTAAACAGTCTATGCATATCTTTCATACAATTAAAAAGGAGAGAGAAGGGGAAATATCCTTTATCCTTGTTGGTTTGAAAACTCCTTTAGATATTGAGTACAGATTCGCAGAATTATTTTTCATTGCACTCAGAAAATTATAAGCCACACTGATAGCAAAATCAAATAGACTTAACACAAAGGAGAGATAAAAAGAACCAAGAAAGGATTCCATTTTTTATTGCTTTCCGAGGCATCCCGGCATTGGCACGTTGGCCATGCTGAGCCTGGCTGCCTTTCCATCACCACGCCAGGAGTGTCTCTCCTAGAACAGTCAGAGATCTCCATATTTCAAAATAAATAGGATATATATTGTTTGATGAAGCTTTGTTTGGGGGGCCTATATATCGAAATGAGTCCATGAGACTTTGCTAGTGGATTCCACCAGGGTGAGAGACCATAATCTCCACCTACATTTTTCTCCAGGGACCAGGCACACCAGATAGTAATTTTCTCTGAATAACTAACTGACCACCTGCTCAGTTTGTCCTTAACATATAAATAAACACACTGAGGCATTACAAAATCCCCTCAAGAGGAGCTTACCTAAGAGTGAATGGTGTATAATTTGGTGTATAGTATTTCAGGCTTATTTGATTGTTTGACTATTGAACCACATGATAGGCATCTTGAAACATTCTTTTCGTGTTTTCTTCAGAATGTATAGTGCAATTAAAAATCTATGACTACACAGAGTCATCGATTTTCCTATTACGATTGACTCCTATAATGATGAAAGCAAACCCTCTGAGCTATTTTTTAACTGACAGCTGCTTTTGAATAGCTTTAGTTAAGCTAAAATTTTTACTCATTTGACATACGGACAAATATTAGGAAAAATAATTTCATTAATGGTTGCAAATCAAAGTTCTTGTGAAGCACAACCTAGTAATTCCCAGAAATCGTTAGTTACACTAGCATTTTTACTATTATTATTGCAAGGTTCTTTGTAGATCTTTGAAAATCACTTTTTTTGAAAAAAAAAATAAGCAGCATATTGTCTTTGATGCTGATGTCATAAAAGTCACACATCTCTTCAACTGTAGGATATTATTCTAACAAGAGTTGGATTCTTAAAACACCAGTTCCTGATTCACAGAGAGAGTATTCTCATGCCCCCTCTGAAATTCAAAATGTTGGTTCTTTCAGAAGTAGCAATAATAAATGTCTCTGGATAACAAAAACTGAACAAGTAGTTCAGACTCAGAGAGCAAAAGCCACTGTGAGAGGGAAGTATTTACCAGCCATGTGTGAACCCTGAGAAATAGGCAGTGGCACCAGATGTTTAGCTCTTTTTGTTTTCTGTGCTCACTGTGCATATAACTTAACACCTATCGATATGAATGAGCAGATCTGATGTGGAATGGGTGAATCAATATGGAATTCAAAATTATGTTTTTAAATAGATTTATCATTCATCTATTAGTATGTACAGACCAAAGAAAAGAAGTCAGCAGTTTAACAGTTTTGGAAGATTTTTTTTTTTTTTAAGATTGATCTAAAAAAATCTATGTGAGGTTATTTATATCATCTGCAGCTTTGTGCCTCTAAGACAAAATGTGGAAATATCAATGTTGAAACAAAACTTTAGAAGGGAAACATTAGATATTGTGAAAAGGATAGTGTCAATTGTTTAAAGACCAAGGGCAGCACAGTGTTGGAGAGAAAAAAGAGACACAAACGGTGCCATTTATTAGTTCTAGAAGATTACATGCCGTTTCTCTGCTTTCTCAAGCCCTTTCGATGCTTAATAGAGAGTGAAGCAATTTGTTATGAAAGTGGCTTGTCTGGGGTAAGTAGGAGTGTTGAGGCAATGGCTACGATGATTATTTTGTAATATGTTCACTTGTGTGTTTAAGAAATAAAAACATTGCCAAGAATATAAGGAGTCTAAGGTTTTCTGTTTTGTTTCTTTTTTATGGAAAAATATAATGACATAATAAGTCATTTTAGGAAACAGAACTCTGGAAAGTAGTTCCTTTGTAAAATTAGCATTACACCAATACTACTAGTTTGACTAATTAGGACCTAAATGTAGGAGGGAGCTTTTGGGCTGCATCTCATAACTCATCTATTAGTGCCAAGGTACTAATAGACAGGGATCCTGTGCTGGTGGTTTGCACTACAGAGCATATAGAGAATGAAGCAGACATGTATAGCATAGATAATAAGACAACATGTGGAACTTCAAGAAGATTGAAGATCTGGACCTGAGGGAAAGGATATTGTTCAAGTGTATGGTTGGAACAAATCTGTAAACATGTGCCATTTGTTTTGATAGAGATGATGGAAGTGGGGTGGAGAGAAGAAATAAAAATTTACATTTGGGAAATATTGCATTGATACTTCTAAAAGTCGTTTATATCCAAAAGGCAATGTCACAAAGGCTATTGCATAAGAATGGAGGTCAGAGGATAGAAGCTGGGATAGAAGTATGAATGTGGGGGTCATCAGCATGGAGGTTGCATAGGTCATTTAAGAAGACATGATAGAGAAAGGAGTTGGGCCTTAAAGATTTAGAAGGAAGACCAGATAGCAAGGGAGACTGGAAATGTACCGCCCACGAGTAAAGTTTCTACCTTGAAAAGAAGAAACACTAAGAAGATTCTGTGGACTACTGGGTAAATCTTGGTGCTCAGAAAAAAGGAAGCTATAAAGGTATTCTTTGTTTTAACAGCATCAAAGTCTTCGGTGTCCTTGACAAGAGTGACCTCAGTAGCACGCCAGGGTGGATACCATGTTAGACAATTGAACAGTCTCCAGGATGAGAAATCATAATTGCATAGAAAATAATGAGAAGGGAGAATTTGCTTTCTTTGATTTTCTTTTTTCAGTGTGGGGATGGAACTCCTCATCATCACTCAAAATAAGCAAAGCCTCCCCCACCCAGCTACACTCCAACACTGTTTTTCTTTTTTGTTAAGATAGGAGACAGAAAAGAATGTTTCTATGCTGGTGAGAATGATCCAGTGCCTGGCAACTGGTGCTACGTGTAGAGACAATACTAGGAAAACGAAGAGAACTGAGAAGGTAGAAAATGATGGGATTCAAGCTTGGCATTAGTTGGTGTACTACTTGTTTCTCTGACACAAGAAGAAGAAGACTGATGTAGGAAATGCTCCAAAATGGCATCAGTTAGTGTGTGAGTGTGTGTGTGCACACGTGCATGGCATGCCTGCCTGTGCTATAGTGATGATTATATCTAGAAGAAATTCTGCCAACGAGAACTAAGTTACATAGAAATAATTTCAAAGAAGCTAAAAACCTGATAGTTTTGATTAAATGGGAAATTTTACATAGCTCTGAGCTAAGCACTATTGAGCAAATGCAAGTTTTGATTACTTCCAGCCTTTGCATTTGAGGAATAACCTTTATATTCAAATCAACATTTTATTAAGGCAGGGTTTCTGATCACTCTCTCACCTATAGTACCTATTATCATAAATTAGTGATTCCAAAGTGCAGTCTTGTATCCCTTCGTGAGACCCTTTCAGGTTTTAGAGAGGTCAAAACTGTTTTTTAATATTACTCAGACTTTTTGTCTCTTACACTGCGTTGGCATTGGCACAGAGTATGTGAAAACACCAATGAGTGTTATTTCTGGGACATTGCCACAAATCAAGGTAATGGCACCAAATCTTTTATTTTTTAACATCAAGCACTCCCAATAAATGGAACACAAAAAGCCAGTTTTACTTAAAAATGTCCCTAGTGAAACAGTAAACATTGTTGAATTGATTAAATAATTTACTTTATAAAATTAATTCTTGAATATATGGCTTTTTAATATTTTGTGTAATAATATTGGAAACACTTGGAAAGACCTTTTGGCACATATTGGAGTCTGACAGTGAACTCATAGAAAAGCATCCGTGCTGGCGTTTAGAGCTAAGCTAGCTGCCTTCTTGTGGAACATCACTTCAACTTAAAAGAACAATTGTCAGAATAAACACAGTTTTCAGATGTGGATATTGGCAGGTATTTTTTCAAAAATGTCCAAAATGAGCCTGCCACATCAAGAAAAAATTTGAGAACATTTGTTGCCAATGATAAAATTCTAGCTTTCAAGTGAAAATTATAATTTTGGAAAATTTGCATTCACTATGAACAGTTTGGTAGTTTCCCAATATCTAAAGAGATTGCTGATGGTATTAACACATGTAACTTTTTAAATATTGTATAATGAAATGTGTAAGCATTTGGAAACTCTACACAATTCAGGGAATCAATATTTTCCAAATGACCAATGTATGATATTACCAAATTACGTGTGGGGGGAAAGATCTATTTAAACTAGGAGATAGACAAATTAGTGAATTCTGAAGTAACGGACAATCAAGTTGTATAGATATGTTTTCAGATTATACCTTGTAACTACATTTAAGAAACTATCACATGTCAAGTTTTAGTGTAATATTAAAGAATATGCACAATTACGAAATGGTTAGCGAAATACTTTGCTTTTTTTCAACTCCATGTCTGTGCAAAGTTGGATTTTCTCCATATGATTCAACCAATGCAGCTTATTGCAAGAGACTGAACAGAAAAGCAGATATGAGAATGTCTTCTATTAAGCTAAGGAATGAAAGAGATTTTCAAAAACCATGAAATACTGGTTACAGAGGCTGGGAAGAGAGGAGCTGGAGGGATGGAGAAAGATGGGTGGACAGGTACTGCATTACAGTTAGAGAGAAGAAATAGGTTCTGATGTTCTATTGCACAGTAGGATGGCTGTTGATAACAATAGTGTATTGTATGCTTCAAAAAAGCTAGAAGAGAGGATTTTGAAGGTCCTCACCACAAAGAAATGATAAATGTGTGAGGACAGAGATATGCTTACCCTGATTTGAACATCACACAATGAACACATGTGTTGAAACATTGCCTGGTTCCCATAAATATGTACAATTGTTATGTGACAAATGAAAAAAAAATACTTCAAATTTAAAATGATGCCATTCTCACTATTTTTTTCTTTTTGGAAAGTAGCTTGATTTCTTTTTTTTTCATAGAAATGTACAGGAAATGGAGTTATCATTTTTGGGAGAACTAATAACAAACATTTGAAAGATTTCAGCTTCTAATTTCTTATGTGGTCAATACTTGATAGATTAAACCCACATAAACAAAAGCTTCTTCAGGTATTCAAAACTGTGAAGAGTCTAAAAGAGCTATCAGACCAAAAGTTCAAGATCTACAACCATAATGCATTTAAACAGTGTATCTGAGGGGATGAAGGGAACATATATTTTTCTTTTTTAATTTTTAGTTTCTTTGTGTGCTTGGTTCCCTTTGTGAATCACGTTCCCTTATTAATTGATCCTAATAAGTCCAATTTTCCATCTGATAGCAGTCTGATCAACTGCCTGCTGTGCAGATTGATAGAAAGATAGGTGAGTTCTCTAATTTTCCACTTTTAAGTGCAAATGTACCCATATGTTAAATTGAAAATCACAGCCAATTGCAAGAGCTACAGTCACTAAATCTCCATGCTTTGGCTAATGCTCCTACTTGGTTATTAGAATATAGTGATAATAGTAGAGAAACAGAATCCTTGGGTTAGATTTCACTCCCAGCTCTGCTCTTAGTTTTGATCAAATCCCTTAAACACATCAAGACTGAAACTTCTCATACTTAAAACAAGCATATCTCATTTTTTTTCTTACTTCCTTTCAGCAATTTGAATTTCATATAATTCTGATAAAGTTGTCACCAAATGATTCAGTCTAAAAGTTATCCCAGTAAAAGGTGAGCAATCAAAAACAATTTCAGGTTAATTCAATACTCATTCATAAACCTCTTTCTTGAATGCCACTAATAACACATGGATAATTCTTACAATTGCCTATTTTCCTCACCTGTCAATCTGCACTCTCCCCACTCCTAATGCTCACTGCCCATTTTCCTTACAGTTTCACATCAGAGAAGTCAAAGAGCAGGTGCAACAAGGCAGGATCCTTGTCTAAAAGAGCTATAAGACCAGCCTCTGTAGAGCCACATGCAGAAGATCTGTTCATAGTTTACATTATCCTGAGCAACATTGCACCTAATAGGTTTGGTATGTTTTGAATCATTTTCCGACTAAAGGACATAGAAAAGGTGTCCAAATTTTGTATTACTGATAAAACCTTTAAATCCCAACTTCATACACACTGCTGTGAACAATTTGACAACAATATCTTTGTATATAATGAATTCTTGAAGTAGAATTGTTTTTTTTTAATTATTTTCCTAAAAACCTGGAAAACTTTTACTCCTACTAATGAGAAGTTCAGAGCCCACTTCCTCCAATTTCAATACCAGGTCTTGTCAAACTTTGAAAAACTTTTGCCAGACTTGGTAGCTTTAAAAATGACATCTCACCCAGTCCTGATTTTATTTTAGTTATTACTTTTTATAAATTAAAAATCTGTCATTTATATTTTTATCACCCATTTGAATTTTCTTCAAATTACCTTTGATGCCCACTTTCTAAAGATTTGCTAGTCCTTTGTCAAAATACCTATAAAAAATTACCTTCTGACCTACAAATATTTTCCCAATTTTTCATTCCTTTTTTCTTTACTAAAAATGTTTCTGTGTAGGAACGTATTTTAAAGTTTTACTTAGTTTAACCTATCAATACACTTACAGCTTCTCAGTTTCATCCTGCTTAGTAAGATCTTAAGAGCCCTAAACTTTCTCTTTTTAATATAATCGCCAAGCTTATTCCAGACCTTTAATGATTTCATTTTTATGCTCAAATTTTGGAACCAAGTAGAATTCATTTTGACTAAGGAGTGAAATAAAGCTCCACTTATATTTTTTTCCAAATGGCTAGCCAGTTGTCCCAATACCCTTTATTGAATAATCCATCTTTTCCACAATGTTTTGAAAGGCCACCTTTATCATATCCTAAATTTGTACATTTTTTTTTCTATCTTGGACCTCTCAGAACCAGGAGTTAAAAGTGAAAGAAAAGAAATGAAGGAAGAAAACAAAAGATAAAATGGAAAATTAAGTTATGAAATAGATCAGGAGGAAAGAAAATAATTTTTCAACAAAAACTAAAAGCAAAGCATTGTTTTTATTACTTTCCCTGGTTTTAAAAGAAAATCTTATTTTTTTTAGCTCAGCCACAGAATAATAATGGAAAGATCTGCATCCCACTCATGAGACTTGGACTCTTTCTGCAAATAGTCCAGGCTAGATAGATGAGCACTCTCTGTCATCAGCTTTCTTAATGAGGGATGTTTATTAGTTTTGTGGCATTGAAAGAATAGTGCCTTTAAAAAAAATCCTGTATGTTGCTGGTTTTATTGATGCTCACCTGTAATCCTATCTGGGCAGGAGGATCTCAAGTTTGAGACCAGTGTCAGCAAATTAGCAAGGCCCTATGCAAATTAGTGAGACCCTTTCCCAAAATCACATATACATGCACACACTTAAAAAGATCTTATACATTGTAGGTACACATACATGAAACAATACTTTATCATAGTTCATTCACCCACCAACTTCTATTCTGAGTATTTGTTTATTTGGAAAGGGGCTGTTTTTTGTTGTAGGTAGAAAGAATGAAATTTTGGTACATCAAGTAAACAGAGGGAGAGGCAAAGACTTCATCCGTCCCCAAGTACCTTTGGACTGATTTTGTTCCTCCTTGAGAAAAGGTTTCAGATTCAGGGATGGATGGGACTCTAAAGAGAGCCTTTCTGAGGCTGTGGGAATAAGAATTGCTGCTTTTGTAGCCCGATGAGCACACGTGGCTCAGAGTTGGGAGGACACCAGATTCCTCAGCTCTCCACAGAATTCAGCACCTCATTTCTGCTTCAGTGATGAGGGACCCAAGGAACATTAGTGAGGACAACTGGACATGAACTTCTCCTAGCACTAGCAAGGATCCATTTGTTGTGGCATTTGTAGAGAAGAGAGGCCTGGAGTGAAAGAGAGAAGAGGAGAAAGGATGCTCACTGTAATTGAACATTGTCTGTGGTCATGTGGGGAGTATCTCATCGTGCCACAGTGGGAGGAAAACGAGGAACAAGCCATGGGCCTGTTACTGCTCACACGGAGGCTGCCAAAAGGTTAGAAACTGGAATCACAAATATTTGGAGAAGGAATGAATGTGAGACAATCAGTGAATGGTTTCTTATAAAAAAAATAGTCCCCATTTAACATTCTGAATGACTGATCTTACTTGGAAAGAATATTAAAAATGTGCCAATTTGGCACAAAGTGGAAGAAATAACACTTTGAAATTAAGAAATTAGAAATCGTTAGAGAATAATTGGCTATTTTAAAATCTGTCTGGTGGCAGATGATTATTTTTTATCATGTTTTAACCTATACACCAAAATGTGATCACTTCCTAACATCATCATCTCTGAAGCACAGATCTTTTAGTAATTATAAAATTGGAGCCTTGGAGTTAGAAATCCTCAGGTCAGAGGTGCTGGGTGTAGGTCAGGGTCAACAGGACATTCATATGCTGGAAACCCAGAGTCAATATTGCCTGATATAAGCAGTAAGGAAATAGGGAGAAGTAAGCTGACTTCTATTTCCAATTTTAGTGTTGGATTCCTCAGTGAATTTCAATCTACGCTGGTTCTCATGAGGGAGAGATATATAGGGATGAGGAATGGGCCCCAGTTTGGTCAGATGAGACAGCCCCCTTGACGGAGAGCTATACTCCTCTGACTGACCACATAATGTAGAGAAAGAAAATCAAGGAAACTTTTCCCACCAAAAGTATAATTTAGGAAACTCTTGAAAATGTATCACTATCCTGAGTAAATGAGGAGGATTTATGCAATTTGGATACTTGTTTAGGAAGTTATTTAATGACTTACAAACCTAGAGAGAATACTCTTAATATAGTTTTATCAGAATATTAATAAAAGGATAGTGTCTTTAGTAACATGTTTCTGAACTCTTAACTATTTTACAAAATACCCTGAACTAAATATTTTATATGTTAGTTGATATATAGGATTAATTTCAGTGTTACAAATATTTGAACAAAAAAAATTCCCAAAGAGGATGAATATTTGAACAAACCAGGTAAATACAGCAGGGGCTGAGTAGGGATCTTAATGTAACTGGCTAGTAACAAGGCAAGTTGCTTCATCCTTTATGTGAGTTCATGTGAACTGCCTCCTGTTCAAAAGGTGAAAAGAGAAGCCGACACAGTATAACTAAGAAACTGCTGGTATGCTTTTTCCAGCACATTGGAATCATAATTATTCTCAAACATGGGAGTACTTAGACATAGCCACATAGAAATTCTTAGCAAATTTATGAAGATTCTAATAAAAAGTCCAAAAATTTACAAATATGACTGCATTTAATGGGAGTTGTTGTTGGCTTTAGGGTTTCAAATATTTGTGGGTTTTCATCTTTCTATGCTCTAGAGTTGGTGGTGAAGAAAAGGCTCCAGCAAGGTGCCGTCCTCCAACAGGCACATCAAGGAGAAGAAAGCACAAGCTTAACATTTTAAGATTGCAAAGACTGACTATGATGCTCAGTGCAAATGCTAACAGAGATTAAACGATCCCATAGTTTTTATATGTTTGTTTAATTTTGTTTTTGCTGTTCACATTGTGGTTACAAAGTTCCATGGTTTGAGTTATCTACCCTAATCCTAGATTTTCCATAACTACTTTTATTTTTATAACACAATTTTATAGCCTCCAAGGTTTTGCAGAATGCTTATGCCCTTCTAGCATCGATGCCTATATTTTCATCTGAACTCCCTGTCAATACCCTACTGAAATGAGCTACACTGGGGCTGTCGACATTCCCTTGTCACTAGGAAGACATGTGGTTTTCTTCACAATTGGTTGTCCAGTTTCTGTGTTACATAACTTGGAGAGGTGCCTATGCTGGGTGGGGACGTTATACGAAGCAGTCTTGGTGGTGATAGGTGTTCAAATGTTTCAAGGACCTGAAAAATTAATTCTCCCCAATTTTTTGATTGTATTGGGAACGTATAAATAGGTACAGAGTGGATAAATTTGTACTCCAGATGGATGCTACCACAGTGATTAGGATGTGACCTGGTATTTGGTGAATCTTAACATGCCCTGTGTCCTTTAACACTATAACCCTCTAGACAAAATGTCCCCAGTTTATGACATGCCACTCACATTTCCTCTTTATTTATACTCCAAGAATGTGACCAAGGACAATGGCCAGTTTCGACATGTGCAATATACTCCCCAAAACTCTTTAAATGAACACAAAACTCTGTTTATATGCAGTCTATTGCTATACAGGTAGAAGTATATTTCTTAGCATACATTTCCCAAAGAGTTTAAATTTTTGAAAGACAAAAGGTACTTCAAAGTGGCAATAACAAAATATACCTCCCTTTCTAACTTCCATTACATATGTTGAACTAAGCCAACAGAAGTATAGGAATGAATGAATATTAACCACATACGGTATTTTGAGGGTTCACTTCTATGACAAGCTTGATGATTTACTTCCAAATGTAGGATGAGTTTACAGGCACTGACCCTCTTTCTTGACTGATGCTTGTTCCTCTCCAGTACTTACATTATTTACAGTGTTGCTAGAATCACCATCAGGACACCCTCTTAAATCCTTGATCCTTGATAGATAATCAGCAGAAAATAATTCATTTTCTGTAAATAATAACAAAGTTGTTTCTTGATTTTCTTTTTCCATTTGCTCTTCTGAACCATGTCTGAATCTCTGATGGAAATAATTTAAAACTTACTGAGGATGTCTGTAAGTTAAAAGGATAATATAGAAATGGTTATTGAATCAGCACATTAGCTGTTAGCCTTTCTATTTGCTTATCATACAATGGAAACTGCTGTTTACTTTTTATTCTACAAAGGACAGACCCACTTTCTGTCTCCAAACAGTTAAAGGAATTAGATGAGAAATTATTCCAAATGAACTGTACACAGTTTGATTAGGCTAGCTGCAGAGTATAGTTTCTGGGAAGAAAAAAAGAATCATCAACATGCCGAGGTCAAATGCATTCTTATTGAATAATAAATTGGAGCCCCAAATGCTGCATGCAGTGGCATACTAGTATATATGATTCTTGTTAGCAATGTGCTAAGTATTTTAATTGGCTAGATATTTAGGATGGGTTATTTTAAAGTTGTCTCATTTAAGATCACAACATTGCAAAAAGGCTCAGTTTAAATGGGTCAGAAATGATATTCATACATAAAAGAGAACAGACTTGTATTACTCTGATCACAATATTACTTGTTAAGATCTTTATACCTTCAAATGTTTCTTCATGTATACGATGTCACTTCATCTCCAGACATGCCAGGCAGGGGGTTGCAATGTATGTTCAAACATAATTTTTCATCAAAAATTGACCTAATTTATAATCAAAAAGAGAAATATATAAAATGTTATAAGAAATACAAATAAATAGTGTTGCTTATATAAAAAAACTTTTGAAAATGATAAATATGGGTTATGTATGTCTCTTGTTACTATATGATAGAGGCAAAGTAACACACTGTACAAAATTTTTTTAAAAAATCACACACAAGGGCAACAATCCCTGGTTTCAAGGGACTGAGTATGCTTCTAGTCCTGGGGTACTCAGCCACCAAAGGTTTCATTTCCTTCAAATTGTTGAAAAATTGTTGAGGTGTGTATGATATGTCTCTGTGTGTGTATGTTAAAAGCAATTTGGAGGTGTTTTTTTTTTCACAACATGCTAAGAAAATTATTTTGAAAATAAGTGGAAAATCAAGGTGTTTTGCAAATGCTATTGATTTTTACAGTAAGGTCCCCAAAGTGTCTCTAGCTGGTGCTTCCGTGGAGCTATTAGGAGTAAAAATATGTTTTTAGCCAACTTCTAGCCATTTTATTCTACTTCTGAAGTATTATTGTAAAATTCTTTTCATAAATGTAGAAGTAGTTGTGCTGTGTAGTATGTCATTTGTGTTTTACTGGATTTTCACATGGAATGAAAAATTTAAAACTGAAAGCCAGATCTGGGCTATGAGGAAATCAAACATTCTGGTTCAACACCACAGATGTATAGAGGCATTGATGTCTGAGCACCACTTGACCATCACAAGAAATATTTTCCCACCCTGGTTTTAAGTAGAACATGGACAAAGGCAAGGTAAGCTAATAAACTAGAGGCATGTAGTATTTGATAGTATAAATGATTGACATGATAGGTTGCTAAATATCATGGATGCTTGTCTGAATTCTTCATTTATTTAAAAAATATATAAATAAGTAGAAGTTAGCAAAAACAATGAAACAACAGATGTGCAAGCCCGAATTTAAAACCAAAGTCTTCCTTCTTCTCTGTCTTTCCTCTTCCCTTTTCTCTGCCTGACTCCAAGCACACCTTTCCAGCTCATTACTGCAAATCATTTGAATTCCAGCACACAATGTCACCTGCTCTGTAATCTGATTACTTTATGGAGGAATTAGTATGTATATTTAATGTAGAAGGGTTTTAATCTTGATGAAAATAATCCTAAGGAACTGTGATAGGGCCGCTCATATGTCTGGCAGATATGCCAGTAACATGCTAATAAATGACAGCTGATTTATGTATCTGGATTCTTTTATTTATAAAAATAGCAAGTGGACTGATTTTTGATATTAATAATACAAGTGAATCCACTTTGATTAGACTTCTGTGGAGAGCTGTGCATATCCGGCATTACAATTAAATCTTGTGATGTGGAATGGGAATGACATGCTAATGAAGCAAGCCAGTGAGCCTGAACCAGGAGTGTCCAACATCATTATGGGATATCTTAGATGAAGAGTAATTATAAGAGGAACACTGAAATGTCATTAAAAATCTTCACTAAGAGATTTAACCTACTATTTCATACTAATGCTGGATTTTTTTTAAGCAATATAACTGAACACAAAGTTCCTTTTCAGAATTTACAGGAAAAGGTTTTTAAATAGGTCTGGATTTAAGAAAAGAAACAATCTAGTATCTTAATTTAATTTGCTACATCAAAATTCAATGGTGGTATGTAATTGAAATCTCTTTTTAATAATTTCAGATGAATTAGCAATTAGGACTTGATCCGATTTCCATGAAATTTATTAAAATTGAGGGTTGAAGCCCTTGAAAATTTTTATTCTTTTCACTCCATTAGCACAATACATCTAGCCTAAATGACTCTGTCAGTTAGTACGGTACATTCCTTGTTTATTTATGAGAATTTGTTTCAAGGAAGTTCAAAAGAGGTAACTAATGCATATTCATAGAATTTCGCTTATAATATATGAATCAAGACAGCCCTCAAAGTTTAAACACACTCCCTTTTTTGAAAAAAAAAAAAAAAGTACTACCCTCACCTTTGTAACTAGATATGCTTCTGAGCCATTCTCACTCCGGGTCTGCTGTGTACGATTCATCGTATCCCAGATGTCCCTGGGAGGAAGGTTTCATGACAAGTCACAACTGGGCACTGCTTGAACAGGACACAGGGAAAGATGAAACAGTGCCAACTCTCAACAACAACATAAAATGTGGACATCGAATGCGGAGTCCAACTCCATAAATCCAGGAGACTGAACGTCTAAGAAAACGTGACGGAAACTGTAGTACCTATCACACTGCCTTGGCGCCCAGCAGGCAAAACAGGGTGCTTCTCAGTGGCAAACAAATAAATTACGCACATGCTGAAAAACCAAAAGAAATATGCCAAGCATTTGTTCCCCTTCTCCAGGCTCTTTGTGAAGAACTGCAATTATGCTTAACAAAAACAGCATAGAACTAGTTGGCATCACTCTGAGACATAAATGTGTTTCTGTTCCAAATATGTAGCATTTTCAGAATGTTTGTATGTATTATGTGCAATTTGTTCAGTGTATCATTCTGGGAAACCAGGTCCTGGCTGGGTAATTATGAGAAAAGTAAACAGTATTTTCTGACTGTGAGCTTCCATTTCTAAAGTTGGAGCAGAAAACTCTTATTATTTACCTTTTTGAGGAAACGTTAGAATCACAAGCCTTGCCCGTTGGCTTCTATAAAATTTAAATTTTACAAATGGCCTCTCCTCATTGATTTGGGTAATGTGCCCTTGAAGATACTTATGTGGAGAATGGGTGACTTTTCAATAGAGCATGAAAGAAGACAAAATATGTTAGCATACTAGATTTCTATAAAGGAAATAACAGTGACTCCCTGAAATCCTTATTAGAAAATCCTGAGGTTTTTCTACTTGTTAAATTTTGTTCACCAAGTCTATACTCTATACCTTCATGGTTCAGTGTAGAATATGTGCACACAGCACTCCTCTGTGGTGTTGTAGGATCTGTGAAAGAGCTAGTCTCTTATTGCTATGGGAGCATTGGGAATGGACCATTCAAGTGACAAGGCATCCTGGAAGACAGAAGGTGAGTTAAGAACGGCTGAGATAGGTGGTAAATTGAAAGGCAGCACTGTAGGAAGAAGAAAAATTAAGACCAAAGATTCAGAGCGATGAATCTGAGTGGCATGTGTTGTGTAGATATGACAACTGGCAAGGAATTAAATATAAATATTTCAAGGCCTCCATATCAAGGAGGAGGAGGTGGGAAGGTCAGAAAATGAGGCAAGGAGAAGCTGTAAGGACCAAGGCATGGAGGGCCTTATATATCACATTAAGCAAATTAGATTTAATTCTGCCAGTGTTGGGCAGCCATTGGAGGAGATCATGGCCAGGTGTTCATTTTAGGTCGATGACTCATTTTATTGCTTTCATCTTTGATTAGTTGTGCCTCTTGAATGTCCTTTCTAAGATTTAACAGATTTAGGTTCAGGTAGTTTTACAAGTCTCCTGGAAATGTAGGGTTTCTAACAATAATACTAAAGTAGCACCTTGAGAAGTATTGAGCTATCACATTTTCATGATGGCTGTCCCACTGATCTTGAAACGTTGCTTTACCTGCTTAATGCAACCATTTTACACATTTTACATATTCAAAAAGCAAAATAAACCTGAAACAGGCCAAATTCCAAGCTAGTGATTGTGGACACAGTGACGCCATGCCACTGAATCCAGTTCAGGGAGAACTCTGTGCTTTGGGCCTTTCAAGGTGCAAACATTTTTGCCTGAAATCACCCAAAGATGAAGAAATGGATGCAAGAGGCTCCTCACAGAAAGGCTGATCATCTGATTTTAGCAAGATTACTTCTGAACCTGGAACAATTTCAGGAATGAGAGTAGATAGCAGTTAATAGGAAAGGAAGGAAGGAAGGAAGGAAGGAAGGAAGGAAGGAAGGAAGGAAGGAAGGAAGGAAGGAAGGAGGAATCAACACTGCGAAAAGTAGAAATCAGACAATATGGTTTAAAGGAAAAAAAAACAAAGTTTCAGTCATTGATTTTCTTGTTAGTGATCTTCAAAGTGTCATCATTTTGATATAAATTTTTTCTACCTGGCTCCAGTTTTCATTTTATTTATTGTTTAACAGACTAAGAAGTGGAAGGAGAGCTATTGTACTTAATTTAGAAAGGAAACATCACCTAAACGTGGCCTGTTAGGTAGAATTTGAATCCTTTTCTGGCACAGGATGGCTTCACTCATTTCTCCTTTGATTTTTCCACCTGGCCTGCTTGTTTGGAGGTTCTCACTGTACTTTCTCCACTGGGGGAGAGAGAGAGAGAGAGAGAGAGAGAGAGAGAGAGAGAGGTGGAGTAGAAAGGAAGTACAAAAATAATTACGGCATAAATTAGTATTTTAGTCAGCTTTTTCGCTGCTGCAACTAAAACACCTCACCAGAACAACTGTGGGGGAGGAAAAGTTTATTTGAGGGCTCATGGCTTCAGAGGTCTCAATCCATACAAAGCTAGCTCCATTCCTTAAGGTCTGAGATGAGACAGATCATCGTGGTGGAAGAGTATGGTGAAGGGAAGCAGAAAGGCAGTAGAAAGAGAGCCTCCACTAGCCAGATACAAAATATATACCCGAAGGCATGCCTTCAATGACACACCTCCTCCAGCCACATCCTACCTGCCCTCCTTACCACTCAGTTGATTCAGTGTTGAGTTAAGGCTCTCATAAGCCAATCTTTCCATCTCTGAATGCTCTTGCATTGTCTCACACATGAGCTTTTGGGGGGAACCTCACATCCAAACTATAACAGTTAGCTACTAAAAATCAATATTATAGGAAAGAAGAGGAGGCAAAAGAATAAGAAGATGAGAAGACATATATGAGACAAAAACCAGAATTAGTCCAAGTGCTGCTGGGTAGAAAGACCCCCTAACTAATAGCTCCAAATATGTAGCCATCTTTTACCATCAGCACCTCCTTCCCCCACTTCAATAAACTTTTGAACTAAATTCAGTCACATTTATTTTCTTGAGGATTTGTATTAGGAAATTATAATCAGAAAAGGTTGATCCAGCAACTGTAAGATCCAAGAGAGAAAAATTAAATTCAAGATATATTGGGAACTATGTAAACAATTTACATTCAGGTATATAAGGGGAAAAGATACAAGTGAAATGCATATGGATTTATAAGAGAAAATTATATTTTCAAAACTTGCTTCATTTCCATGGTAAAATGACATTTTCTATTCAGTTAGTAAGTATAAAAATATGAATTTATAATTTCTATAATAATCATTTTGTCAGTAATGAGAGCAATTAACATTTCACACCAAACTAATAATATTAGCAAAAAATTAAGGAGATATGATCCATTTAGATTCAACACATATTCACCCATAGGAAAAGAGGCCAAATAGACCCAGTACATACTCAAGTATCCCACCCCTTTTATTGTTGCCTTTGATTAAAAAAAAAAAGTCCAAAGCTGACTTCCTCTTAGATTAATGGAAATTACATTATTATTCTAAGGAAATGGCATCAAAGCAAGAGGCATTAGATCCTCAGATATCAACTAACAGGAAAAATCAATTAACCACATTTTCCCAATACTAATAGGATACTCAGATGACATCACCCCAAAAGCACCTAAAAAACAAATTTCTTCCCTCAAAACATGTATAAATATGTATTGAATGCATGTTATATGTCAATCACAATTTTAAAATAAAAACATAAAATGACTTTGTATAACAAAAACGCCTGATGATCACAGTATCATTTTCTTTTTTTTTTTTTAAATGTTTTTTTTTTTAAGAGAGAGTGAGAGAGGAGAGAGAGAGAGAGAGAGAGAGAGAGAGAGAGAGAATTTTTAATATTTATTTTTTTTTTAGTTCTCGGCGGACACAACATCTTTGTTGGTATGTGGTGCTGAGGATCGAACCCGGGCCGCACGCATGCCAGGCGAGCGCGCTACCGCTTGAGCCACATCCCCAGCCCCTCATTTTCTTTTCCTAGGTCCACAGGAAAAGGATGTTGCTCAGTCTCTTTTTTGTGTGTGGCCACATGCATATGACTGAATTTTGGTCATGAGACTCGGAAAGAAGTGATGTGACCTGCTTCTAGTCCTGACCCTTAACACAGCTCTCAGAATCTTTCTGCTCTACTTTCATCTACTCACATATCAGAGAATAGAATATAGCTTCAAGATAGAGGAGGCTCCCTGTATCCATTTCAGACTGTGAGGCCAGGGAATATTAGGCTGTCCTAAGCCACTGAAATTTGGGGATTTATTTGCTGCATTGAATAGCATTTTCTAATCTCATAATCTGAAGAACAGAGTAACATAGAAAATTGTAATACACTATGAAAAATTTAGAGATAATATGATACATATGAACAAAAAAATGTGGCTACATATTTCCTGGGGGTTTGGATGGAGACTACCTCTCAAAGGATGTGATAGTTTACATTGCTGTTGAGTTATGGTAGGTCCTCAAGAGAGAACAGAACAGAAAAGTGACATTGAAATGAAATGATCTACCATTGCTGTAACATTCTTCATCAAGAAATGACTTGATGTTTCCTCAATCAAAGGCAACAAAGTCAAGGAAGAGAATGAAAAAGCAATTTTAGGATATAAATTTCACATTGTACTTAAGCAATACTGGATTACCACTTAGCTTGCTTAATTAGAAATTTGATTGGGCCAGAAAATACCAAATAATATTATGGCACTTTTGTTATAAATGAATTCATAGGAAAAAAACACCTAATGCATTATTCATAAATGTTAAAAAAAAACACCTCTTTTTTCCCCAAAATAGAACGCATTGATTAGTAAGGGACCATCAGTACCCACTGTCTAACAGGTGGTATCTTTGGATGCAAGTTATTTCCAAATGCCCTGGTAGGTTTCAAGGTTCATGAAGTGATTTCATAATATATAGCTATTGAGGGCAGCTCGATCCATTCCTACTGAACATCTTTTTTTTTTTTTTTAAAGAGAGAGTGAGAGAGGAGAGAGAGAGAGAGGGAGAGAGAGAATTTTTAATATTTATTTTTCAGTTCTCGGCGGACACAACATCTTTGTTGGTATGTGGTGCTGAGGATTGAACCCGGGCGGCACACATGCCAGGTGAGCGCGCTACCACTTGAGCCACATCCCCAGCCCCCCTACTGAACATCTTAATGTGAATGTACAATGTTTCCTGAGACATGAAGCAGAAACTAGCATCAGAAAAATCTGAACACATGTACTTTTCAAAGAAAGTGGTGTATTCTGCACTCGTCTCTTCTTTCTGAGAAGGTGAAGGTTTTGCTGTGAATTGTCAAATTTACTTTTCCAGGAAGGACGTTTGAATTATAATAATAAAAAAAGAAGCTGTGAACTTGAGGGGAAATGAAGAAATCCATATTAGAAACAAATGAATAAGGTGTCAAAGGTCTTATCCCTGGAGGGCAAATGATAACCAGTCCTCAAAGTACAGCATATGAGTTATAAGAAGACAAAGATGAGAAAGAAGAGAATTCAGAGCATTGGAAGATCTTTCAGGAACTTGATCTTAGGACGCACATTATAGCTCTGTAAATTTCAGGCAGAAATGAATGGCGATTCTGTAGGTTTGAGACATACACCATTTCTAAGGTGGAATTTTAGGAATGAAATTAGTTCCCAGCACTAGAGATGCAGGTAAGAGCTCTTTCCTGAATGAAGTAGACCAGGCAGAAGTGTCATCCCCAGTAAGGAATTTAAAGGCATTAAGTAGACCTCCAAGTTAAACTTGTGGTTATGATGTTGAATTGAGGGTTTTCAACATAATGATCAACCTGGGCACTTATGTATATTCCTACTTGAATAAAAGTGTGTCAGACATTTCTAAAAAGAAAGGATGATAAAGACTATCTTGGGGAAATTCTTCTCCTAATAAATAACAATGTAGTCTCAGACACTTAAGTCATAAAAAATAGAAATCTAGGAAATGATTAAAACAATATGTTTGCATGACTTTGTGGACATCTATTTTATAATGATTTTCTTTTATTCTCTCCTTCTATTGCCATGATCATATACAATGTATTTCTGCTGATATTGTTGCCAGGTTTCCTTCAGCTTCTTGAATACCAGACATACACAGTCCACCTTCAGTTCAGAAATTAGGAAAGATGGCAACATAATATCTGATAATATTTATCAGGTTTATAACACAGTAAAATTCAAATGTACTCTTCAAATATACTTCAAATATGCTCTTCCATTTTTCCTCTCAGTATACATAGATCCTCAAATTGCCTCAATCAGGGCATATGTACCAGCCTGAGATATAGAAACAGAAACACCAATAGGACACTTCTTTTACACTCTTAATATTTTTCCTTTGTTCCACACATCAGAGTAGAATGCCTTGAAACCTGTGAATGCCCTTGGAAAATTCATACTTGAAAAGAGTTCTTGTAATTTTTGCTAATTAGCAATTCCACCACATTTGCATTAATTTGGGAATATAATTGAGAAGTTCATTGTTTTCCCATATTATATATCTCACTAAACACAAATGTGCAAAACCACTTGTGAAAATATTTTATGTGTATTTGGTGAAATGATTCTGCTATCAACAGAAAAAAATTACCATGGCTATATATATTTTTTAAAGCAAAATTTCCTCACTGGCTGTCCCCACCCCACTTTCCACAAGACACTACATTTTTCACATGGGAATCAGGAATTTCATTCTCTGTTTGGGGAGAGGCATGTAAGCATTCTGGGCCATTAATCAAGACTGCTTTAATAATAGGAGAGTATGTTAACACCTATGAAGAGAGCTAAGGGCATGGAAAGCACCGTGCTGGATGAGCCAGGGACAGGGACTGCTGTAGTCCATTGAAAATTCTGCTCTATATCAATGAGAAGATAATATGATGTGGTTTGACTCCAAGGGCAAGAAAGTCTACAGACTATGTCTCAATTTCTCTATGATATCTGTTGCCTCCTTCTTGGTTATGGTAGAAAATCTAAGGGCCACATCACTTGAGGGCTTTCTTTTTGACTTGCAAGAGCATAGTTTGGGTGTCAGAAAGAAAGCTAACTGTTGCAAAGTTCTGCTTTAACAATCTTAATTGTTCCCAAGACTAGGAGTAATCTTTGAAGGGAAGGATGTGGAAGAAGGAAAGGTGCAGGCCTACTAGTATTTCTAACTGTCCTTACTACATCCTATGAAATGATGCAAAGTGTCACCCAGTTCCTTGGGTGACAGCATACATATGGTGTTTGTGAGATCCCAGATATTCTGGACAGATATCTCCTTTGGTTCGCCAACATTTATTTGGGCTGGCTAATTCCTTATAATTTTAAAGTATGCTCCATTAAGACCAGAACTATGATTATAAACCCATCACCTTCCTATCCTATATGACTGTCCCTTGAAGGCAAACTGGTTTTTCCTTCCTCCTAGGTCAGTGTTTACAAGCTTTGCTGCATGTGAGAGTCCCTGGTGTATTATTGGCTTTTCATTTCTGTGACCAAAATATGTCACAAGCACAACTTAGAGGAGGAAATTTTTATTTTTGACTCATGGTTTCAGTGATATCAGTCCCTGGTTGGCCAGTTTTGTTGCTTTGGGCCTAAGTAAGGCAAAAAATCATAGTGTAAGGGAATAGCAGAGGAAAACTACTCAGCTCATGGCAGCCTGAAATGAGAGAGAGGGAGGAGCCAGAGAGAGGATAAATCCTTCCAGGATACATCCCTCATGATCTACTTCCTCTAGTTAGGTCCTACTTCCCAGTAGTTCATTCAGTCATCAACAGATTAACCCACTGATGAGGTAGAGCTCTCAAGATCCAGTCACTTCCCAAAGCCATCAAAAACAGAAGTCATCAGAGGACATTCTAGATCCCAACATTACATTTGGGTGATTTTTAATTATCTGCCTCATACCAGTTAAAACAAATGTCTGTGGGTAGACAGATAACCTCAAGTTACCTGGATCTACAGGAGCTTCCAGTTTATAACAGTTAAGGAAAGTGTGTGTATAATAATTAGATGGAGTAACTTTCTGGTAATAGAATTGGGGGTGGAAAAATCCAGGGTAACTGTCACTTAAATGGGTAGAAAGAAGCATGAGAAGAAACTGGACTTTGTTGGCAGATGTTCCTGGAGACATGGGGAAGAGCCAGGGCAAGGGTTGATAACTGTTGGTCGTCTGGATTTATAGAGAAAATGTTCATCCTTTCCCCAAGTGTCAGTACTTCATCAACAATCAATGTTAAGATAGTATTATTAGCTGAATTGTGTACCTATCCTCTCTCCAAAACGTACATATTGAAGTTCTATTTCCAAGTATCTCAGAATGTCATAGAATGCAGAGATAGAGCCTTTATGGAGGTAATTAAATTAAAATGAGGCTATTAAGATGGGGCGCAGCCCAATGAACCTAGTGTTTTTATGAAAAGAGGACATTTGGATATATGGAGAGATAGCAGGAGTGCTCCAGCACAAAGGCATGATCATATGAAAAGGCAGCAAGGGCACCATCTGCAAACCAAGGAGAGAAGCCTTGAAGGTGCCTACCTTGCCAGCACTTTACTCTTATACTTCCAGCCTCCAAAGCAATCAGAAAATAAATTTCCCTTCTGAAAGTCGCACAGTTCATAATATTTTGTTTTGGAAACCCTAAGAAACAAAAACACATAGTGTTTTAAAAATAGAATAATGAACATTTGAAATGCCCTTAAGTATAGATTTTCTTGAATTTGCAATGTAATTCATCTTAGTTTAAATCATTTTCCTTCAGCTTTTGCAGTAGCTGTAGAGATTTTAATGGGGTAAAACAAGCATAAACCATTTCTCAACTGTGTGCTTGACTTTTTGCCCACACCATACCTAGTTAAATCTTATCCAGCTTTCAAGGTCTAGTACACAAGGTCTTCTCCTGTCAGAAGTTTTCTCTAGTCACCTAAATCCTCAGTGCTTCCTACTTTCTTTGAAACCCTCATCTCTAATGATGTTTTCATAGAGTTGTCTCCTAAACATAAGCTGATCTTCCACAATTCAAGAATCATTGTCTCATGAGCAATTTAACTCTCCTTATGTTCTGGCTCTGGCTTCCCTCACCTAATTTAGACTCCTTTGGTATAGGAACTCTAACTATTCATTTTCTATATCTCCAATAGTGTCTGATAAAGTTCTTCCAGAAATATTGATTGATAAGTAATTAAGAGGTTTTTCTACAGACACTATCACACTTTGTACCTGAGCTTAATTAAATCTCAAAAGATCAAAGACAGGATAGAAAGATATTCTTTCTGTAATGGCTGTGTCACAATCAGCTATCAGCATTTTAACATTGATGAGCAGTTACAAGTGACTTTGAAACCTGTAAATGGTTATTTTCTAATTCCAAATGAGGTTAAAAGATGATGGAGGAAAAAAAAAAGTAACCTAAAGGCCATGACTTGCCATCTTTTATACTTGGACACGCTCCAGTGGGCAAAAGAAAAGCATCTCCTACAAACAACATGGAGACTGGTGCTAATGACTAGACTTAAAACTTCAAAGTCTTCCTAATTAGGCCCTCTTCCAGTACCACTTGATGAAGTTGTGTTGGAGAAACACTGTCTTTGCACATTTTCAGATGACATAATCCGTCACAGCTCAGCGAATCATAACATTAGCTAAAAAAAAAAAAAAAATCTGAGGATTAAGTCACCATATTTTATTGAATGATAAAGTAGAACTGAATTATTCTTATCCTGATTTTTAATGATATACCCATGTATTTCTGCTTTGTGATATGATTAAACACAGGATAATGGCTGAGCCAAAGCATAACTTGCTAGGGGTCAGGGTAGAAGATGAAATGGAAGGTAATGAGTCAAGTTTTAAAGATGTGCTTATAGAATGTTCTGCCTATATTTTTAAAGAGAGGTGAATCATCTGTGAAGCGTGAATGGTGTCAAGAAGTGGCGGTTAACTTTTAAATTAACAGTTGTAAATTATCTTTGAGGAAACTTAGGGGCTCTTGGTAATTTTTTATACATTCCTTCTTAAGTTTGTCTTTATCGCAAAGTTTGAGGGTACTGAACAAGTGCCAGTCTTGATCATATTTTTCTCCTTATCTTTGTCAGTTAGCTGTTGCTATGTAACAATAAAAATAAAACTCTGTCTGTGTCATATAACAACAGATGTTTATCCTGTTCACATGTCCAGGTCTGCTGAGGGATGACCAGTCTAGGAGGACTCACCTAGCTGACCTTGCCAATACTAATTGACCTGCCCACACATCTCTCCTCTTCCTCCAGACCTGCTTTTACATCATGGTGATGTCAAAAATGCCAAAGCAGAAACCCAGTATACCTGTGCTTCTCATGCCTCTGCTTTTTGTCACATATGCCAATATTTCTTGACAAAACAGGTCACATCGTGCCTTTAACAAAAGAGCCTGCTAAAACAAAATACCACAGATTAGGAAATTCATAAACAATAGAAATTTACTTTTCACAATTCTGGAAACTGAGAAATCCAAGATCAAAGCACTTGTAGGATTGGTGTCGGGTGTGGGCCAAATCCCCATTTCCAAGTGTGGCTGCCTCATCTAGAGAGGAAGAACACTGTATCCTTGCTTGACAGCAGGGACCCCATCAGCTTAGAGCCTTTTGATAAGGTTGCTAATCCCATCCATGAGGGCAAAGCCTTCATAGCTTCTTAGTAGTGTTGTACTGGGTTTATGTTTCACCATGAAATTTGGACACTATCATTTAAACAATAGAACATGGCTGCATCCAGCATCTATTTGCAGGGAAGCATGCTCTGCTCTTGTAATGGAAAAAGTATTAAAATTACATCACAAAAAGAATTGATACTAGGCAGAATTAAGAATTAGGGACATTATTCCCATCTACCATACTCTTATTGTTTTCAATCAATCTTTAAAGTCTTTCATATTCAAGAAGACCCATGCCCCTTTTTTGCCCTTGATTTTTAAAGTACCTTTTCTATATCTTAGGGAAATATTCATGATATGGGAGAGTCTTATCTCCTCAGTGTGCAGATCAGTATTCGAATCCCCAGCCTCTTTTGAGGCAAGGACACACACTAACAAAGCATAGGCTGTTTGTTGCCGAAGACTTCCATTTGGCTAGTTGTGATGAAAAAAGAAGCCTTGAATGGCAGCACCAGAGCCTTCCTGATGGTTGCCAGGTTGTGGGGCTGGCAATAGCAATTGCAATAAAGATATTTCTGACATTTACCACTTGACCATAGCAGTGGTAGCTTCCTTACAGGGCCAGTTCTACCTCAAAGACCCAGGACTGTTTCTCCAGGCTTCCCAAAGATTGGATAAGCCCTCCAGAATTGTCTGTGTTCAAGCAAGTCAGGTGAATTCCGTGAACAGATGCTAACAACTACCCTGAGTAGCTACTTCATGCACAGCAATTAGCCAGAATTTGGGGAGACAACAGTTAGGATTCTTTGTATACAAGCAGTGGAAATATGAGTTAATGGATGGTTCTGGGGTAGCTTACAGAATGATGGAATGCCTGTAGTTGAACTAGACTTGGAGAAGTAACAAAATTAGAAAATCACTCCAGTGTTCAGACAGAAAAAAAAAAAAAAACTCAGGGTGTCAACATTTGGATGAATTACTTCTAACTCCCTTTTACAGTATTACCGTGATGAAGATGAAGATACTGTTTGGGGTTACAGAATCTGTAAGGAAAAAAAAAATAACTTTCCTCTCCATCTTAGGTTCATGACTGAGGTTCACATAATAAGAGTCAGATTAACAAAATAAAATCATACATATACATTTAATTATAGACTTATGTGACATGTGAGACTTTGGTGATGAAAAGAAGTGGATGATTTGTGTATTCTCTCTACTAGATTTGATGCAGAAGAGGGTAGCCATGGATAAGTATGATTGGACAAAGGGATGATGAACTAATAACAATAAACCAAGGGAAGAAAGGCCTGTGTTTTCAAATTTATCTCTGTATACCTGTGTCCTCAGAGACAGGGTGGTTCTTTCTTCCCAGTAGAGGGAGGCTTTTATTAATTGCTTCAGAGGAGAAAAGGGAGAGGTGGTGAGAAGGACCTTCCTGCTTCTGCTGTTTTCTCAAATACAGAGGTGCCATATTTGGATGAAGAGTATCCTGAATCCTTCAAACCCAAGTAGCTTAACTTGTATCTTGTACGAAAACTTGAATAGGGGAGATAAGGAAACCTATACTGACTTCCCTTCCAAGATTTCATCTTTTGGGATAGTAGTTATCTAATATTTTATTTTCCAATAAAATACACTCACAAGAAAGCAAGTGTATTTTATTGGAAAAGAGGAAATGATTGCTGAGTAGTATTAAATAAATAAATAAATAAAACTGAGAACAAGAAGAATAAAGACCAGGGCTGGTGCTATAGCTCAGTGGTAGAGTGCTTGCCTCACATGTATGAGGCACTGGGTTTAAGCCTTAGCAGCACATAAGAAATAAATTAATAAACAAAGATTGTATGTCCATCTACAACTAAAAAATACTAAAAAAAAAAAAAAAAATACCGAAGAACGACCAAAACCATACATCCAGTTCAGCTCAAAGGTAAATGAGACTTTATTTTCAGGAAGCGTATATTTTAGTAGGAAAGACTGGATACTCATTTTTCATTTATTATGCAATAAAAAGACATCAGTCATTGGATTTCGGGTTTATCTTAATCACCTTGACCTCATCACAACTTATTTTGGAAATAGAATCTATTTCCAGAGAGCATCCCATTCTGATATTCTGGGGTGATATGAATTTTGGGGACAGATGGCACCATTCAACTCACTGCAATACTCTCAGACTAAAATAAGTTTAGACTTTCACCTCAGGTGAAAATTATCCCCAGAAAGCATTTTATCATGCAGATAGACTATAAATATGTTATTTTTAGGTGATCTAAAATTATCTCATGATAAGAATTACATGTGATAGATAAACAAGTATGAATGTTCTTGGCATATCTTGATTCAGATATGAGAAAAATATGTACTTTAGAGATCTTTCTCAAATATAAATACCAATCTTTGCTGTGATGGCACTCAGGCTGAGTTTCTCCAAACTTCTTTCTATTTGAACAGTATGTGGTTAAATAAAGACCATATTCTCTGTATTAGTTTATTGGTGACATTACTTCTCAGACTACAGAGAAATGAGGTAAACCTAGGGAGTGATTCTTAGTAGGCTTAGAGATTCTACCATGCCTTAGACAAATTAAGTTGTTTTCCTTTCCACTGATTTATGTACAATGTAATTAGCAAGTTAATACATATGAAGATAAGATAATAGAAAGCACCAGCAATAATGAAGTTTTGTTGTGTTTTTGAAAATTATCGAAAGTAATAGCAAAGCTAATCTGCTATGAATTTCTTTTAATTAAACAGTGTTTAGAATAACATTTTTTTCTCAATTTAATCTCTCTCATACTATTCCTGCATGTTTTTCATCTTCACATACTCAGAAAGTATTCTAATAATTGCCTTGAAGATCATAATTGTTAATCATAGAGTAATTGGACTTTGGAGTTAGAATAATATTTTGGAAAGACCTGTTGGTTTAAAACCAGGGGCTATTTCCAAATGTGATATTATTCATTGTTACTGTTAAACCTTCTCATTGTAATATTCAGTCAGATATCTTTCCGGTAGTAAAAAACTCATTGTTATTTTTTTTTTTTAAAGCATGACAAGGCAACGTAATTTAGGACATTTTTTATGTGAAAAACTGATATTATTAATTAATTTATTATAATTTATATTCCTGTCCTCCAGACTGGAACACTAATAAAATAACACAATGATTAATTCATGGGTAACGAAATAAAACACTTCCCTAACAATTGTTTTTTCAACTGTATCATAAGACAAATATGGAGGCATAGTCTTATTGTACATTGAACATTTTACCTCCTGGGAGATTGTGAGAACAGAAATAAAACCTGTCAGGTGGCAAAATGCCAGAAATCTAATATTCAACAGCTGACATGATATGTAACCACAAGTAGACACTGCCCTAATTTTGTGATACCCTGAGGCTCAGTCCTTTGTGGCCCTATGGGGGTGGGGTGCAAGTGCCAAGCAGCTAGGTTACATGGAGCTACCCATGATTTATAACGGCCATAAACAACTCTGGGAGGTCTCAGGCCAACTTGGACCTACAGGCCTGTCCCGGAATTGATTTGACCTATGTAGTGACACTTGTCTCTCCTGGACAAGACCCAGGACCAGAACTTTTATCGCCTGCCTGGAGCTCTTCTGAAAGAGAGCAGACTCCTCCAGCTCTCTCCAGCTTGGCTTCCCTTACTTTCTTCCATCTCATTTTGCTCCTGGAGTTGTTAACTCATCACCTCTGGTATTTTGAAGAATGCTCCCTTCAGCTCCCTTCAGACCCTACAAGATTTCTTTTTCCATACAGATTCCTAAATCATTCTTCTTGGGTAATAGTGGTTTGAGACTGAGATGGTAAGGTGGCCATGCATAGAGTTAAATGGGCACGTGGAACATTAGGGAGAACATTTCTGATTAAATATATCTACCATGAAATGCCTCAGGTTTTGACCTGCACCAATAAATCCTTATTTCTTAACAGCAGATGAAATTCCTACACAGGTTGCTGGGTTTGTCCTCAATCGCTCTCATCTCTGCCACTACACAGGGAATAACTTTTCTAAGAAACTATTCAGAATAGTCCTTAGGAACTCCAGGGTTAAGAACAGACAGAAAATCAATTGAAAAAGTAGAACACTGTTTTCTTTCCGGATTTCTCCTTGGACTTTTTAATGTGAATTATAGAGATACTTGGAATTCTGTCTTAGAGGATTTACAATTCAAAGCAAAGGAAACACTTCCCTGAACTCCCTATTTAAACAAATAAACAAAAAACAAAAAAAACAGGGGTGGGGGTGTAGTTCAGTGGTAGAGCACAGGCTCAAAATGCACAAGGCCCTGGCTAAATCCCCAGCAAAAGAAAAAGAAAGATGCTTTTAAACTATTCTTATATCTATTGAATGATTTTTATACTATATTATTTTTACATAAATGTAAAGTATTTTATCTATTAATTCTTGGATTGCCTTCTAGTCCCATGGATTTTATATTTTATCTCTCTCTCTCTAAAAATGCTCAACCTTTTTATTTTCACTATTTTTGCAATTGTGTTTTAAATTTTCACCAAAATTTATTCTCTGATGGATCCTTTTACTTAACAGCCTATTCTTAATATAAATACTATATTTTCTTTAATCTTTATAAGATAGTAATTACTGCAAAAAACAATGACAACAACAACCAAAAAAAAAGTTTTTCTTTAATTAGACATTTTACAGTGTCTGCTGTTCCTATATCTTCATCTTTTTCTCTTTTGTGCTGAAAGTTATCTTCAAGTGATTTCTAGTGCATGGTTTTGCCTTCACGTATCTCAATGAAGGAGAGGCTGACTGATCTAGGTAGAAGTCACAGTGTTTCTGTATCTGACTCCTGCTCTTCCTTGAAAGAGAACTTACTGCCAGTTTTGGGTATGGGGACCTACAAGTTTTCCTGGGGATGCATGAGTATCCTTTATCCTACCCATTACCAATATAAAGAAGGACCTGATCTGTGATGTCAACCCTAATTCTACCCTTCCTGGTAGGCCAATTAATTCTTTGGAAAGCAGTAGCTTCCAAAGGGAATGACTTCACCTCAAGGTACACAAGTTGATCAGTTGGGGAAATGGAAGAAAATATAGGCAGACCCCACAGAAAGTCTCACTGATTGACATTTTCCCTGTAGAATATTTTC
This sequence comes from Urocitellus parryii, assembly GCF_045843805.1. Classification (NCBI taxonomy): domain Eukaryota; kingdom Metazoa; phylum Chordata; class Mammalia; order Rodentia; family Sciuridae; genus Urocitellus; species Urocitellus parryii. Next base: position 40,214,167 of record NC_135533.1, on the reverse strand, counting down.
TCATTTTCAATTCCCCATCTTCACAGAACATTTACATATCTAGATACAATTTGTTCAGGCCACTATTTTACAGAAGAAAACATTTTTATATTCCAAAACTCAATACACTTTAAATCACATGATGGAAAATTTCTTGAGATACATTCAACATAATTAGTAAAAATCTTATGATCATGTGCAGATGGTTTTCAAACAGCTTTAGGGTGTCAACAAAGAAGATGCATCTCTGTATCTATGATGTTGCTAGAGTTCAGAGTAAAGGTTACTGTTACCCAGAGCAACTATTTTTTTTTTTTAGTGACTATATTTGTTGGAGATCAGGAAGTGATATTTTCAACATTTTACATCTTAACTTAAGAGTTTACTTATGTGTTTTTGGTTAACTTTGTTTTAGTTATGTTTAGGAAATTGGTCAGGAGTTTTAAGTTGACACATTATAATTATTTTACCTTATATAAGTAGAATATGCTCATGGTTAGTATTTTCACATAGAACAACTTATTTTTTCAGAAATAGATTCTAATGTAAATTGACAGAGGCTTGTATTATATTGTCTTCATAGAATTTTTTCTCATACTATTTTACGTTTTCTATATTATATGTATGCTAATTTTTCTCATAGTATTGTGTGTGTGTATATATATATATACACACATACATATATATTTATACACATACATATATATATTTAGTACAGCACACCAATATGTAATTTAGGGGAAAAAAGATATATCTGAGAACTAGTATAAAAAATATTGTTTCTAAAAGTTGTGTGATCAGAATCAGAATGTGCTATGATTTGGGTTCCAAGTGTAGAAGGTATGGTCCCTAGCCTGCGGCACTATTGGGAGGTAAGGACTAAGGGGAGGTCTTTAGGCATGGGGGAGTTAACCTGATGGGGATTCTCAGACCTGTCCTTTCCTCTTCCTCTCTTTCACTTCCTGTCCATGAAGGGAGTGGCTTTCTTTGTCATGTGTTCCAGCCATTATAGGCTATGTGACTATAGGTCTAAAAGGGACATGACCATGATCATGGACTATACACATCTTTATAAGTTGATTCTCTGGTATTTGTAATGAAAACTGTAATGGGGAGTTGACTAACCCAGATGGATAAATCCATGTGAAAAGCCATAGAGAAATGAAGGCAGAGGAAGCAAAAGCCACTCTGACCCCTTCTCTATGAAACTTGGTTTTGAGCATCTGCTATTTCCATCCCACTCCCTGACCTCAGCCTTTCATTTTAGTGTGTTTATGAATTTATAGTCTTCTGAATTTCTTTAGTGTGAATCAAGGTGTTCAAAGGAAAGAGGAGAGCTATGGTCCCCTTATGGCTTGGTCCCCTACTTGAGGCAAACTCCTGGAATCTATGGACATGGACGTGGTCTGTATCAGAGACCCTGAACTTAAGGTACCAAGAAGAGACACACCCAAAGGGCCAGAAGGACTCCTCCCTGTGGCACTAACGTTGTAATTTGGGAAACTAACAGTATTAGTTATGTTAGCTAAAAGGTCTCTCAGGCAAGATTTCTACTCTGAGGGAAGGATACCAGATATCAACAGCAAGTGTGTCTTATTCAAATAATTTTTTAAAATCATTCACTACTGAGAGCAGTATACCTGTGATTACAGGGGTAACTTATAGGGAAGTTCTAAGCATTCCAAATTTTGAAGTAATCATCAATCTGAAGATTCTACCCCATGACATAGAGATTCATCACAAGAAAACTACTAAAAAAACATCATGAGGCAAACAGGTCTACATCTGATGCAGTGAAAAATAATCAGGAATTGGGCAGTGTTTGCCTCCTGTACTAGGATTCCTGAAGAAAAAGATAATATATATTTTCAAATTAAAATCTATGGCTCAAAATCTGTTCCTGTGGTTTAATCTTCATCCTTGTGTTTATTTGTGCAGGCACAACCCAAATGACCTTATTCCTTTCATTTGAAAAACTGGATAATCATAGAACAAGGACAGAGTGTTGATGGGTTGAAAGGTGAGTGGAGAATGAGGAGGAGTTGCAGCTAATTTCAATGTACGTTGGACAATTAAATCTGGCATAATTTGGTTGGCAGAACTGCCCGGAGAGACACGTGACTTATAAGCAGAATTTCAAGGTGGAGGAAGTGAAGGACAAAAGTCTTCCTCTAACTGTATTTTCAACGACAATTTGACAAAGACACAGGGAACAAAAATCATGAAGGAGAAAATGCCTAACATTAGCCCAATGTCTAATTACAATAAGGGGATGCAATGAAATATTCCCCAATAGAAAAATGATCCTAGAGAATATAAATCAGAGAAAAGTATCCCAGTTCTGATCCAGATACTAATGAGACCACAGTAGGAATACCACCTCAGTGTTGGAACCTTGTTGAAGCAAAGGAAGATAAAATAAAATCCAAATATGATTCAAATAAAAGACCAGTCAAGGCACATGTAAAAATTAAAGACCATAATTCTTTGTGTGTGGGGGTACTGGGTATTGAACTCAGGGTCACTCACAGTGAGCCACATCCCCAGCCCTATTTTGTATTTTATTTAGAGACATGGTCTCACTGAGTTGCTTAGCACCTTGCTTTCTCTGAGGCTGGCTTTGAACTTGCCATCCTCCTGCCTCAGCCTCCTGAGCCACTGGAATTAGGCAAGACCATAATTGTTTTTAACAGCAAGCATCCCATGAAAGTGTGTTAGAACCTGACAAAATAGACTCTATAGAATGGAACATGGAACATCTGTAATGGTTTTATAACTCGGACAGAGAAATAAAAGTCTCTTGACTTGACATACAATGACTATGGAAATGGACTAAATAGGATCAATGAAGATGGAAAGCAAAACATCCAGATGAGAGCTGGAGAATAATTTTAGTTACAATACAAAGCCAACAGGTACACCAGACTGCTTCTTTGAATCTTTGATGCATAACATGAAAACCCTTTAAAGAAAAAATATGGTCTCCATCAGAGCTCATGTTTATTCATAAATAAGAAAAAAATAAAGAATCTCAAGGCATGATGTAGAAATGTTGAACACCAGCTCTGCAGCATGTCAGTTCAGCCAGCAGGGTCTGATGAGACTCAGATGTGAATGAACTATTTGAAGAATGGGGAAAGCAACCAGAGGGGCCAGAATGGGAAAGGGTTAGGACATTAGATGCACTGCACAGGAACTGGTGGGTCAGTCTGCCTACAAAACAGAGGATCGTCAACTGCTTAGCCAGTCAGCACTTGGAAAATGCAGACATGTTTTCTATGGCAACAGTGGACTGCCTACTCCACCCCCACCTATGGAACCCATAGGTGGTAAGGCTCAGTTGGTTTGGAGAATGGTCCCTAACTGAGACTGTTCTCATCCTAAATAGGAGAATTATTCACCAAAATAAGGACTTTCTTATCACTGCTGGGTCTTAAATTGATTGGTTGACTTTGACATGTCCAATTTGAACCCTCTTCTGATTTTGACTACCCCAATCCCCTCATCTGACACTGTGCTTCTAGGCCTTTCCTAATGGAGAAGCTCAGGAGAGAGAAATGTGCCCAATCACTCAAACTAATGCTTTTATTTCCAGTGTTTGAACTGTAAGGAAGCAATTTATCAATATTCCTCCATGGGGTAAAGGATCATAAGGTCTATAAATAAGCCATGCTCTAAGTGCAGAAATTATGTTACCCATGCAACATTTTCTGGGACATTTCAAAGAGTCATTTGATCAAGAGTGGGCTCCCTGTGAGCTGGTGGCCACACTTAGGAGCACACTGGCCACATTTAGTCAAACAATCATTATATCTATAGAAACTGCTGCACTACTTGGTCCGAATGTATTTGAAGTCCATGGTTCATTTTGAATGAGCATGAATCTCTAAGAAGCTCTGTTATCTATTCATTTTAATTGAAACATCAGTGCATTTCAGGCTGGAATTTGATAAAACGTATTGACTTGAGCAGTGCTGAGCCAACAGTTACATCCTCTCACCTCTTCCACTGGGAAGAGAACTGGAGTTAATGTGTTCAGGACAGGAATAGCATCATTTCAAGTATCACATCTCATACATTGATCCTCCAGAGCTTTGAACAAAGAACAGAATATTAGTCCCCTCATTGCCCAAGGAGGATGTTAACCTGCACCTCTGCAAGAGCGAGGACACCACTAAAGTCACCTTCCCCCGCTGGATGGGCCAGCTGCCAACTGTGAATGGGAACTTGGTTAGAGTAAAAGATTCTTTGTCAGGAATGTGGAAATTGTGACATTAGGGACTAGCCTGGGCTAGAGGATAAAGCTTCAATGAAATTTGCAAGTTCATTTTGGTTTATATACCTGTTGGAGCTGAGACATTAAATGCAGAAGGCTTTTAATCTAGGCATTTTAAACACTACTTGATACCATGGACTAGTGTCACTCAACAGAGAGTACTTCAAGGACAGAGCTATCTCTGAACCAGAATAAGACCCCAGGAAGGCTGATTCAGCCCAGAGCATTTGGGACAGGGTTATTTTCTTTTGTTTCAACATTCACTTTTGACAGAACTGGCTTTTCTCTTCGCCCCTGCTGGAAAGCTAATAACTTCCTTCCCGTTCACCTTACTCCAGTGCCCCCAAAGACTAGTACGACTGACTCAATATGTAGGCAAGCCACACACTTTATTTACATTTATTTTCATCAGCCATTTGCTCTCAAGATAGACAGGCACCCAAAGTAAAACACAGGCACAGGTCAGGTATTATAACAAGAAAACAACATAGAAGAAATAGCCACAGAGTGTAGGCTCAGTATTCAGAGCAAGGCACAAACAACACAAAAAAAATTAGTCAAAACCTCTCATGTGTCAGGCAAGGCTGTTTGTTCCTGAGATTTCTAAAGATGTGCTCATTTCCTGCACACATCTAAGAATTCCACAACTGTGGCTAACATTGAAAATAAATAATCCAAATCAGCTTGGCCATATTAACTCTGAAATCTACTTTACTAGTGAGATAGAATTTACTTCAGGCCATCTAGGTCAATAGGCTTGGAGAGGGAATTCCAAAGATGAAGGCCCTTCATAGAAAATGCTCAGCCTTCAGACCTGTGTAGTTCTAAATCAGAGGGCTTAGCACCTCCAAGCCCTCCAGCTGCTGTGAGGGCAAACCCAGGAAAGAGGTGGTCATTGGATATAACCTAAATCCCCTCTCCGCTGCCTCTCCCTCAACCCTGAACAGAATGCTGTTGAGGTCTGCTACCTTGATTCCCCCTGAAAGCAAAGAGACAACTCATGAGGTATGGAGGCCTGGAGGGAACAAAGGCAAGTGTGGACGTGTGTGAGCTCATCCTTTGGTATGATGAAAAGTAGGTACTCTTCAAAAGGTCTGCTCTGTGGCAGAGGGGCTCGTTACTGAGAGCAGAGCCGCACTGCCCACACAAAGGCAGGTGGGGAGGGAAGGGGCTCAGTGAAGTTCGAATACAGACAATATGGAACCAAAGATCGTTGAATCTTACAATCTGCTGGCTACAAGCAAAGCCATTTAGAGCTGTTGGGCAGAGCAAAGAGCTATGTACAGACCTGTCTGGAAGATAAGTTTTCCTGTGTACTGTCACCAGGTAGGTTTTGTACTGGTTTTTGCAAATGTTAGCTGAAAATTTCCTTTATCTTTATTAGTCAAAATGAAAATGAGTCTGTGGTAGGCAGAATAATGCCCCCCTTACTCAAAGATAGCTACACCTTAACTCTATGTTGTCACACAGCAGAGGAGAGTTAAGGAATGGAATTGTTTGCTAATCAGTTAAGCTGGAATATATGTAAGGGACCCAGCATAATCATAAGAGGAAGAGGCAAGCAGAAGAGGTCACAGTAACCAGATGTGAGAAGGACTTGACCGCCTGTTGCTGGATTTAAGGGTGAAGGGAGAGGGCCATAAACTGAGGACCACAGGACAAAAGACATCTTTCAAAGCTGAACATGCAGTAAACAGATTCTCCCTGAGAGCCTCCAAGAAAGAATGCAGGCTTGCTGACACCTTGATTTAAGTCCATCAGGACATGTGAAAAAACACTGGATGATAAATTTGTGTTGTTGTAAGTCACTGAGCTGGTGGTAATATGTTAGAGCAGCAATAGGAAACTAAAACAGAGCCCAAGAGTCAGCTTGACTTGTAAATGTGTAGTTTCTGCATTAGGCTTTGTCTCAGGTGATGGTCAACAGGAAATCAACAAACACTTGAGGGAAAGAAAATGGAATTTGTTGCCTAAGCGGAAGTCATGTTATTCTTTCTGCTTGGTCAGCCAGCTAGCATTCAGATTTCATCTCCTGCATTTATGTGGTAGCCTGTAGGGAATGAGAACAACATTTAGCACTTATTAGGGAAACTACTTCAGAGCACACAGCTCATCCCAACACTATGGGGCTGATCCTAAAGAATGACTTCTTAGATGATCAGCCAAATGACTAAAGCCAATTCAACCAAGAGCTTGGCAAAGGGATAGGACAGTTACCTGTCCTGTGTTATCTGAAAACCTTAAAACCAATTGTGACAAGATATTTCTCTCTACACAACCAGAAAACCAAAATAAATAAAATGATGGTCCTGCTTTATTTTGATGTCTTTGCACATCCAAATCATTCAAAACATCCATGTTATAATTAGAAAATTCCAAGAGATGGAAAGTGCATTTCCAAATCGCCAGTACAAATTAACTTTGGGTGGGAGGTAAAATGCAGAAATTTACCTGATATCAGATACACAATGGAAACATTTTTCTTTGAAATTGGATGATTGTTCATATGATATGTATTCTAAAAATTGGTGTTTGATGTTATCACTCTGACATCATCCATTTGTGTGTGTGTGTGTGGGGGGCATGTACCAGGGCTTGAACGTGGGCACTCAACCACTGAGCCACATTCCCAGCCCTATTTTGTATTTTATTTAGAGACAAGGTCTCACTGAGTTGCTTAGAGCCTTGCTTTTGCTAAGGCTGGCTTTGAACTCATGATCCTACTGCCTCAGCCTCCCAAGCCACTGGGATTACAGACCCTAGCTATCCTGCCCAGTGCCCCTACATCATCCATATTTAAAGATGATGCACTCTGTGTGGTTTCTGGCACACAGGTATCCATTATCAGTACCCTTTGACAGACAAAATTGACTAGAGCTGTTAGAACTGTTTAGAGACAGGCATTCTTGGTTCCTTCATTTGTACCCAATCTATTATGACCATACAGTGGTTCCATTATATTTTCAACAAGTGGCTAAGGAATGGACTGGTACTAACTGAACTTTAGGACTGAAGAGGACAAAGTGGGTGAGCCCTGGGGCGTGGTCTCCTCTGAATGAGAAGCACATTTTCAACACAGTTGGCTTTCTAATCACTTGTTGAAAACTCACTGATGTGTTTAGATGTGTAAGCAATTACATTTCTGCTAAAAGCCTAGGTTAGTAATGCTTTTGTTCTCGATTTCTTAGAACTAAGAAGAAATTGTTATGGAGATAATTTTATATGTTTTTAACTTTTCAAAACATTTTTCAAGTAAGCTAGCCAATGGATCCAAAGTTTATTATACCTGCAAACACTGCCCAAAATAGATTTAAAAAAGGAAAAAGAAACAGAGAATGTTAAAAGTAGTTTTAGTCATAATTTAAAAAGTTTCTGATGAAAAGGTCTATATGTTTGCATTAAGCCACATTATATCACTGTGATTAATTTCAATGAGTATCTGTACTAGGTAGAGAGTTAGTTCTGAGTACTGAGAATGGCTAAGCCATGTAGTCCCTTATTTAAGAAATGTTTCAAGTAGGCACGTGGTAGAAATTGACTTAACGTCTGATACCTGAGTTTTTCTGATATGAGATGTCTTACCTCCCCAAACACCACAGCCTCTGAATATTTTGCTCTCCAACCACCAGACCTATCACTGCATCCACTAAGATTTTCACAGCCAATCTAACACATTTTATTTCTAATTAATTTCAAAAGTATTACACATTGATTCCTTTGGGGGCCCTAAATTTCACTTATGCTGCTACCTAAAATAATTTGGGAAATTAAGCAGACCATAAATAAACATATTTAAAAATGGCCATATTTGTCATCACAATATAGAATTTTGGGACTCTAAAAATGTATGTTCTTGCAATTAATTCCTGAAAATATTCCACATAATGGTCCTGTAATCCTGGTAACTTCTGTCCGTTATAGTTTAAACTTTAAATGGGAATTTTTAATATTCCTTCATTAAAATGTCTTGTGTAAAACAAAACTGATCTTCTTGGGCAAGCAGCGAGATTTGTTCTTAAATTCTAGTTCCTTATTGGCACATTCTGTGACATTTTTGATGTCATTGTAGTCCTTTTCAACTTTCCATTTTCTTATATGATAAAAGAGATTTATCACCACAAATTTGTTATGAGCATCAAATATGATGACATGAGAACTTACCGAGGATAGTGCCTCAGCATATTTTTTAAAAAAACCTCAATCAATATTGAAAGAGTTGAGGAGGATACTGAAAATCAGATTTTCAAAACCCAATTATAAACTCTATCTAGAAAGTTTTAAATGAACTTCCATTACAATGGAGGTTTAATATTTTAATTAATTTATTTATTTTCTTTATTTATGACAGTGAAATGCATTACAATTCTTATTACATATATAGAGAACAATTTTTCATATGTCTGGTTGTATACACAATATATTCACACCAATTTGTGTCTTCATACATATACTTTGGATAATAATGATCATCACATTCCACCATCATCCATGTCCCCTCCCTTCCCCTCCAACCCCTCTGCCCTATCTAGAGTTCATCTATTCCTCCCATGCTCCTGCTCCCTATCCCACTATGAATCAGCCTCCTTATATTACAGAAAACATTCTGGCATTTGGATTTTTTTGGGATTGGCTAACTTCACTTAGCATTATCTTCTCTAACTCCATCTATTTTCATGCAAATGCCATGATTTTATTGTCTTTTATTGCTGAATAATATTCCATTACTCAGCAATATATATGCCACTTTTTTTATTCATTCATCTATTGATAATAAAGAGTGGTTGCATTCTTAATTCTTGAATGGTCCACAATTAGATTTTTCCTTACTGAGAACTGATAAGAGTGAAGCTGGGAGACAAAAAGCTAGTCAATATATATAATAAACAATTGCATCCCATCTGGAAGGTTAGAAAGAAAATCAAATGCTGCCCTTTCCCCCTCCTCCTTCCAAAGCCCCTCCTGCTGCTCTTGTTCCAACTTGTTGCTAAGGTAACCTGCCTTGGGAGTTGTCAGAGTTGTTAATTAATTCCTCCTGGGTTGTTAACCATCCTACCTGGATGACTCCACCAACTCTTCTCCTGCCCATTTGGCTCATCCTGGTCACTGGTCATTTAAGCAGGGTAGAGAGAGATGAGGGAGAAATAGGTATGAGAAAAAAAAAGAATCTAAAATGTATAAAAGGGGCAGGACTCTCCCACATCTTGGATACCAACTCTGGGTCCCCTTCTCTGCATGGAAGTCTGTTTCTGTTCTTCAAATAAAACTTGTTTTCTAGGCTGCCTTGGGGTTTCTCAGATATTCAATCTTCAACATCTGGGGAAAATGGAACTCATCATCACCGGTAATCAGTGGCATCAAGAGGATATCACTTTGCATGATATTGAGACCACTTACTATGTAGACACAACTTAGAAGTTTGGAGTAGTTCATGAAAAGAATAACAATCTTTAACATGAGCTGTTATGATTTAAAAATAAAAATGGGATTTTTCTTTCTGAAATTCTTTCCAGGAGACTCATTTATTGGTTATGAAAATAAACACTAAGTTGTTAACCTTTACAACATTCTTACTCTGCTAAGAGTCACCTAGAATTTCTGGAGCACAGATGTCAACAGAGCAAGTACTATGTAGACTTATCCCTTATTTCTACTTCAGGACACTGTGCCCAGTACTCTTAGTTGGCTTTCTCACATCTTTTTCCTCACTTTTGAGAAAAGGTAATGACATGTATAAACTGGGCTTGGGCAGCAGCAGTTTAAATTTCATGGGGGACACCTTGGGCTCAAAACCAGAATATACCTGGGTTGATGGGTGACCTGCTGCTGTAGGCAATTATGATAGTGACATGGACTATGAGACCAGAGGATAACCTTAGGCTGCTAGACTAAAATACCTAAGCTCAGTAGCTACAACAGAAATTCATTCCTCAGTTCTGGAGATTGAAAAGTCTAAGTCAAGGTGTCACCAGATTAAGATCTGATGAAGGTCCACTTCCTGGTTTACAGACATGAACTGTGTCTTCACATGGTTGAAGGGACAAGCTAACTCTCCAAGGCCCCATTTGTAAGGACACTAGTCTCAATAATGAGGGCTCTACCTTTATGACTTAATCAAATCCTAAAGGGTATTTTCTTCTAATGCCATCACCTTAGGGATTTGTTGGGGGCCCGCAATCAAGTCAAGATGGCGCCTGGCAGTTTGCCAGGAGGAGTGGTTTGTGAGGCAACACCACCGAGCCATTAAGATGGTGGGGATTCCTTATTAGCTGATTACTGTATCTGGATGATGCTAATTGAGTCAAGCTGTGTGTTATCAGTTAGGTATATATACCTCTGCTGTTCCGTGATAAAGAAGTTCCCACTTCAACCTTCACAAGTTGCTTGTCACCTCCCGGTTATTTTGCCCAGCCGGACTGCAGCAGGGATTAAAATTGGTGACATATATATAAATTTATGGAAACAGAAACACTCAGACCATAGCAAAAATCTTCTTGTAAGCAGTGTTACAGAGAGTCAAATGAAATTTTTGACAGTCCAAAGATGCTATAGCTCCTGTTGGCTTGTCTTGGTCCTTCAAGTACAAAAGGGCTTCATATTTTATTTTCACTGTAACCAATCATCCATTTTAATTCCACTCATTCCACTAATAAGTTATTCCTATGCATTTTGCTAATTAGTAAACCTTTTACATCAGATTTAGATAATGTTATCTCAAGTGCTTGTCAAAACTACCTCTGGAGGATGGACTCCTGATTATCTTTTATCCAAGCCAACACGCCATCTTTGGAATAGCGTTGCTGTATACAGAACTTAAGATATTATCTGACATCCAAAATCTAGTACAAATTGAATTTACACACACATTATAAAATACATGGTCTATACTAGAGAATTTTAAAATAAGTTACAGACACTGTAACTGGGATGTAGCAAGAAAAGCCTTAAAATATTAATTTTGGTCTGTTTAGTTTGCTGTTCAATTTTTCCTTTGCTTTGCTCAACCAGAAGGACCCACATTGCCTCAAGCTGAATTAGGATTGCTATGGCAGCAATTCCAAACAGAAAGAAAGAGTTAATGTTTTATAATGGCTTTCCAGTTAGGTTTTCAAAAAGTATAAAGGAAAAACAAGGTGGGGGGGCATCATAGGAAAAGCCCATAAAAATAAATTAGAAAGATCATTCTAGGTAGAGGTCGATGGGCCATCCCCACCACCTGTGGGAGAAAGAAGGCAATGATCCTGCAATTCCTTCAACCTAGTTTCTGTTTGTATCTGCTTCCTTTCTACTTTGGCCTATTCTTAATTTATTAATAAATTTATTATCCTGTTTTCAGTTTTCAGTTGACAAGCAACTCAAGAGTTATATACATTAAATGAGACTAAAACAAACAAATAAATAAGACAAAAGGAACAATGGAGGAGAAAGAAGTGACCAACCTCATGATATTCAGAAAAGGGATCCTATACAAAGGAATTTCTGAGTACATTTTTTAAATGTATCTATTTCTTCACTAACTTAGATGTGACAAGAATGATTCTAACATGAATCGAGAAATTCCTGTGTGCCTAGTATTCGCCCTAGTACTTTTGTGCTTATGATCCTCTTAGACTCATTAGGGACGTGAGCTCCCTGAGGGCAGGGCTCTGTGTGACTTGTTCACTGCTGTGTTCTCCAGGACCTAGAATAGGGTCTGGCTTGTCATTGACACCAATAAGTAAATGAGTGCCTTCACTTATTAAATCATTTGTCAAGAAGCCCTGTGAAGTAGGTTTGCTCATCACCCTGCTTCTGTAGTGAAGGAACCTGAACTATTAGATGAGGAACCCCTTAAGCTTTACCACATGGACTACTCTACTCAGACCAGCCTGCAGGACTTTTCCCTTCTGACTTCATTTTCTCTCCCCCTCTATCAGTTCTCTTTTCCTTGCAGCATTTTTGATACAAAAAGACACAGGCAGCTACTATGACCCCATAACTGCATAGCCAATTAGCTGTAAAGTAGCTCAGAAACCGAGATTTGTAATTCTGAATCACCCAGTCTCCTCACTCCAAGCCAGCTTCCCTCAATCAGAACAAATAACTCATTATTTATTGAAGTTGGATATTGATTAGCTCTCGAAAGCTGCACGCATTTGCTTTCTTTTTACCTTTTGAAAAAAAAAATCATTTCTTAGATCATGATTACTAAATTTAGTCATTGGGTTTAGATTTTTAAGAGAGTGAATCAAATGATTCTGAAGCCCAAAGGGATCTTCAAGGACATCTGATGAAACACCTTTTTTCTTTTCTCTCTCTCTCCTCTCTCTCTCTCTCTCTCTCTCTCTCTCTCTCTCTCTCTCTCTCTCTCTCTCTCTCTCTTTTCTCAACAGATGAGCAAACTGCAACTCAGAGGGTGAAGTTATCTGTTTAAGGCAACCCAACAAATCAGTGAACAATTGCTAGAGAAGCCGTCTCCAGGGACCTAGTTCTAGGCCATGCACATCCATGTGCTGGGTTGGCTTCCTTTAAAAATACAATAAGATGTGTATTTGCATGGGACCAGTATTTCCCCACCCCCACATCCAGGATGTTGTTGTTGTTGTTTCAAAATGCATCAAGAAGGGGGCATATGTGTAAATTCACCACCTCAGCATTTAGGACTGTAGCTTCAAATTTTCCTGTTCTATGTTCTGGTATTGCTATTTAGGCTGTTTTTTTTTTTTGGTTTTTTTTTTTGTTTTTTTTTTTACTTCTTTGTTTCCAGTAAACTTCTACATAAATCCTGAGTCTTAGAGAGGGTCTATTCCACAGTTTTGAATCCTCAAATTAGCACTAGACATGTAATTTCTCAGTGAAAGGATGAAAAACTTTACAAGATTCTTATAACATGGACACCAACACTTTATTCCTAAACATATCAACAATATGATTCGACACTTTTTCTAAGAGCTATGATGAAATCAAACTTCTTATTCATAATCGTTCAAAGAAATCCTTGCCAACCTTTTCCTCAACACTACCAAGTCGGTTTGAGCAGCCCATGTGCCGATGGAACAAAGGAAAGGTGAGAAGGAAATCAGGAGACCTTGGTGTCAAGCCTCCAGCTAATAGTAATGCAGAGTCATAAATTGCTCTGACCCACATCAGAACTGTATAGTGAGGGGTTAACTGAATTTATTCTATCTGTATAACTTGGATACCCCCATGACTTTCAGTGTTGGTTTTTTGATGGAGAATTTATTTTCCTTAGTGCCTAACCACACACACTGATAAGATATTTGGCTGGCTTATATGATTGAGACTTTCAATAAAAGGGTATAGATGGTGGTGGTAGATGCTCACTCAACATCTAGAATATGACTCCAAATAGAGAAGGAACTTTCTGTTTGAGAAAGAAATAGAGATATCATGTTGGTGTCATAGCAGTACTAAAAAAGCTTCTAGTTTTTTCCTCTAACTAGAAATATTCATATCATCTTCAGATCCAGCCCCACTTCTAAGAGAACAGAAGCGAAACTAGTAAGCATTGGAGGAAGTTCCAGGATGTAATAATCTGAAAGAGTCAAGGGAGAGAGCTCCAAGACAATGTGGTGACTTCAGCTTTGTCTTGCAACTGTTGGCCACAAAGTGCCTATGTTGCAATTTCATTCAATAAGTTTGCAGGAAGTGGATTCTTCCAACCCAGAAAAAATAATGGGAGCAGAGGTGTGGCAGGATCTTGTCAAGAGGTAACTCAGAGTAGCAATCAGTTCTTAGAGAAGACAGTGGTGCCGGAGGGTGACATCAGCAGGCAGTGGAACTCCAGCCTGCTGTACAAGCAGCATCAGGCAGGACAATTAGAATGGGGAGACTCTGAATGCAGGCTATCATGGCTGCTATGGTTCCTGTGAGCTGTGCTGTGAACTCCGAAATTTCAAGAAGAGGGCCATAGGAATAAGGGTTCTAGGGGTTGAATAGCAGGGATTAGATCTAGAGGTGACTGCTAGGATATGTGCATGTCATGTATCTCTCCATCCAGGTGGGAAGTCTGAGAATATGGTTAGATGAACTTGGCCAAGTTCCAACTAGAGGGCTTCATGGGTTTTTACCCCAGATCCCTTCTCTTAGTACTAAAGAAGAAAAGTTTGAACTGGAAATATTTACATTAAGGATTTTGAGAAAGAGATGGCTTTATACCAATATTCACTTCTATATAGCAACCACAGATCTTGCAAAGATCTAAAGGCTTGGCTAGAAGTTAGCAATGAGGAAGCCCATAAAGGTCAAACTTAGTCTTCGATGAAAGATCCTCTTCTGGGCACCTGAGCGTGTGTCTCAGTCCCCCCAAATGCAATAATTTCTGGTAGTTCTTGGGTCTTTATATCTAACAAAAATCCATCAAATGCAACATTTCACCAACTACACTTTCCACTTAACCAGTTTTAGTGCCAAGCATCCCAGTTTGAAATTATTCCCAATATACAGTTTTTATCCACTGATAACTGTCAAGGTTTTAGATGCCATGGTGAGTTTTCTCTGATCTTGTTGACATTGGAGATTAAAAATGGACTGGGAAATCAGTGGGCTTCATATCTGATTTCCTTTCCGGTACTCATGGCAGATGTCACAGTAGCTAATGGCACAATTTCTTCTAAAGTGAGGATATGGTCTCTGAATCCTTCATCATGTACTAATTGATCCTATACTATGTGAAGGGTTTTCCAGACAACCATGAAGCATCAGAGTTGGCAATGACATTAAAGCAGTTTTTCATCTCAGGCCCAGATTTTGCATTCAGTCCTATTTCCTTTAGACTTTATTGGTCTCACACATCCCCAGCTGGCTAACTCCCTTCAATGCCCTCTGTCTGGAGCAGGAAACTCTCACACCATGAAGGGCTCAGGGCTGCACTATAGTTCAGGGAAATAAAAGCTTATTGACTTCAAATCCACCTCTTAAATATAGTTACCTTTATTTAAAAATAAAGTTGCTGTCTATTAACTTCCTAATTGGCTTCGATGTAATCGCTTATGAAGACCAAAGGTATAGAAAATGAGCTCTTTTCTTCAAGCCATAATTTATGAGTTCTTTGGCATATAACAAAAAACTTTCCCCCTGATTTTGATTAGATTTTTGGAAACATTCCTTAATATGTCACCTAACTTCTTCCAAGGTGATTCTGAAGCCTCTTTGAATGCCTGATCTCAATGTGAATCTCTCTCAAATTTTATGCATCATATATACCCTTCAAGTAACTCAATAATTTTTCTAAATGCTGGAAATGACCATTATAGTGTCAAAATGTCCCCCTTAGAAAATTATGATAGTGATGTTTATTTGCCCAAAACTACTCTTTTGGCAAAATGATAACAGTGGCACAGAGTAGCCAATAATAGCTTTAAATTTATGTGGGGAGAAAGTTAATATTTCCATTTTATTTTGGAGACTACCATGAGAATATTTCAAAAGTGAAGGGAGAATGGGCAGTGAAATAAACATTGTCACAGTACATTTGTATGAGTATTAAATAAACCTGCAACAGTGGTAAATAATCGAGAACCACGTGTCTGAGGTTGGAGGCAACCAGACACTGGATTATTTCATGATGCTCACATAGCTCGATCTGAAAAATGATTTTAAAATTGTATAATCCTTTGCTATCTTTTTTAAAAATTAAGTTTGAACTAATCTTATCAGAAAAGCCATAAGTGTAAATAAATGCACGCGTGGCATTGCTAGCAAGCTTTTTGATTGTGTAAGACTTTTAACATCCAGGCTTAATATTCTCAGATTTCTGTTGAGGCTCTGTTGGTCTGATTTCTTGTGGATCAGCTGTCCAGAGTCCTTTCTTTGGTGAAAGGCACTAAATAAAACATTTACATGCAGGTGTAGAGTTCAATTTCAAGGACTCTCAGTGTTTTGCTTACCCAATTTACCTTAGTTTTTACTTACTGAAAAGCTTTTTATTTTTTTAAGCTTTGGGAGGATATCTGGATATATGATCATATAACTTTATTTTAGGAAAAATATCATTTTAAAGTTTCATGATTTTCTCCTAGGACTTCTTGTAATTTTTTTTACTTCCCCTGCACTTTTGATCAAAGTGAATTAATAATTTTTAAATGCTGTATTTTCTATAGCATTGTTTCAATATATCTAAGGGAGAGTAAGATCGGGGAGGCAAGGTTAAGTGTCCTGTGTCAAATGTTCCAAGACTCTATGTGATCCTGTCTCCAAAGGGAAGAAGAGAATGGTAGGTTAGGGGCTATGCCTCATATCAGCATCTCTGGATGCTACTATTACAGGAACATGCAAGTTACTGCACATGGTCTCTGCAGGGAATAACAACTTGAGCACAAGGGGTTCTGCAAGGGTTTGAGCAGGGAGTAATACAGCTAATCCAGTTTCAAACTGATCCCCTCTCCAGTTATCATTGCATGACAAGTTGAAAAATGATGTGCCCATAGTAGGATCATTTTCTTCCATACAACTTTTTACTTTCTTTTCTCCTCCCTGTTCATCCTCCTTTCTGCATGTAAATGTTCACTGTCAAATTTGTTGACCCTAGTGGTTGTCAAATATAAAGGAAGGGGCAATTTTTGTCATGTAGAAATCTTTGTTTTCCATAGGAGTTTTGAAAATCAAACACCCACTTCAACTTCAACTCTAGGAATCAGATTGGCTGATATTTATTTTGAAGAACTCTAAATAAACCTTCACAACAGGGTGTTAGATCACAATATATTTCTGGGTTTAAAGTTCATTTTGCTTCTGAAGTTTTTTTTTGTGTGTAGAGGAACACATGTGCATATGCTGGCTAAGTGACAGTGCAGAGTCACCTATAAGATGGATTTCCCAGAAAATTACAAACTCTTTTATTTCCAGGTGCTGCCTGGTTTCTTTTAATTCTTTTAAATCTGGGTTGATTGCAACTAGACAGAGAGTAAAGGGAACAATATCTCAAATAACATATTCTCTTGATGTAATTTTGTGCCCAGCATTTTAGAAGTTTTCTATGCAGTTTAAAAACAGAACAAAAGTGCAAAGATGTTGCTTATTTTCTTTTTCTTTGTTAGCATTTAAATATTAGAATTTATCTAAAGACCATTTTATAAAAAAATTTAAATAGTGAAGAGTTGGCAGCTCATCTTTCCTTTCTTCTGCCTGGGAAAATGGTTGAAATGTGACTGTTTGTATAGTTAAGATTTTGACATTTTTGTCTTACTTTTAAAAATTCAAAAGTAATTTTGTGGCCAACTTTTTAGCAAGCAGCTCAATCCTCACATTGACCCAATAAAATATATTTGGCAACAGCATTTTTAACGATATGATGACATGAGTTTGAATTCTGGGTTAAGAAGAAAACATTTGCCAAACAAATGCTTTACTTCTTTCTTAAATTATCAGTTTTGAACTCCAAATTGTTTTCCCTATATTAAAATATATAAAATGTCAGGATTGGATTCATTGTAGCCTTTAGTAAGTTCACAAAATACACTGGACAGGGCGAGTTAATAATTGACTTTTAAAAAATCAATAGTGAAAAAGTTGTTCAAGAAAATTAATCTCATGCTTACATTTTTTTTAAACAATCTGTTACCCTGTGGAAAGCTCTTGAGTCAAGGCATCCTTTTATGACAGAAAACATTAAATTATGCACAAAATAAAAATATTCTCAATATATTCATTTTTCTTCCACTCCTGATCATGACAGATTTAAGAATACATATGGGGGTTAAAGAAAAAGGCAAACTTTCCTCTACAGAGGTCTTATCTTGCCTGTTGCCACTAATGTAAGTCTGGAATGGATTCCTAACAGCTTAAAAAAAGCATTCTCTTGGAAGACTCTTACCCTGTCCCTGTACATTTCCCTAAACCATAGCAAGATGCCATGGGTTTGACTGATATTTGAAGGCAAAGAGAGTGGGGGGAGAACCAAGAAACAAAGCCATAAAGTTAGAGAGAGTAAACTAATCATGTTTTCCCTCGGCATTTTTCAAAGGTTCAGAATTTATTGTGTCAAATTCTCTTAGAATATAAATAAGGAAACATGAGATGATAGTTTAAGGAGACAAATTTTAAACCTGAGGGTGGTTTTAAATGGAATGAGCTTGACAAAGAGCCCCCCACCCCAACTCTTCACTGACTCAATTTTTGAGTATGGTCTGGTTTATAAATTCCCCCATTCCTAAGAAAATGATTTTAAGCAAATTATGGGACATGTGTACACAAATTTATAGTTTGTCTCTGGTATGGTAGAAAAGTCTCTCCGAAAGAATAAAACCCTAGTGGTTATCAATGGGTCAAAAAGAATTATAGTTTTTTATTTATACTTCAGAAATGTAATCAAGTGAATGAAATGGTTTCATATACATTTTTACATCCAACAGTAGTGACACACTGTTCATACATTAATTCTATAGTAAAATGTACATCCTTTTTTTGCTAAGTAAGATTTGCCAAGTGGACAAAAAGAAAAAAAAAAAAAAACCCTTTCATTGCAACCTGAACTAGTGAAACAAGGGTAAGCTATGTTCCTTTCAACAGCATAATGGAATTGATAATGCTATTGTTCAAATTGTGTTAATATTGGCATGTGTAAGACGAAGTCTCACAAATTCTCAAAAATGTAAACGCCCAATTTGGAAACTTTGCAAAACAGTCTATTGGATTTTGTGACTGAATCTGCCCAGGGACATTAAAGTCCAGGATGGTTTATTTTAAGTGTACTTCTCTAGCTCTATTCCTAGCTGACTATTCTTCGATTCCCTAATCACAAAGCAATGCATTCTTATGAAGTTAAGCAGCTGTACACCCAGAATGCTGATGACATTTTCTCCATATCTGAGTTATCTAAAGAAAACCCAGTTAGTGGTAATTCTACCAGATACTTGTAACATTCACATAAAATTTTAATTGATTTTCAAACAGTACAACTGTGCCATGAATCCAACCACACAGAATATAAGCCTTAAGCCCACTAGGTTTAAGCAATTGTGTCTTTGTAGACTAAAACTATGTAAAATAAAATCTGATAACTCCCTGGTGTTAGAGGTAGACAGTTTTCTTTCAAATCCTAGGTTTGGTCCTTTATTTTATTCAGCAGTGAAAGCCATGAATACAGAACAAATAACAGCTGTTACAATTCTCAACCATGACTTCTAACGTCAGAGAATTCAAAGTATGAACATAGTACACAGTAATGAAAAGTATCAAAAATTAGTTTACCTCAAAAAAGATAAATAAAACAGGTATATTCCACCAATACATAAACAGATGTTTGTGCTACAGTTAAAATTTGCTGTATACAAAAGATCATAGTCCCCATAATCAGCTTATGATAGAAGCAAGAATACATGAGCCATTTAAATTGTCAGACATTATGCTTTATAAGGTATGCACAGAAGTTCAAGCAATAAATACATACATTAGTTCAAAGCCTTACAATAGCTACGCAAAGCAGATGCAGAAAAGCAGATTTGCTATTACTAGCAAGCAATGATATAAGAGTAAAAATTCATGAAATGCATTAAAGCAACATTTTTCTTAGAAAAAGTCTGGTCATTTATGGGTCCACCAACATTTTTACATAATATGCACAATTATCAAAATACAGACCAAGCATTTCAGAAAACTCCAAAAAACCTAAAATCTATTTTCAAAGCAATTGCAGTTTTGGAGGTTTTTCTGGTATAATGTGCAAGCAGCTATTTTTTTAAAATTGTATTCATATAAAACCCATGCAAAACTCTACAGGTATATGCATTCTGTGGCTGAGACTTCCTTTCAAAAGTTTTGTAACTGAGGTATGCATACTTTAGCATTGTAGTCTTAGGCCACCCTCCTGATGGTACAACTCTCGAAGTTACTTCCAGTCCATCAAAGCCTTTGAACAAGCACCTGAAAGACCCATTTTCCCTTTCAGATAATCCTTACAGTAGGATCCTAGATGACTGAAAACCTTCCTTCACAATACCCATCTTTCTTTTCATACTCTATCGCAAACTTCCGGTTCATTGATCCTGACCCAAAGACAAACATAATGAAAAGTAGCAGTTACTGTGACGTTCTCACGTTTCATGCAATCTGCCATAATTGTTCTAATTTTTTTGTTTTTTTTCTTTTTTTCCCTTTTTTTTCTTTTTTTCTTTCATTTTTTTTTCTTTTTTTCTTTCTTTTTTCTTTCTTTTTTTTTTTTGCAGAGGTAGAAGCTTTCAGAAAGCCTTTTGGGTAAGTGGGAAAACCCTTTTGAAAGCCGTTATGTCCTTTTATTTGGTGTGATAGATGACTGGGTATCTCTAACTCTATTTGCTGACTTCAGCAAAGAATAAACAATGAGCTTAGTTTGCAAGAACCGGTTCCATCACATGGAACTAGTACATATGTTAAGCTCTAGCAGCCACCTTCTGTCAAAACTGTTTGTAAAGCAATAACCATAATCAGGTTATGAGGTCCCTTGGTTGGGGGAAAAAGTATCATCAAGACTTGGCACAGCACATGAAAAGCAACACGTATAGTTCTAGGTTTTAAGCAAACATCTGACTATGCTATCTTCAACTACACCATAATGCATTATCATAGTTTTGGGGTTTGGAGTTTTCAAGAGAACCAGCATTCCAACAATTTGGCCTGCGCAAGTCTTTGAAGGGAGTGTATTGTTAGTGTTAATATCCCGTATAAGCAGAGGCAGAATTATATGTAACTTTGGTTTGACTGAAAATAAATACCATGGACTACAATTGCTATAATCTTTGCTTTCAGTGTAAAAACTCAGCTAGATCACTTTAAAATCAATATGAAATTAATTTTTGGCTTTACTAGACCTTTTATGTTTGGTTCCTACTTTTTGTTTTTTCATTATAACTTAAGACTATAAAAAAATAGTACACAACAAAGATTAAGACCATACAAGACATCTTCTAACAACATGTACTCACCACCGAAAAGAACTGACCAGATGGGGGAAAACAAAAACACAATGTACTATATATATAACAATATGCAATCTGCATTTGCATTGAGTACATAATCGTTTTGGTCAGTGATCCACATGTGTTGCTTTCTAGCATATCATAACTTCCACTGCGGATTTTGTCCTCACCTCTGTCTTTAATGAAAGCAAATCTTCATTGCATTTAGATGGACTTTTGGCCTCAGAAGATTACTCTGTGACTGAATTAACTTTTTTAGTTGTGGTTTTTCTCATTTTTGTTTCTTTGTTTAGGGCTAAATGAAAAGATCCCAGAGGTCATCAGAAAACAGCAGGTAGTTCATGGAAAAGGTTCCTTTGTACTAATTGAAGTTACAGAAGGCTGACCAAAGCATGTGGCTGCTTCTGTCCTTGAGCTCTTGGCCATGGTTAGAGTTGGCTTTGGTTTGCAGCTGTAGCCTTTGACTGTGTTTGCAGGTAGACAAAGCTTTATCACAAGGAGGTAAAGAGTACAGTTGTAAGATCTATGCAGATATGCAAATGTTTCTATGGTGCTTGCACAGATAATGTTAGCTTAGGATTGCACTTTACATCTTAACACTAACAGCACAGACTGGAAGCCTAAGGTTTTAGATGGTTGCAACAGTCTAATTACTGTGTTTTGTAGTAACTAACTTATGTCATTTACAGTTGGTGGCACCAACATAAAAAACTAATGTTCTGTTGTTTAAAATTCAGCTAGATACAAGCAGTGACACTAATTTCTGATACTACTCCTGTGCAAATTAAAAACAATAGCAACAAGTTGAACTTGACCAGCAATTGTTTCTAACATTACAACTACTGAATGCTGGAAAATTCACATTAATGAAACTAACACTATTTTTGGCAGTATATGAGGCGCGTTTGCTTTCTACAGGACATGTATCCTCATATTCAGTCATTTCATGAACCCTTAAGAGCCACATTTTTTAAATGGGCAAAGCCATTATAGAAAGAACAGTTCTTTTTTTTTCCCAAGAAAATCAGTTTTTGTCTTTTTTTTCCTAAAAAAAAAAAAAAGAAAAAAAGAAAAAGGAGAGAGAGAGAAAGAAAAACAGAAAGAAGAAAACAAGCAATTTGCCTGTTGGTACTGAATCCCAAAGGGCTGGCTTAATAAGTTCCTTTAGGGCTGTCTCCTTTATCCATGCTTAATAAATAGTC